>NC_022023.1:28371553-28380474 GCF_000317375.1 Microtus ochrogaster | reverse complement strand
CAATGCAGCTGGAGACCAGAGCAGGGAGAGGGCCTGCAGCCTTGTTCCAGCAGCCTTGTGAAGGTCTTCTCTCCTGCCCTCAGCCCTCCACACTGCTGTCTATTGTCTTAGAGTTCTGCCGCCAGCTCTGTATTTCTCACCTCCCAATTGTCCTCAGCCCAGAGCTCTCACCTGGCTGGGCTCTGCCTGCACCCACCAGGCTTCTGAGAGGCCCATGCTGTGGTTTGTCTCCCAAGGGTTCATGTGACGAAAGTTTTGTCCCCAGTGTGATAGTACTGAAATGTGGTGGGGCCTTTAAGGGACGGAACCTGGTAGGTGACGACATGAATGCCTTTGTGTGAGGGTGAGGGCTGGGTCTCAGGACATTCTGTACTACAGGCTGCTGTGACACAGATGGACCCCTCCTGTTCTCTTGTGTCCTCTCTAGTCAGGTAGCTCAGTGTCTTCCCTTGTACTCCAATCACGCGTTACTATCTGCCATGAGGGTCTCACCAGGGGAAAAGGAGCCCATTTTCCTTCTAAAATACTGAGTCTCGGTTATTTGGTGATGGCGGCAGTAGTCAGCTTAGGCAGCCTTCCTTTCCCTCCATGTGGCGTTTGCAGAACTCTCCCAGCCATTGGTTCTCAGTGGTTCTCAAACGCCCTGGTTTCTCAGCCTTGAGTGTACATCAGATTCACTGGGGTTGGGGGTGGTGATTGGCTAGTTAAACACTGCACTGTGCTGAGACCTTTTGGGTCAGTATACCTGGGGTGAGATCTGGGGTTTTGTTGGCCGGATCGTCTGTGAGACAATACTCATACTACAGACTGGGAAATATTCGGAAAGCCACTGACTGCAGTACTGAACAGGGGACCAAATGCAGCTCACTTTTTGTCTTCCATTTTTGAAGCATTAAAGCCAGGAAATGGTTTATGCTCTGATTTTTGCCAGCTGGTGGTAGTACTCACAGCCAAGACTCCGAGTTGATGCATGGGGAGAAGCGTGGAGTTCCTGGGAAAATACCACATGAATGGGCACACAAGACCACCCGTCTAACGTAGCTGCTATTTTGAAGTGAGAGCCTGGTGCTCCAAGAGATACACATAATGTCATTGCGACCGCTATGTTTTCTTCTCTGTAGTTGTTTTTCTCACTACCCAGAGCAGACGCTAGGACTTAGCTGGAGTCTGGTGCAGCCAACTGGAGAACACCAATGTCACACAGTGTGGCTCAGAAAGAACTCAGAAAACATATCTCAAGCCGGTAAGGAGAGAGGAAAAGCAATTTCAAGCAGCCTGCCTCTGTGTACCCTTAGCAGAAGTTACTCCAGCAGCCACAGAGAGGCTGAGAGGTCCCTCTGGTGTTCCCAGCCTCCCACCCACTGCCTTCTCATGCAAATGAGCCCTCCCAATGCGCAGGCCATAGATGGCCTGGCAGGTCCCCGTGTGTGCTTTACTGGCTTGGTCTTTGAAATATGTTGAATCTCAGACATGTGTTAAAATGTGAAAACTCCACCAAGGTGTAGGAGGAAGGCGCAGGATATAGTAAATGCAAGTTCAGGGTTCTCATGGCAACCATGGAAACATATTGGAGCACCCTCCTCCTCAGCCTGGCCCTCCTTCAGCTCTGCGGTTCTCCAGGAAGGGCACCATCTTCTCTCTCACTGCACAAGCCGGAGAATGAAGAGGAACCTTGGCAGGGCCGCTCCCTCGCCAGCCCTCCTGCTAAGAGCGCGCACGCACTCACGCACAGGCAGCTGACGCTCCCTCGCCAGCCCTCCTGCTAAGAGCGCGCACACACTCACGCACAGGCAGCTGACAAAGGCCTCTTTCTTTAGCTTTCTGTCCATCTGCCGTCCTCTATCTCCCCATCCCCCTTCAACTGGGCTTGCAGCATCCGCTCTGGTCCCTGCAATCTGTTCTGCACTTGGCAGAAGGACTGCCATGCACTTGGGGACTTGTTTCTTTATTATCCTGTTTACAGCACACCTCCACTCTAGGCATTGCAGAAGCACAGTGAAGATCTTCTCCCTCAGACACAACGAAGCAGGCTAGCCCCAGGCCACGCGGCCCTCCCCCACAGCTGCCATTTCTTACTGGATTGACAGAGATGAGAATGATTTTATAACACTGTTGATGGTTTGGTGTATGTGTGTGTGTGGGGGGGGTGGTATTGACCAGCAGACACTGTTATCTGAACCATGACCTGTAAATGAGGAGGTTTCTAGTCCACAGTACTGTTGCCATGGTAATTAGCAAGTTTGGTCAAAGTTACACATCCTGATATGGTTTGAGCCACTTCTAGGTATTTCTAGTGTGGAGTTCTGGGGTGATGACTCCAACAGTTTATAATGCACATGGCCGTCAACAATCCAACATTGAGTCAAGGGATGCTGGGTGAAGGACATTTATACATGGGATTCCATATAGCTGTAAGAAAACAGCCAAAGGAGTTCTCTGTGTTCCTTAGGATATATGGCTATGAGAAAAAGCAACTTTAGAAGGGGGTGTGAGCCTATGTATCTGCTTATCATTCGTTCCTGGGGGTGGGGGCAATAAACACTGGTGACATTAAGTTGTGACAAGCTAGCAAGTCTCCTATAGGGAGAGGACCATTTCCTGTGTCCTCTGTCGTTCCTTCTCAACTTCAAGCCAGGCTCCTACACTTCCCTTTCTGAAACAGCTACATAAGTCACTTCAGTGCCTGCTGTCAGCGCCTACGAGGTGCCTGGCGCATAGTGGGGCCTCACTGTTTGCTGATGGAACGCACTTCTCTGGTGGAGCCGGCGCTAGCTACTGCTGTGATTTCAGGTGTGTTCGTTACAGGCTTGGCTGCCAGCCAAGGGTATTAGGACTCTGTGGAACCTTTAGGTGTTGGGCTAATAGAAGGAAGTTAGGTCCACAGGACCAAGCCCCTGAGAGCGATTTGGAACATCGCCCCTTCTTGTCTTTCTCTTTGCTTTCCAGCCTCCATCAGATGAGAAGTCAGTTCTCGCAATGCCCCAGCCACGATGACTCTCCACAGACTCTAAACAGTGGAGCCCGTCAGTCACAGGCAGAAGCTGGAAAACTGCGAGCCCAAATTACCCTTTCAGCCCTGTAAATCGACGGGTTCCATTATTTGTCAGGATTCATTCTTCACATAAAAAAAATAATACCTAAACTTGACATCTCAAAAGAGCAAATACTTATTATCACCCTTTTCTGTGAGTTAGTAGCCTAACCAGGACTAGCTTGACTGGGCGTGACTTGGTTAGTGCTTGTGATGGTGTCAATCTGAATGTTCCCTTAGACTCATGTGTTTAGGAGGTGTGGCCTTGTAGGAGGAAGTGTGTCACCGTGGGAGTGGGTTTTGAGTCCTCATAGGCTCCAGCTAGGCCTAGTGTGCCAGTCTGCTGCAGCCTGTGGGTCCGGATGTAGGACTTTCAGCTCCTTCTCCAGCACCATGTCTGCCTGTATCCTGCCAAGCTTCTTGTCTCGAGATCATGGACTAAACCTCTGAAACTAAGCCAGCATCGATTAAACATTTTCCTATATAAAAGTTGCCATGGTCATGGTGTCTCTTCGCAGCAATGCAAGTCCTAACTGAGACAGCGAGCATGCCTTCTGTCTCTCGGGAGATGGCAGTTTTGTTACAGAGGGTGCTGTTTCAGCCGCTGGAGAGCTCAGCGGAGCCAGGCTTGCGGATGTGAGTCATCGGGCTCACACTCATATTGCCACTAGGCCTGGATGTGACATAGGACATCACCTCTGTTGCCCGAGTACTGTCTCCACACAGCGGCTGGCCAGTAAGAAACGAGGAGTCAAAGAAAACCCTGAGTGGAAGCCACAGTTCATTCAGAAACCCAGAGGCAGCAGGGTCACCCCACGACTGCTGCTGGAGTCTGTTAATCGGAATTAAGTCAGAGAGCCACTGAGTGACCGCACTCAAAGGAAAGGACTATAGGAGGGCCTGGGTCTCAGAAGGCATGGGCCATGGAACACATGTGAGCTTCCGTGCTTCATTAGATAAACGTCTTTTCTAAGGCCTTACAGGCCTGGCCTATGGCCTGCAGAGGTCCCAGTTTCTCTAGCCTCTTCCACATGAGTCTTACTTTCCTTATGTGATATTTGTGGACACTTTCGGTACCTCTGTGCATGCTGTCCCTTCTCCCTGAAGCACAGGTCCCTCTCCTACCAGGAACTTTCCTGACGTGGCGCTCCCGTGTTTGCCTCATTTGACATTTTCCCGTTTGAGTGACGTTTGCATTTATGCCCGTCTCTTCCACAAAGCTCCAAGGCAGTGAGCACACCTTGTTTTGCTGCAATGGCATCCTCAAGGCCTAGTACAGATTGTACGGTGTGGTGGTTTCTTTCAGGTGCCAAGGGGACCCAGCGCTGGGATGCCCACGCTATGTGAGCTCTGGGAGTGTCTGTGAAGGTGTGTTAGAATAGGAGAGTGGGCATGAAAGTCACTGGACTAAGTGGGGAGAATGCACCTTCAGTGTGGGTGGGTGCAGCCAGCCAGCCAGGGGCCACAGAGAACACACACACAGGAAGGGGAACCAGGTTCTCTAAAGTGCTCTTCTATGGCCTTCGGACGTCAGAGACCCAGGCTTACCTGTTGTGTGACCGTTCCTGGGGAGCTGTGATTAATCATCCATTTATCCCAGAGAAGTCACTAATGGCAGACCAAAAATGACTCCACTGGAGTCTGACCCTGTGAGCCAGGGGTCTTTCTGGGCTACATACAAGGACATAGGCGAAGGGCTACACATAGGAACATGGGAGCCTCATGGGCAGCAGCACCACTGAAAGCCCATGGTAGCATAAATTACAAGTCACAAACATGCTCTCTTTGGAGCTATGGGCAAGGCTCAGCTGTCCAGAGCGTCAGTCTTCCTCAGCAATTCTTACCGCTCATGTAACCTTGGGGACAGAACTTGTGAGTCTTGACAGTTTCAGGGACTTCCTGAGATTTGTGAGTTGCTGATTTCATCAGCCTTCTTTTGTTTCCTTCTCAGCTTTAATGAGCCTCAGTCCAGGGTAGAGGTTTTCAATTAGCAGGAGATTGCTACACTATACCACAGAAACTGTTCCTTCAGCCTCCACTTGCGCTGAATGACGTGACCTGTGTCTCAGGGTCTCCAGCTGACCTGTGAGGGATGCGTTGTCTCCATAATCCCACGAGCCATTTCCCTTCCTATGTCTCATGTTACCTCTCCTCCTCTCTCTTTCTGTTTCTCCTCCCCTTCACTCCCCCTCCTGTCTACTGCTCCTGTCTTTCTGGATAACCCTGCTTCATTCAGATAGTGATATCAAAGAAATACCAGGTGAATGGATTAAGTCACTCACTCCACAGTCGAGTAGGCCAAGGTGTCAATAGGAAGCCCGTGGAACTTTCGAATGAAGAAAAAGGGAAAATTTATTGAGAAGACCATTAGCAAAGGTGAGGTGGCTAAGAATCCAAAGGCCCACACCCTGGTGTTTGCAGAATAGGGTAGCTGTTGGCAACCAGGCCAAAGGAGAGGGCTGGGAAATACTTGCTAGAATCCGATGAGGCTAGCAGCTGTGGGAGAGGGCCATAGGGCAGTTTCTACAGGCTAGCGGAAGCACAGGGCCGTCTCCATGCTCCGTAAGGAGAGCAGAAGCCAGGGAGAAAGCCAGTGCCGCTCTCTTCAGTCCCTCCTCTCCTCGTAGCATGTTCCTCACTGGGCAAAGCGTACAGAGGGCTAAGAGCCTGCCCTAGTTGGCGCCTACCATTACCAACAAGCCACATGGGAGAGGGAGCAGTTTCTTTGGCTTATGCATCCACACCATGGTCCTTTATTGAAGGGAGTTGGGGCCACGACTCAAGGAAGGAACCTGGAGGCAGAAACTGAAGCAGAGATCATGGAGGAACGCTTCTTACTGGCTTACCCACCATGGCTTGCTCATCCTGCTTTCTAACACGACTCAGGAGCACTTCCCAGAGGTGGAACCATCTGCAATGGGCTGTGGCCTCCCACTTCAATCAGTAGTAATGAAAATGTCCCACAGACTTGCCTATAGGCCAATCTGACTGAGGGATTCAATTTTTTCTAGTTGAGGTTTCCCCACTCCCAGACTGTGCCAAGTTGACAAAAATCTAACTCACCCAGAGTTCGTAGGTCATCTTCGTGGACATAGGGCATGGTAGGAAAGGGGGTGAATGGTTTTAGAGGAACAACAAAGGACCCTTGTGCAGCTCACAACTACTGTTCTGCTGTTCCCGAGGATGGAAAAACCCCACCAGCCAGCCAGAGCGTGATCATGGTGACTTGGCCATAGTCTCACTTGGACCCCAACATTCCCATTTATTTTTTTATAGGAGGAGATGAGGGAAACAGTTAATTAATGCAAAGAAGTCCAGGTGCTGAGAGCCATGCTGTATGCTGAAGTCTGGAAACACATCTGGCATGTTTTGAACCACGTCTGTAACAACAGGTGCAATTGAAGCCATATCAAATGTACAGAAATCCCTTGTCATTCTCCAAGTCACTCAAGACGTATCCCCTAAGCAAAGAGTCAAGCCAAATGGGGAACCAGCAGTCGGCCTACCTTACATCAGACTATTCTTGTTGCAGCCACTGAGGTCTCTGAAGCTTCCTTCGGGGTGGGGCAGGAGCTCGCTCTCTGTGGGTAGGGAGGAAAGAGGGCCCACAGTGAAAGCTGTAAGCTGTTCACATATTTTATAGCATCAACAGAACCCGGGGTTAAAAGGATGATTAGGGGTTAACACAGCCGAGTTGGAGCACTGAAGAAGATGGATAAAAGGGCTGTGGGGTGGGTATGAGATTATCAAGCTAGACAGATAAGAGGAGGGACAGAGCTTCGTATCAACGATAAGCAGACCAGCTGTTCCCCAAAACCTCCCCGCCCTCCAGGAACATATATTAGAAAAGACTCTTGTCTTTTCATACATTCTTGCTTCTACTGCTGCCACACGGTGACAGACTCCACTGTAAGGATGGCTGAAAACAAGTTCCCACCTAGGTCCATCCCTCGCCACTCTATAGACAAGAACTGAATGTGACCTACTATGACACTAGGAAGGGCTGGGGCTGTATCCCCGAGGCTGGGTTAGAGTTAACTTTCTGCGGTGGTAAAGGGCAAGCCAACCTGGTGAATAGGGAAACAGACAGCACAGTGCAATCAATAGCACTTGAGATGCTTGCAAGGTAAGGGCAGCAACGCTGGCCAAGCGACTAGGAGCTGGCGGACAGTCGAGGTCAAAGCTGGAGCCAGCAATGGACTGAGGGGGCTTCAACTGCTCCTCCCTGTGTGGGCAGCTCATAACCAGCGCATGAACATCACAGAGCACGTAGACCCTCCCAATGGCTTGGTCCATGATCATCCAGGAAGGGAACCAATCTCTAAAGCAGTTCCCTCTGTCTGTGTCCACTCTCTGCGCTCGCTCTGTAGAAACACTGGACAGGAGGAAATCGACCATCTTTTCCTTAACTGAAAATCCCTCCCAACTCCTGGCAGTTTCTCTCACTGTTCCCTTCCCCCTTTGTGTAATTTCTCACTACTCTTTAATTTCTTACTTTTTTTTGGTAATAATTCTTCATCAAGCCTGGTTCTGTTTTGCAATACTTCCATGAAGACCTGTGCCATTAAATGTCTTTGGAATGAGACAACGAACTTGGGGCCACTGTCCTAGATGAAGTTTGATGACTTCAAGGGTCTGGCATGCTGGGTATTCGGTCATATACAGCTAGGCTCTGAAAGAAAGGTCCTGTCTGACTAAACCACATTGTAGCGCTACTGTGGGGCCCTTTGCCCATGTGTCAGGGGGCCTGTGGAGAGAGTGAGGGGCTCTGAATGTCTGTCCCTGTCACTCACTTCAGAACTGGGGAGTAACTACAGGGTAAAGCTTCAGATCCAGACTTGGGCCAAATACTCCTTGACTACCATGGCTCTTCTTGGTGACTGAGCATGGTGACCTTTTGCTCTTCTAAGAATTTTCTAAAAAATGTCCTCAGGCTTAATGTCATTTCAGAGCCATGTCTGAAAGCCCCTAAAAGCTTTTGACATTTCCCTCTTCCCAGTGGACATGTGTTTCCAGTAAAAGGCCACAGGCGTCTATAGCGAGGAAGTACGGGAAGATTACGGCATTGTAACTGTGGCAGTGTTGCAAGGTCTTCCTGGGGACACCCAGACTCCCGGTGCAATAAATAGATTCTAGTTTTAAAAATCATTTTATTATTATCATTATTTTTAATTTTATGTGTACTGGTGTTTTCCCTGTCTTTGGAAGGCACTGGATTCCCTAGAACTGGAGTTACAGATGGTTTTGAACTGCTACCTGGGTGCTGGGAATTGAATCTGGGTCCCCTATAAGAGCAGCCAATGTGCTTAACTGCTGAGCCACTTCTCTCCAGCCCAGTAGTCTAGTTTTGAACTCTGACTTCAGTTTGGAGACTTGGCTGCTGTTCATCTCATTCCCGGGAATACACACAATGATCCCAGTCTTGGTGGAAGTTCAAGTTCTGCTGGCCAGCACAGTATTTTGACAATCACGTCTACTCTCGCCAGTTCCTTGTGACAGCGCTCAGCTTCCCAAGGACAGACACTGGTAGCCCTCCTGCTCTCCTGTGGTGTCGTGCCATCCCTGTACTGGGTGCTCTCTGATGGGCATCATTGTGAAATGCCAAAATCCTTTCACCTGATACCCGCTCTCTGGATCCGTCTACTGTGTGGGAGCCACGTCATAGAATACCCGGTCTTGTTTCTCAGGCTATGACCAAGCCGCCAAGCTATTTGCTACTTCATGTCAATGGCTAAACTTGGGTCAGTTTTCTTCTTCGAATGAAGAACCAGCTGTGGTTGCCTCAAGTTCTGCCCATGAGAGACGTTCTTTTCCTCACTAAGGGACCATCTGAGTGGGTTTACCCCTTTTCCTCACTAAGGGACCATCTGAGTGGGTTTACCCCTTTTCC
>NC_022023.1:28370726-28371453 GCF_000317375.1 Microtus ochrogaster | reverse complement strand
CTTTTCCTCACTAAGGGACCATCTGAGTGGGTTTACCCCTTTTCCTCACTAAGGGACCATCTGAGTGGGTTTACCCCTTTTCCACCAGGGCCCTGATGCTGGGCTCCGCCCTGCTGAGGCTGTGAATTCTGCCACCTCCAAGGTCCTGGGCCAGGTCTTCTGTGGTTTAGGAAGGGTCGGGTCTGTTTAAAAGCTGGGCCTTGACTCAGGTGGTCATTAATCAATCTGAATCACCCTCCTTCAACCCAGGTGTCCCCTTCCCCCTGGCTTGTGTTTCCCATCAGTGGGGGCTTCAGGAGCTGCAGAACTAACTGTGTAACATGAACCACAGGTCTCAGGACAGTCAGGCCTATGCAGAGAAACCCTGTCACAAAAAACAGTGCAGAGAAAACGAGAGAGAGAGAGAGAGAGAGAGAGAGAGAGAGAGAGAGAGAGAGAGAGAGGTGTCTAGCAATGTGATAGCCTTAGCCCTTTTTTTACATTTTTTATTTTGAAATGGGTTTGTGCTGGTTAATTTCTGTTAACTTGAAGCAAACAGAAACGTATCTGGGAAGAGGGAATCTCAATTGAGGTATTGCCTCTATTGGATTGATCTGTGGGCTTGGGGGCATTTTCCTGATTAATGATAAAAGTGGAGGCCCAGACCACTATGGGTAGTGCCACCCCTAGGCAGGTGATCCTGGATTCTATATGAAAGCAGGCTGTACAAGCCACAGAGAGCGAGCCA
>NC_022023.1:28368837-28370345 GCF_000317375.1 Microtus ochrogaster | reverse complement strand
GGGATCTAAGGCTTGATTTAATTTCGATGCTATTTCAGTCTCATATACAACTGAAGGGTTGTGTTACACAGTTAGGCGTTGAGATTTGGTCAGCAGAGTGTATGAAGATGCATGCATGAATCTACTCAGCTGGAAGGTCCCAGGCCAGGTCATAATTCATCAACTTTAAAGCTTTGGACTGCTTCACATTTTAATATCTGTTACTGGTTGCATTGTGTCTCCTCCTAAAGATGTTGAACACCTCATCCCCCAACATTGTGAGCATGGTATTATTTGCAGCTGATAAACAAGCAAAACTGGTGGTGGTCCCCTACTACAAGGCCTTTGATGTCCCTAAATAAGAGAACATTGAACACAGAGACAGATGTGCCCAGGAAGAAAATCAAGTGAAGAATGTGGGCATGCTAGGGACACACACAATCTGCGAGGTTAGAGGAATCCATCTGGGAAGCATTTTCTTCCTCCAGCCTCAGAGGAAATCGGCCCCACTGACACCCTGACTGTATCTAGCCTCCAGAACCGTGAGACTACAAGTACCCCAACCTGTGGTTCAGCCAACTGTCCACAGCTGCAGGTCCCACAACCAAAGGTCCCATATCTGCAGGGTCAACCAACCTTGAAGCAAAAATATTTGAAAAAAAATTTATATTTGACATGCATAGACACCCCCCCCCCTTCCTGCTAGTCTTTGCTGAAGCCCCATTGTGCCCTTTGAGAACAAACTTAGTGAAGTGATGGCAGGGCCTTGTGAGAAGACTACTTTTATCCAGTAGTTAGACTGAGGACACACCCAAGGAAGGCAGATAAAACAAATTCTGGACATTGCTTCTAAAATACTTCGTTTCACCTGTTCACACATTGAGTCAGCAAACCTTTACTGGGTGCCTACTCTGCAGTAGGCACTGCACATAAACTAGAACGTACAGTTAGTACTCTGCATCTAAGAGGTTAGCCTGTCCAACTGCCGGGAACTGCTGACCACATGCACGAATAAAGGATTGCAGACAAAATGGAAGTGAAAACAGAATGTCCAGGTCGGGACAAGCAAGCAGCCAAGCTTCCTGGGTCCAGTCTAGTTAGGTGGGGAGGTGTGTAGCAGGGCTGGAGAGGGTCCCGAAGGAGACTCCAGGACCCAGCAAAGGCCCCTGTTAGGACTGGACATGGCTGCCGACAAGCACTGACTGACCTTCTCAGGCCGGCCTGGGGTCCTGCCTGCATGACTGGCAGCAGTGGGGCTGGAAGCTGCCAGGCCATTCTGGAACTGGGCACTGGGAAGGGTAGGCCTGCTGCCTTGGAGTCTCTTAAGAACAGCTTCTCTGAGAAAGCATCAAAGGACTGTAGCAGAGAGAACACCACCCCGTTGCTAAGGGACCACTACAAGGCATTTCCTAGGCTCGCACACATTTATATGAAGAGTCCCAGGAATGTTTCCTAGAAAGCTGGCCAGACCATGGAGGTGAGAGGAATCTCACATGGCCATTGGTGCAGGGTGAGCAACAGAGGGCTGG
>NC_022023.1:28351928-28368612 GCF_000317375.1 Microtus ochrogaster | reverse complement strand
GTGGGGTGCCAGGCAGCACCCCTTTCCTCAGCACGGAGTCAACTGCTGACTGTCTGACCTTCATGCACCAGGGGCTGACTTGTTTCTTAACACTGTGACTCACCAGATGCAGCTGGGCAGTCTTGGGTCATCTTCAAGTTTGGGGAGGGGTGTGGGGGACTGAGAAAGAAGGACCCCAACTTAGTTCCCTCTTCTTGTGCTGAGGGCATTTGCTCTCCAGTCAGGATGCTCCTTGCCAGGCCTGGGCTCAAGGATGGTCAGAGAGCAGGGTATGGTATAGCTGACCCAGTCTACCCCAGAGTAGTCTCCTGGTGACCAGGCAGGCTGGACGAGCACAGCCTGACTTGTGGTGGGTCCTCTATGGTCTTCTGGCTGGATCCAGGGGCTGTTTTTGGTTACAGCTCTGTCACCATCGTACTATGGAAATATAGCAACAGATTTCCTTATTCCCGGTCTGTAGTGATATTTCATTTGTATTTTAATAAATAAAGTTTGTCTGAAGATCAGAGAGTAAAACAGCTGCCCTGATCAGCCTTACAGACCAGGCAGTGATGAACACACCTTTAATCCCAGTAGCCACACTAGATCCCAGTTTGCCATAGAAACTGGGTTGGTAGTGGTGTATGCCTTTAATCCCAGAACCAGAAAGGAATATAAAATGGGAGGAGCCAGCTCTCAGTCTCATTCTGAGATTCCTGGAGGAAGAATCACCATTTTGGACTGAGGTAGAAGTAAGAACCAGTGGCTGGCTGTTTTGCTTTTTTGACCTTCAGGTTGAACCCCAATATCTGTGGCTGGATTTTTCAAGCGCCAACTTGTGGTTTATAATTCCGTATTTTTACAATTGTCCTCCATGTAAGCGGATAAGCACATTAGAAGGGGATATCGCAGGGTTTGTCAGTGTGAAGTCTGATGGCCTCTTGGTTTAGGCAGATGCTTCATTCTCTAGTCAGCTCTTCTGTGCTCTGCAGGTCACTGGAACTACACCCACTAAATGCCAGGAGTTTCGCTCCTCTATGTTTGAACAAACCCATCTCTACACTTGGCCAGACCTTTCACAAAATTGATACCAAGTGACAACTGAGGTCCTGGCTCAGTCTCCGTGTTCTGAGAGGAGTTGGGAAAATGTGGTCACTCATGGGTAAGCCAAGTTCAGCAGAGCAGGAAGAAAAGAGAGATGAACTTGTTGCTTTGGGTGAGGTCTCCGGCCCCGTGGAAAAGCGACACTGTGTAATTATCTCTGAGTCCCTGAGTCATCCATCCTGCATGCCTGGGCCATGTTGATGGTCACACAGAACCGCGTGTAACCATTAAATAGACTGTCCCTCAGAGCACCACACTGTGGCCTGGCTTTAGCGGGAGTTAGGCCCCCAGTATACCCAGTCTCCTGAAGCAGCTCTTAGAACTGTTGCTACTCAGGGACCTTACACTTTCATTTCCTTTCTGAACATGATGCTATGGCTTCAGGACACATCACCTTGGAATGCTTCTAAAACTGACCGAAGGCCCAGGATAACAAATGTTGCTGGTCTTCCTGGAACCTCATGACCCTGGGGCTCCCTAGTATGTATCGGTAGTAAGAACCACAAGTAACCAAAAGGAACTATCAGGTTCTCACTGTATTAGCCAGTCTCTGCCTCTCTGTGTTTAGAATCTGGGGTCACAGGTCTACTCCCATCACATCTACGTCTTCCTTTTGGGGCAGGATCTCTCACTGAACCTGGAGCTCACTGATTGGTAAACTCCAAGGATCCACCTGTCTGACCCCGCAGTGATGGAATTGCTGCATGCTCTCATGCCTACCACGGAACTCAGCTGTTCTCACTTGGCTTCTGGGGAATCAAACTTAGGTCCCCGTGTTGGCACAGGAAGCATTTTATTCATGGAGCCACCTCCCCAACCTGTCAGCCAGGGTTCTTAAGGTTACAGGAGTATCCTTGAAACCAGAATGGACCCATATCGCTGAAAAGTCTAGAGGCAGGAAGATCAGGCACGGTTGGTTCCAGAACCTACATTGATGTCCTCATGGCTCATTGTCTGTTTATCCTTCATTTTCATTTGCCTTTGCTCTGACAACGATTCCCACGGGTTGCTCTGCAGGTTCCGCTGGATGCTCACATCATCCCTACTAAGTACCATTTCAGTTGGGGGAGACCAAGACTAAACTGGGTGGAGTCTGACAGGAGTGACGTGGGTCACATACCCAAGCTTAGACCTAGAGGAGGGAAGGAATGCATGGATTGTTGGGATGCAACTCATGTGCCCATCCCCATGGCACAGGAGGGGCAAACCCCGATCCTAATTCAGAGGACAGTGGATGAGGATGGTGGGTCCTAAGGGAACATCTGAATAGCCAATCACCAGAAGGGCAGCCTGTTCCATGAAAAACATCCAGTAGTGCAATGTCCATGGCTCAAGAAGAGCAGAGGGTGTTGCCTTGCTGCCTGCTTCAATTCTGGTTATGAGTCGGAGGTGCCATTTACCCTTCTCCCGAGCGTCATGGAAGTGCAACCTGGTGGCCAGCAGGAAGACTCTCTGTCCTGCTTGAAACTCTTCTGGGCTAGGATGCCCCAGAGACCACAGGACAGGGGCCTGCAGACCTTGAATGGCCAGTCTCTTCATGCCCACAGAGAGCCTGGGGGTGTGTGAATTCTGCTGGTCCTCTGGCGGTGAAGTCTCCCAGGTGCCTCTTCTCAGCTCTGGGATCTGCGTGGGTGTAAAGTTCTTCCTGTAGCCACTCCAGATACTCCCCATGACTGGGGCTCTCTCTTGGCGGGCTGTCCATCTTGTCATTTCTAATGCATCTCCACAGGTGCAGATGGGGGCTCACCTCAGGTACCCAAACAGAGGCACCTAGCACTCTCAGGCTGCTTTGGGGGTCTTGGGCAGATACTCTTTCCTCTGAGTTGCTGTATACAACCAGCCTTGTGAAGGCTGGCTTTGATTGGATTGTGTCCTGGTCCCTTTGAAGCTCATCTTCTGTTGCTCAAGCATCTTTTCTTTGGCCTGATTCACATGGGAGGGTTATTCCCGGTCTGTCTACATCCGCTCCCCTAGCAAGATAGGTGTTTGTGCTGGTACAGCTCAAGCCCTTTCCTGTGGGCACACGGAAGTGACAGCGTGTTATTACAGTTGCCCTGTACCCAGAGTTCACAAAGGACAAGGGGACTCAGGACCCCCGAAGGTGCCAAGATCTACAGGTTATCTCTCTGTGTAGCCTTGACTGTCCGGGAACTCACTCTGTAAACCACACTGGCTTCAAGCTCACAGAGACCCGCCTGGTTCTGCCCCCCAAGCGCTGGGATTAATGGCATGTGCCCACCATGCCCAGAATGATTTAGGTTCTTTAAAGAAAGGGCACAACCCTTGCGTAGAACCAACACACACTTTTCTGTATGCCTCGCTTCATCTCCAGCCAGCTTGCCAGACCTGATATCACAAAACTGCTGTAAAATAGTTTAATTCCATATGGTTTAAGGAATGAAAACTGGAAAAATCAGTATGCGTTCAGGACAGATACAATTTGTTTCCAACCAACCCCATCCCTAACACTGCCCTTGTGTCTGTGGTACTGAAAACCAAACCCAGAGCTTCACCCATACTACCCAAGCAGTCTTCTATTGGGCTAAATCCCCAGACCTGCCTTTTCAAATATTTTCAATTCTTGGTTGAATCTCAGATGCAAAGGAACCAGTGACCATGGACAGCAATTGTGTATTACAGTGACTCTGCTGTTTGTTTTATCTATCGTCTGTACTAAAGATGCTACCTAGAGCCACACCTCATCTCTATGACCCGCTCTCTGTTTTGCACCCCACCTTGACCAGTTGGCAACTTCTCTTACAAGGAGCAGAGCGTTGCCTTTCCCAGCTGTGTCAGCATCCATCCAAACAGCTGCTCCTTCCTTAGAGGCTCTGCCCTGCAAGGCAAAGGTGTGTTCAACCCCTGCCCCACTTGGCACCTTGCCCTTCAGTATAAGCACAGTATAAGATCCAGTGGTCAGGATCTGGAGGGGTGGGAACCAGAGGCTTCTCAATGTTTATGATTATTCCTTTGTTGCTATATAAAGCCTTGACTTTTTTTTTCCTTTCAGAATTTACATGCTCCACTTGGCCAAGAAATCAGTAGTATTTACTTTTTAGGAAGGTACTTTGGTCCCATGGTCATTCAAGGCATTTCCATGCTCCCTCTCTCTGTCTTTCGACACAAAGCTCCGGGCTGTGGAAGAACCCACTAGAGTGTGTGTGCTCTGGTGGGTAATTTCCTCACACCCTAAATCCTGACATTATGACATCGGCATACAGCTGAGGATGCATTTGTCCTTGAACATCCTGGAGGCTAGGGATTTTTGAAGTCAACTTCCCTAGAAATGGAACAGAGAGGGAAACTGCCATACAGGCTCTAGGTGATTTGCCTGAGGCCTTGCCATACATGGTATATTAGTTGAGACAGATTTAGGTCTGGTGACTTGATCATGATTCTTTGGACTGTACAAGGAAGGATGAAGGGGTGGTGTCGAAGAAGAGGGGCTCAAGGTCTTGGCATTAAGGGAGATGAAACCAAGAGATGCTTCTGGTGAGCAGCCACTCTGGGATAGGAGAGATGATCTGCCAGCTCCACAGAACAAAGACATGTCTTTGTCAATCAAATGCATTTATTTATATGTTCAGCATAGGAATGAAAGAAAAATTTTCTGTTACTTGGAAGTTATTAAGGAGGCATCTTTCCTAGTATATAACTCAAAATGTCTATATTCTTCCCTATACAAGAAAGGCATGTGTTATTTTAAGAAGTAGGTAATGGTATACCATGAGCTGAGTAGTCTGGCTGTGGTTTACAATGCCTTGCTGGAAATCTGACCTGGTCAGGGACTTGTGCCCTGCAGGAACTGGCCTGCAACAAGCCTGCAATTCATGAATATAGCCACTAAGTGACAGTAGGCAGCATGGCCTTGTGATCCAAAGACATAGGTTACTTTGATTTCTCTCCCCAGAGGAAGGGACCAGAGATTTCAGGTGTCCTGGTCTCCTGCTTGGCACTAGTGGGAGCTGAAAGAACCTATAGTGGTCAATGCCTAGTGGAAGATCTTCATGCAATTGAGGCCATGTCCTGGAGGGAGTTTGGGCCCTGGTCTCTTTACATAGTTCTTCTGCTTCTCCTGGCCAGATGAGCAACTTCCTTTTTTTATGCTGGGAAGTCATACGTCTTTTAGCTTCCAAAGGGCCTAGCCCCGAAGCTATGAATAATTAAAAAACAAAAACAAACAAACAAACAAACCAAGAAACAGTCAGGGACAGATAATACCCAATATTTCAAAAAGCCAAAAGGGTAACCAGTTAAAACTCTTCCTGTCATTTCTGTTTTGGTCACTTATTTCTATCCAGGGATGGCCAGCGTCTGATTCACTTCTTGTGGTCTCCTGGGGGAGGTTTAGAGTTGCATGAAACCATCTACTGAGTCAACCTTTCCCCTCTTCTCCTTTTTTACAGCAGTCTCCCTATGTACTGCAGTGTGGTCTTGACCACAGTCCTCCCGCCTCCACCTTCCAAGTGCTGAGATTACAGGCGTGCGTCACTATGCCCAGCATCCTTTCCCTTTAACAATATACACGGACACACGTCTCTGTCCCTGGTTCTACGCCTCATGTGACTCCGCCACAGGGTTCTTCCTTCTCTTCTAACTGCATGCAATTCCAGTGCCCGGATATGCCCAGTGTGCACACTGTCCCCCACTCATGGACTTTACAGTGGCCCTGCCCCAGCCCCTTTGCACACGTATGCTATTCCTGTAGAAATGCACGTGAAGCTGGAATTAGTTAAGGGGCATAGTACAGCTTAGATGATGACTGTCTCCCAAAGGCCCATGTGTTAAATGCTTGTTCCCCAGTCTGGAACTGTTAGGATGTGGGGTCTGGAAGGAGGAAGTTTGGTTATTGGAGGCATGTCCTCTAAAAGGGACTAAAGTCCCTTCAGGGAGCAGGTTAGTCTGTAGTGTACTCCCTGCCATGATGCCCTGGTTCACCCGCGGTTAGGACCGAGGCCAACTGACCAGTGGACTGGAACCTTGGAGACTAAGCCTAAATGAACTTCCCCTTTAAGAAGCTCTTACGGTAGGTTTGTTCGAGTTGACGGAGGCAAAGTAATAGGCACGTGCTGTTCTAATAGGAGTTGAGCTTTCTTCCTTAGATGTCATACAGTTTACACTTCTGTGGACAGTGAGGGGGTCTGCCAGTTTCCCCCTTACTTCTGGAACACAACGTGCTCCTAAGGTTCCGGCAGGTAAAAATCAATGCCAGTTTAGTGCAGTTTCAGTTTCCTTTCTTTTTCTTTTGCGATGCTGGAGAGCGATGCCAGGGTTGCATGTGGTCTATGCATGTGTTCCATTGTGGAGACACACTCCCAGTTCTACATGTGTTTGAAGGTGCTCGTACGTTGGTAAGATGGCTCATCAGTTAGAGGCGCCTGCAGCCAAGACCAATGACCTCATTTCAATCCCTGGGACTACAGGGTGGAAGGAGAGAGCCAACCCCTGAAAGCTGTCCTCTGACCTCTGCACCATCACACACACACACACACACACACACACACGCACGCACGCACGCACGCACGCACGCACGCACACACCCCAAATGTAATGAAAGTGTTAAAAGAGATAAAAGTCACTTGTATTTCCTTTCCTGTGAACAGCCCATTTTATTTTTAACTCAGTCAAATTTTCTTTAACAGCACTTTTCAATATTATGTGTATTATTAGCAAAATCAACTATGATTGATCTGCAAACATTTTGATTGGTTTTCTTTGCTTAAGGAGCTCATTTCCAGGCAGGAGTTTTCAGTTTTGTAGCAAGCTTAGGACGTCCCCCACTCCCTTCTTTAAAGCATCACTGAAGAGTGGGGCTGACCCATTCTCTCCAGAGTGAGGCCGGGCCTGGATGTTTGATTCTATGGACATGAGACACTGTCGCTCCTAAAAGCTTGAAGGCAGTTACCCAGAGGCACGACCTCAAACAGCCCAGACACAGGGTATTGTGGGTACTGTGTATGGATCTTTAGACATAGATGTCAAATTTCCTATGGGGTTTGGTCACCTTAGAGCCAAGCAAGATTGCCAAGGGAGACACCATATGCTTGTGGTCCTAGCATTTAGCAGGCTGAGGGAGGACAGCGAGTTAACAGGCAGCCTCGGCTATATGGCAAGTACCTGTCTCAAGGGCATAGGGATGGAGCTCCAGGTAGGTAGGTAGAGTGCTTGTCTAGTGTGTGCAAAGTCTGCACTGCTAAGCAGATGGGCACATCTGGACCTCACGCTCAACAGTCACTACTATGGAACCATTTCCATTTAGTGAAAACCTGGGGCTGAACTACTGTTTTCCAGTTGGATCAATAGAATATTTAAGGGGGTGTAAAATAAACAGTAAAATATGTTCACCTCCGGGTGATGGGGAAACTCTGCCAACCAATCACAGCTAATTGGGGCGTGGCGACCTGGACCCCAGGAAGAAAAACTGGGAGATACAGGTGCGTACTCTCTCTGCGCGGTGCCCGCCGGACCGATTGGAAGTCGGACCTCCCACTCTTAGAGTGTGAGTTTCCCCTCTTTAAACATTAAAGTATAGCTGTTATTCTTGAGCTAGCCTGGTTATTTATCGTACCGACCTAATTCTCTACATCCAGGAGGAGGGAGAATGGTCTGGAGTGGAGATGACCTGTTGGGTATCCTGGTCACAGAAGCTGCTCTGCTATGAGGGGGCCCTGGGAGAGGAGATAAGGGAAGAGGCAGACAGGCTACAGGCCCAGGAGGTCCTTACTAGATCTGTCCCCACACTCAGCTTTTCTCCTGGTCCTACTTAGGAGAGAAGGGCTCTCTGCATCCTACCCAGTCCCTCTTCCTTTGGTAACACTCTTATCTTGTGGCACCTGGCCTTCATTCCAATCCACCACTAAAAGGAAAAAAAGAAGAAAGAGAACCGAGGTCAACTGAAAGGGGGCTCAAGGGAAACAGGGGAGCCCCCACCCCTTAAACAGGCCACCCTGTATGCTTTAGACCCACACGTTGCCACAGTACGTAGGAGGGAAGGAAAGGTCAAAGGTGACACTAACTTCTACCCTTTAAGGGCTTCAAGAGGCTTGCTTGTACGGAGGGGCGGGGCGGGCAGATGGTTCTCTGTGGGAGAAGTAGAGGTTAGGGGGCTTCTCCATTCCGGACAGCCAAGACAACACAAGTATCAGAGAGTCGGTGGTCATCAGGGACCGGGTGAGAAGGCCTGGTGGCCAGCAGGCCTCTGGGAATCGACAGTGGGGAAGCAGGACGAGGCTTGCCCCGCAGGAAAGGCTTTCTGGGGCCGCGATCCCCTAGGGATTCCAGGGATTTTGGCCAGGGCTCCGCACAGAGCGGAGCTGGCAGAGCAGGGCGCGGTCGCCGCAGCCCCTCAGCACCGAGCGCTCTCTGGAGCCCGCCAGGGGGCAGCGCGGCGTCAGGGGCAGGGTGCCGGCACCAGCAGCGTCGCCTTCACCTGTTCTGCCTTCTGGGAACCAGACTTGTAAGGCTCCGCAACCGGCGGGTCCCAGCCCACTCCCAGGAATCTGTGTGCTCCCTAGGGCTCCATAGCGACTCCTGGGGCCGGCCCCAGCCCGTGTCCCGAGGACCTAGGTCCCAGGTGGGCTCATCTGCCCGCCCCGCTGCTGTCCCCGCGCCGCTCCCGGAGGCGCCGCGCTTGGCGCTGAAGCATCTTTGTCTGCGCTCTGCGCGGTCGCGCGGTCCTGAATCTCTTGAATCCCTAGGGTCTCTCCGGAAAGCGTTTCCGTCCCGCGTGGCCGGGTACTGGAGGAGTCGGGGGCGGACGGTGTGGCAGCGGTGAGGGCGGTGTGGGTGCGGGTGCTCCCGGGCCGCGCCGCGTGCACCCGGCAGAGGCGGCCCTGCGTGCCGTGCGCGGCGTCCGGGGCGCGCCCGCCGCTATCCAGCTTCCCGGGCTCATTAGCAGTCTCGGTGTGCGGCTCGGCGCGGGCTCACAAAGAGCTGCGGCGGCGCCCCGCTCTCGGCCTCGCGGACCCAGTCACGGGTGGCGGCGCATCGCGGCAGCAGGTAAGGGGGGCCCGGGGCGTCCGAGTCGCCGTGACCACAGCCTGGGTTGCTCGGTTCCGCGCGGGGGCCGGGGCGCAATGGGGGGCGCGGATGCTGTAGTCCCAACGCTCCCTTTTGGACCCTGTAGGGTTCTGGAGCGGAGGAGGGGCATACCGGACAGGGCTGGCAGCCGCTGGGACCTGGGGGTGCTGCGGACCAGCGCCCCTCTCTCTCCGGACCCGCCGGACCCTCCCCATCACTGACCAGCGGCCGGGCGCGGCAGGGACCAGCTGGAGGCTCGGTTATCAGGGGCTGGCGGTGCTGTGGCGAAAGGCTACCTGTCTCAGCCAGAGGAACTGGTCACTCACTTGGGTCCCCCTTCACTGGCCCGGCCGCTAGTGCATTCTGGGTGGGGGAAGCCGCTTGGTACTGATACTAAGTCCCTGTGCTGGGTATCAACTCCGCTTCCAGGCAACCGATCATTGATCTGTACCCCCGCCCCCTTTCCCTTTATAATGAGGCCCAGGGGGAGAAACTCGGTTAAAAATTCCACACCCAGTATTCTCTGGGGGTGCAGTGGAGGGACATGCCCCTCGGCCTGGCTACTTCCTGTTGGCAGGTAGAGCCTGGCAAGGGGACTTGGGCATAGAGGATGAAGGCAAACATTGATCCCAGGTTCTCCAAGCTTTGTTTTTACACTGGACAGTATGGGCAGCAGGCCTTTATATGCCAAAGCTGTGGGCAAACTTCCCCTGAGTATGGTAGGGATAGAAGCAGGTACCAGTGGGTCTGTGCAGGGGCCTGTCCTGGCTGCAAGGTGCTGCAGATGGAACCTGCTAGTCTTAGAATTTACTTTCGGAAGACTTTTAATTCTTTGTTATCTATTTGTATATGACTTGACAGAGGCCAGACCAAAATCTGAATTTAACTGTAACCAGTTTTGTGCAGGGTGAAGTTCTTAAACCAGGCATATTATTCTTGGTCTTTCATCCCTGGGCTAGTTTGTCCCCGGTCTCTTAAGCCCCATGCCCCCCCTTTATGGATACTGCTTACCTTCTGAGAAAGGATAGAGGTCTCAGAAACAAAGACCTGCAAGCTTTAAGGGCCCAAAGGAACAACTTTTTCTGAAGTACGCATCTGCAGGTGCCAAGAACCAATGGGCAATCTTTCTTAGGGTCAGGGTCTTTCCAGTGAGGTGAGTTGGGAGTTTCTTGACCAGAAGCAGCCTGGAGGCAGGGGACTCGGGTTAGAGTAGCTGGACTACTTTGTCCTGCACTCTGATTGCTGGGTGGTCAGAGGGTTTCCTGAGCTTCGGAGCTCTGGGACAGAGGGAGGGAGGGAAACAGACTTGGAATCGGCAGGGACTCAGAGCAACATAGAAGGCAGTAGCGGATAACTGGAACTGTCTGTTTGTGAGCTGTTCTGTGGACACCACCAGCCTTAGTAGGCTTGCCCTGGGGGAAGTTTCTGAGCTAGGTATAGCAATGCACCACCCTCAGGCTCTTCTCATCCGTGTGCTGTCAGGGACCATGCAGCTTCATCCCACTGCTGCCTTTCCCCTTCTAGGGGACTGGGCTCCACTGAATCGGGTGGTTGGTGAGTAGGCGTGAGCCCCACTTGTTCCTTGCTGGAAGGAGCTGCCATCGAAGACCTTAGCTTCTGGATGTATTCCTCTTTCCCTTGAGAGGCAGCACCAGGTCTGAGTGGTAGCTTGTTATCCAGTTTGCATCAGTATCCCTGTGATAGTTCTGAAGTACACCCCAATGGTTTTTTTTTTAAAAATTATTGAATAAAATATTAGTTTCACACTAATAATCGGTGGGGATGGTTTGTGAAATGGAGGCGCATAAATATGCAATTCGCCAACCAAGCTAAGAAATGCTAGATAAAAATAAAAGATAATTGTAAAAGACACCAATCACACCCCTGGAGGCTGAGAGGGAGTGTTAAAACACCTTGACTTTTCCTAGACAAAACTGAGGAACTCAGAGGAAAAACATCTGGTAGCGAAGCTGGCATCCACCAGGGCTTTGCTTAGGTTGGGCAGAGGTCGCTGAGGCCTGTTGGAGGGGCAGAATGGGGGCAGTAGGCAGATGCAGAGGAATCTTCTAGCCCTCAACTTGTTCCTCATGTTCTTCTCTTATCCCGGCCATGAATATGTGTTTTAACAGGTGAGGGTCTCCAAAGATACCACCGCGTTCTTCCCGATCCCAGGAAGATATGGGTGTGGAGGTCCTACACAGCCCTCACTGCCCTTACAGTCTGTGCCCCGGGTACGGTAACAGCCTGGGCCGTGTGCCCTCTTTTCCTGTTCCCAGTTCCTTGTCTTATTGGTGGCCACGAGGATGAGAGACATGTAAGCAGTCACTGGTGGAGAGCGGTGTGACCGCCGGTTGGCGGGTAGGCATTCCTGCCATAGGTTACCCTTGAGACAGTGGCCCCCACGGGGCAGGGGCCAGCATGGTGCTTACTCATTCCCTTGGAGGATGGCTGAGTGACAGCTCGGAGAGGGGAATCTCGCCTCCATCTCCTCCTAGTCTGTGCCTCACCCACCAGCTGGGCCAGGGCCAGCAGGAGTCTCCAAGCAGCCTGCTGTCACAGGCTGAGTCAGCATCATGGGCACTGGCTTCTCGCCTCTCCTGCAGCTGGTCCTCACTCTGTCCCTGTCTGGACCTTCAAAGGAGCTCGAGGAGGACAACACCCTCAAGGTCAGAGTGTCAGGCTCTGTGACACTTCACTCATTGGTGGGTATTACAGATGGACAACCCCACCTGTGCAGGTTAGGGGTGTGTGTGTGTGCGTGTGTGTGTGTGTGCGTGTGTGCGTGTGTGTGTGTGTGTGTGTGTGTGTTTGGGCACATACATGCTACAGAGTAAGAGATCAGAGGGCAACAACTTATGGGAATTGATTCTGACCTTCTACTATGTGGGTCCTGGGGAATGAACTTAGCTCACCAGGCTTGGTAGCATGTGCCTTTACTCACTAAGATGGCTTCCTGGTCCTGATTATGCTTTCTGTGCTAGCCCTGGGGTTTCCTAGGGTTGGATTTTGAGACTGGTCGTTAATCAGTTGGGGGCAATGCGGGTCTATCTCACTGTCCTAAGTGGTTAGTGATTCCCTACTGCCTACTCCACGCCTGCATTCTTGACCTGATTTCCATAGTTTTCTTTCCCTAAGGGGGATCCTTCAAGGCTGCCCAGGCTGCTGGCAGACAGCCCTTACCTGATTTGCCTTTGTTTTTGCCACCCAGTCTGTCACAGTCTACTACCTTGGTCTAAGTAGTAGTCTCCGTCCTTGAAGGTTCCAGCTAAGGTGGGCTCCTTCCCTCTTATTCCTTTGATCTCAAACTGTTGGACTTGATTGAGATCATGCCTCTGGGCATTTTCATCTGCTTCCTGGCCTCCTCGGATGCCTGCCTGACTTGCTCCATCATTTATTCCATTGTCTGTTCATACACCAGCTCCCTGACCACCCTCCATGCATTCATGCATTGGAATCACTTCCCCATTGTTAATGCAGCTTTGTGTCTTCTTAGCACCGAATACCCAGTCTCTCTCTCTCTCTCTCTCTCTCTCTCTCTCTCTCTCTCTCTCTCTCTCTCTCTCACACACACACACACACACACACACTCTCACATGCACACACATATATTGCTCACTGTTTATTGTCTGCCTCTTACTACATGAATGTAAAGACTGTTGACTTCTGTATCCCCAGCATCCAGAATTGTGCCTGGTACACAGTAGATCCTCAGTGCTCTCATGGTGTGAATGGCTGACTGGACCCCAGAGGCATCATTATCTTTGCCTTTCCCTACAAACTAGGGCTGGAACCAAGACATCTTCACACTTGGACCTTGAAACCTAGTGCAGAACCTTGAGGTTGGTGACAGGGAGGACGGAGCCACAGTACTGCGCTGTGGTTTGTGGAGACCGGAAGGGAATATGCTGGTGAGGCTAATCCAGCCCACAGCATGGTCTTCCGGCTTCCCACTGAAAAGGCTTTTGAATTTTTACTGGCCTAGATTGTATTCAGTCAGGCAGGCCCAGCTACCAGAGGTTCCCTTCTCCTCCATCTGGATGTTTCTTTCCTTTTTCTTTTTTCTCTAATATGTTATTCTGTTCCTCATCACTCTTTGTTACATTTCAATGCACTCTGTGTGTGTGCACACACGTGTGTGCTCACACACACACATGCTTATTCACCTGTGTTGAGGTTAGAGGGACAACTTGGGGCAGTCTTTCTTTCTACCTGGGTATATGAATCAGGTTGCTTAGTGGCAAGTGCCCTGATTATCTGAGTGATCTTTTGCACACCCCTGGCCCCAATGGATGTTTCTAAACCTGTCTTGTACCTCACATCAGACCCAGTGTCTCAAGGACGGTCAGTTTTTGCTTGTCTGTTCTGGCCAGTTCTCCCTGTTGGAAGCCTTCTCTTGCCTAACTCCACTGCCTGTCTGGCCTGGTAGTGCAAGTTGCCCTGGTTTCCTGAGGGAGGAAGGGGAGGTGGGAAGAGGGGGTGGGATCTAGAATAACAATGACTCCAGCCTGGCTGTGCCACTGTCCCTGGGGTCCTGTGCAAGTTGTTTGCCTTGGAACCTTTCTCGCTATATCTAAAGTTGTTTTGAGGCACAAGTGAAAGTCAATACTGAATTGATGCAAGAGTCTGTTATGATAGCGGTGGCTTCAGGCTGATTGTGGCTTTTTCTGTTTTGCTTGGGAGGTGAGCCTAGCATAGATGCTTCCGGAACGCTGCAGTGCCCTTCCAAAGTAAGATATGGCTGTTGTTTTGTGACTGAAAGAGCAAACAAGAATGAGAAAAGGATGTGGTTTGGTTACAACAGAACACTCCAGCATCTGAAGACAGTTTGGTGGAGAAACCAGTGGAAGCAACTCCACGCTAGATGACTCTGTGCTGAGCCCTGCTTCACTGTGGTTCCTGATTTAAATGGCTTCCCTTCTCACTGGAGGTAGCTGGTCTTGTCTTACGCTGCAGCTGAGAGGCTGAGGACCAGGAAGCTGGCATTGGCCTGAGGGAGTGTAGGCACATCTCTTCCAGGTGTCCTTTGGGGGGAATCATTTCCAGGGGCATGTATTTATAAACTGGATGAGCCTGGCTAGGACTTGGGATCCCCCACCTCCAAGGCACATATGGTTAGTTTGCAGCGTGCGCTTGGACTGTCTGTTGCCTGACGGCTGGGAGTCAAGTGCCATGGAGATTACGGAGAGGGCTGGGGGCCGTTCTGAACAGCTGCTATTGCTGGGGTCCTACGTGTTTTCCATTTTACACTTTAAGCGAGCATGGATTATTAGCATTTCTGGTCTCCAGATAGAGAGACGTGCTTGGTTAGGAACCATTCAACCACTTCTGAACAAACCCTAGTTAGTAAATGCAACAAGGAGGGTAATGCCGGCCTTAGAATTCCCAGTTGATGTGAGTGCTTATATATGTGTGTTTATGTATGCAGATGCTTTATTTTTGTTTCATTTGTTTGGTTTTATATTCCTGAAATTGATTCCCAGCAAGGGAGTGCTAAATATGAATGACTCTGAACTGTTGTGTGTATTGTTAATTTTAATATCTATGTATCTAATTATATAGAGATGTAGATATATAGTTTATGGTTTTCCCCAGTTGGTTCGATTAGCAATCTTCTTGAGAAATCCATTGTTTCCCAAAGAGGAGAACCATCAATTGAGTGAGCGCATGCATTTAGGGATGATGGATTTCTCAGGTCTCTCTGACGGCAAGTGTGTGCATTGTTCACATAAAACACAGTTTATGCTTTTAGGTCTTTTGGTGTAGTAAGTGAGCCATGTGCTGGAACATCTGTCTGTGTTCTCCAAAGCTGCTGACAGCTGTCACAGGCTGGGTGGAGCAGAGGGAGACGTGTGTGTGAGAAGTTGGGAACTCAGGAAAGTGGGCTTACCCTCCAGCAGCTGCGGGCTGTCTTCGGTCCAGTGTGACTAGGCTTGTCCCGAGAAGGGCATGCACATCTATCTGCCCGCCGTCCTCCCTGGCCAGAGTGACAGCGAGGAACAAGTAGAATCTGGATGTTTGCACACATTCCTCAGTCAGTATGGTCACAGATGGGGTGTGCATGCGCAGGTGTGTGCACACGTGTGTGTTACCGCTAATCTGCCTGCTATGTCCCAGATAACTGGTGTCATGGGACCCATAGCTGGGTATGGTTCTGGTTCTGGCTGGTGACCGTGATAGCTACTGTTTGATTGATGGATGGGCAGACTGATTGTGGCTGTTGGTCCTAGATATATCTCGTGCCCCAGAGGCAGGAGTGAGTCTGTCTTGGCATCTGTTTCTCCAGGGAATGGTACCGGGTATGGTCAGTTTTCTTAACCCATATCCCTGCATGCTTCACTTTGTGGTAAAGATTTCCCTGGGAACATTTTTCTCCTTTGAGTGCCAGGGCATTAATACATTAATATCTCTCTCTCTCTCTCTCTCTCTCTCTCTCTCTCTCTCTCTCTCTCTCTCCCTCCCTCTCCCTCTCTCTCCCCCCCCTCTCTCTCTGTATGCATTGGAAGGGGGGGCTGCCATTAGTTTTGGGGCCCCATCTTTGTGATGTTTTGGGTTGGAAACTGCCAATCTTGACTTACTTTTGAGAATTAGCAGATTTTAGCTTTGAAATTAATTCCACTTTTATCGAGTACTAATTTTCCTCTTGATCACAGTCAGATCTTTGCTTCATTAGCTGCACTTGGATTTGCTGTTCTTCAGGGCAGCGTCACCCCAGCTTACATTGATCCCAGTGGAGGGATGCTTTTTGTTTGTTTTTGTTTTCTTAAGACAGGGTTTCCTCGGTGTTGCTTTGGAACCTGTCCTGTAACTCGCTCAGTAGACCAGACCGGCCTTGAACTCACAGAGATCCTCCTGCCTCTGCCTCCCCAGTGCTGGGATTAAAGGCGTGCACCACTATCACTCAGCATGGTGGGCTGGTTTGAGAGAGCCTGTCCTGACAATGTTCCCTGCCCTATGCTTTGTGAAACCATGCCTTTAGTCCATGTATATGTTTTATCCATCATATATGATATTTATTTAGTTAAAGGAAGTGAGGGGTAGAGAGGTTTCTGGGCATTTAAAAAGGAGCCCCTGATCTAGCCATTATCAGTCACAGATGGTTATACAGGGACTTGTCAATGCTCAAAGTGAGGAGTCAATTGAGGAGTCAAATGCTTTAGTTGTCCCTAGTTCCTTTGCTGAGGGCTCCATCCATCCATCCATCCATCCATCCATCCATCCATCCATCCATCCACCCACCCATCTATCCACTCACCCCGTCTATCCATTTATCCATCCATCCATCCATCCATCCATCCATCCATTCATCCATCTATCTATCCATCCATCTATCCATCCACCCATCCATGCATCCATCCATCCATCCATCCATCCATCCATCCATCCATCCATCCATCCATCCATCCATGTATCCATCCATTCATGCATCTATCTATCCATCCATCCATCCATCCACCCACCCATCAATTCATCCATGTATCCATCCGTCCGTCCGTCCGTCCATCCATCCATGTATCCATCCATCCATGTATCCATCCATCCATGTATCCATCCATCCATGTATCCATCCATCCATGTATCCATC
>NC_022023.1:28347244-28351828 GCF_000317375.1 Microtus ochrogaster | reverse complement strand
CATGTATCCATCCATCCATGTATCCATCCATCCATGTATCCATCCATCCATGTATCCATCCATCCATGTATCCATCCATCCATCCATCCATCCATCCATCCATCCATCCATCCATCCATCTATGTATCCATCCATTCATCCATCTATCCATCCATCCACCCATCCATCCACCCAATTTTCTGAGTACTTGCTGAGTCTGTCTCCCCTGTTCCCTATTTAGAGCTGGGTGAAGTTGGCACAGGGTGGGTTGGGTGAGGCTGCTGGAGAGTGTCTCATGGTACCAGAGCTTGGTCCCTAGTTTTAGATCCAAGCTCTTCCCTAGAAAGCACAAGCTGGGAGGTGTGAGAGCGCCAGGGCTGGTAGGAGTGTTCACAGACCTCCTTCGTGAGAAGGGGCCGAACTTGTCCTTTCAGAGCAGAGGGCCATCCTTCATGGGGAATCCAGGGCACACGGAGAGCCTAGTACTCTGGCTTTAGGATTATATAGTCTGTGTAGGTTGGGGCCCAGATAGGTGCACAATGTGTATGGCCCCTGACTGCCTTGGGTGGTCCTGGAGGGTTGGGAACAGAGCAAGTAGAGTGATGATAATATAGGCTGTAGTGGACTTTCTGAAACCATGCTTCTGGACCAGAGAGAGAGCAGGATCATGGGTAACGGCCACATTCACAGGTGAGATGACACACAGAGGGACACAGGGGGAGAATAGGGGTCATTTAGGGACATAGAACCCTGTTGAGGTTACCAAGTGGGGTTTTTTGAGGATATCGAGAGGGTTGACCAGGAGCCCCTACCCTTCCCAGGGTGCTCTTGGCAGCCGAGTCCCAGACTCACGAGCACGAGCACGGATGTTTAATTTCACCCTTTAGAGATTTATAGGCTTGCTAGATTAAATTGCCCCTGCGCTTCTACAGGCACGACAAGATCTGTGACAAACCATACATCACATTATTAATTTGCTCACGCTGAGTTAACCTGTGCAGCTGAGCTTGACTTACTCTAGGCTGAGCCCAGGCCCTGGGAAATAAATGTTTCCAGTTGTCTGCTAAGAGAAGGTAGCTCTTGGGACAGACTTGGCGTGGGACGTATGAGCCTCGCCGTCTTTTGTCTGCACACAGTCAGCCTTCGCTTAGCTGGGATACAGGTCACTATTTCCTGGGCTCCCAGTAGCTTTCTGGTTGCTGCTGCTGTGTCTGGACTGGTCATGGTACAGGCTTGAGGCAGGGCAGGGCAGGGCAGGGCAGGGCAGAGCTGTGGGTAGTGGTCAGATACCCTGAGACCCTCTGCTGGGTAGGAGCTGGATTTCCAACCTTAACGCCATGGCAGGCAGTAAGAAGATATCTGAGTACCCTTGTTTTAGCCCAGAGACCCAAGGGCTACAGCGTTCACTTCCCCTATCCCTTCATTTTCCGATAGGATGAAGCAGCCTTTATTCTCTTGGGGCTGATGGGTCAGGAACAGCTCTTCCTCCAGTATGCCAGGTGTCAGCAGAGGTACCCATCTTCGGAAATGCAGCAGCCCGTTGTATTCTTTGGCTCAGGGTTGAGGAGTAGGGTCAATGGGGGCCTGTTCTTTCCCATGAGGCTCGTGGTTTGCTTGGCACCCTTCATGGTCTCTTTTATTCCCAGGCACCACAGCTGGGAGTGGGCTGCTGGTGGTTGGAAACCATGACTTGAAAGGGGAGGTGCGCCGTGATTGCGGTGGGGGCACCCTGTGTGCAGACCCTTCCACCATCTAGATGACTTTATCAGACACCAGGGCTTTATGCCGTGGTTCGTATTGACTAAGTCTCCAGTCCACCCTCTTACACAGCATGGTGTAGATAATGTCTCACCAGCCACAAGAAAACTGTTTTACTGACGTTACTGCCTTGCTGTGCCCACATGGGGGTAGTTGTAGTGGGTCTATGTCGTGCTGATTTGGTCCACCAAGGCTGTGGAACCGAAGACGACCCACAGAATTCACACGGGTCTGGAAATGCGAGCAGAACTTACTCTCTTAGTGGCCACCCCTTACCTGGGCAAAATTAGCTTTGATTTTCGGGTTCAGGTGGACTTTTGTCCTGTCCACCCAGTTTCCCACAGTGACGAGTGTGATGTCATTCCCATCCTTATTGGAAGCTATTCAAGCTGCCAGAGACATTTTCTAGAGTTAGTACTATCTGATTGCCTGGACCTTACATTCCAGACCTTGGCACCTTGGTTCTTTTGTTTCTTTCTTTTTTTTTTTTTTCTCGAGACAGGGTTTCTCTGTGGTTTTGGAGCCTGTCCTGGAACTAGCTCTTGTAGACCAGGCTGGTCTCGAACTCACAGAGATCTGCCTGCCTCTGCCTCCCAAGTGCTGGGATTAAAGGTGTGCGCCACCACCGCCCGGCTTTTGTTTCTTTTTCACACACATTTTTAGTGGAATATATTTTCACAAATACTTAAAAATCCAACAATGCACTGTGTAATCTACAAGAAAAAAGGCGGAGGACCACACAGGGATAATGATAGAGGACACTATGTGTGCATGCTTGTGTGCCCGTGTGCGCGCACGCACGCGCGCGCGCGCGCACACACACACACACACACACACATATACACACACCAATATACAGGCAAAAAGGTTCTGAACTCTGCCCAGCCATAAGGGAGATGCAAAGCAAATCATAACTGTAATACACCCCACATCCACCAGGCTAGCTCTGATCAAAAGCAGGCAGTGACAGGCCGTCAAGCAACTGGAATTCTAGCTGCTGACTAGGTATAAATCCTCACAGCTGCCTGAGGGAGGCGCCTAACAGAACCAGCTAAACTCACATGTTAGCTTCACGAGCCATCTCAGTCCAGCAGAGGTGAAGTGTGTACAAGGGCCCCGAACACTTTGGTGTCCTAGTCCTGTGGATGTCTCCTTCAGTCGCTTCCAACCTGATTAGGAATTTGTAGATGAGAACATCCTGGTTTCTCTGGCAAGGCCCTGAATACCACTCTTAAGGGTCCTTATAGGAGGGTCAGCAGGAGGCTGACCACAGAAAGAAAAGGGACACACGCCCACGGAGCCAGAGATTCCTCCTATGCAGCTGCAAGAGTCTGGATGGCGCAAGGGACAAAGTGCTCCCAGGAGCCTTCCGTAGAGGTCACGGCCCTGCTGACATCTTAATGTCCATCTGTTAAAACAGCAAGAGCTGTGAGAATGTAATATATGCTTTCGGGCACTCAGTTTTGTAAGGGTTTTTAATAGCAGTCACAAGAAACTAATCCAGCGGCCAGGAGACACACCCAGGTGTCCACAGATGCATGGCGGTGATTGTCAGCCTGCAAACAAGCCAGATAATCATCGCAGAAGAACGGGTGAGGACGCCGAGTTTCTTCTCACCCAGAATAAGGTACAGCAAGCAGGGAGTGGAGACTAACGTGGGTGCCGTGGGACAGATGTGTCTCCCCAGGAGGTTGAGAACGTCCTGGTGGTATGTGGCATTCTACATGACATTCAATGGCAATTTCGTCCATATCAGGTGCTGCCCTTGCAGGTGGCGATTAGAGGTCACATAGGATGGAAAAGGACCTCCTTTAGGGGCTGATAATGTTCCCTTTATGGTATAGAACTTTCTGTCGACATGCGGTATTCAATGAGAAACTTTAAGTAGAGCAGTACACTGCTTTGACTTTTCCTGGAGAATTTTAGTTGACTGACTGCTGAATTATTTGACTGCTGGAATGATGGTGTTTAATGAGAGATAATTAACATTTTCCAGTACAATGAATGCTTACTTATATATAGACATAACAGTATTTGGAGAATGCAATCAAGGTAAGCAGACCCCAAGCAGCATGCTGAGTGCCTTCTAGATTTAGTTGGTATGAATATGTAACTTAGATAACATGAGCTTTTCTTCCTGCACATAGCAGAAGTTTTGGTTTGATGGGTATCCTCCAAAGACCATTTTTTTTGTTTGTTTGTTTGTTTTGTTGGTTTATTTTTAAGACAACCAGATTCAATTAACCTAAATGTCAAAGCATCAGGGTGGTTTTATTGAGCTGGGAATCGAAGGGCTTGAAGAAGAGTAACAGGTAGGCAATGCATGGACGGACAGCTCCTGAGGGTCAGCCCACATTCTTGCAGTCTGGGAATCCTAGCCCGAGGTTTCCTTTATACAAGGGCCCATCCCTCCTGATCCCCAGAGGTGCTGACCCTCTTTGTGTCTGTCTCTCCCTGGTGTGACCACAGCACCAGGGGATAGCAAGGCTCTGGGTCAGGATGGTAACAGATACCGTTTCCTGAGTGTGAGCCCATGGTGCGAGGCTTTGTGAATTCACTTCCTGGTAGTGGCAGCACTGAAGGAACCTTCAGGAAATGTGCCACCACCCTCTTAGGTGCTCTGCAGGGTCTCGGGTCAGTCCTGGGTACAAACTATGGGTTGATGTCCTCTGGTTGACCCTTTCCCTTTCCGGCTGCCTTGACATTGTGTCGCTGTGGTGACGCTGTGGCTGTGGTGATGCTGTGGCTGTGGTGACACTGTGGCTGTGGTGACGCTGTGACTGTGGTGATGCTGTGGCTGTGGTGATGCTGTGACTGTGGTGACGCTGTGGCTGTGGTGATGCTGTG
>NC_022023.1:28346295-28347144 GCF_000317375.1 Microtus ochrogaster | reverse complement strand
ACACTGTGGCTGTGGTGACGCTGTGACTGTGGTGATGCTGTGGCTGTGGTGATGCTGTGACTGTGGTGACGCTGTGGCTGTGGTGATGCTGTGACTGTGGTGACACTGTGGTTGTGGTGACACTGTGGCTGTGGTGACGCTGTGGCTGTGGTGATACTGACTATGGTGACGCTGTGGCTGTGGTGACACTGACTGTGGTGACACTGTGGCTGTGGTGATGCTGTGGCTGTGGTGACACTGTGGCTGTGGTGACACTGTGGCTGTGGTGATGCTGTGGCTGTGGTGACACTGACTATGGTGACACTGTGGCTGTGGTGACACTGTGACTGTGGTGACACTGTGGCTGTGGTGACGCTGTGACTGTGGTGACACTGTGGCTGTGGTGATGCTGTGACTGTGGTGATGCTGTGACTATGGTGATGCTGTGACTGTGGTGATGCTGTGACTGTGGTGACTGACAGTGTGGCTGTGGTGATGCTGTGACTGTGGTGACCCTGTGGCTGTGGTGATGCTGTGACTGGTGTGTCTGGTGACACTGGCTGTGGTGACTCTGTGATGTGTCTGGTGACACTGTGGCTGTGGTGACACTGTGGCTGTGGTGACGCTGTGGTGTGTTGGGGATACTCTGACTGGAGATACTGCATGCTCACTTTCTTCAGTGTAACTAGGAATACTGCAGAGGCAACACTACCACCGTGGTGTCACCCACCAGACACACTATGACAGCATCACCATCATCGTGGTGTCACCAGACACACTATGACAGCATTACCATCATTGTGGTGTCACCAGACACACTATGACAGCATCACCACCACCGTGGTGTCACCAGACACACTATGACAGCAT
>NC_022023.1:28336537-28346100 GCF_000317375.1 Microtus ochrogaster | reverse complement strand
TGACAGCATCATCATCATCGTGGTGTCACCAGACACACTATGACAGCATCACCACCACCGTGGTGTCACCAGACACACTATGACAGCATCACCACGGCAGGTGGTGATGGGCTAGCTGAGAACCCACTCAGTGTGCTTTGGTGGCAGTACCCAGCAGATCACATTTGCATCCTGTTTTCCTCTGCGCAATGTCAGAGCTTATCTGTTTCTTGTCATTGTGCAAGAACTTCTTGAATACCAGTCTCTTCAGAACTGAGTGGTTGCCAGATGGAGAGGCAGGCTCTTGCCTCCTGACCCCTCTAAAAACTATGGCTGCCTCTTCCTATTGTCAATTGTAATGTCAACTTTGCATTTATAGTATCCACTCCCCTGACCATGGCTGGAGATGCTCCCTGGCTCTCAGCCACCCACACTTTACCTTGAGTTCAGTGACTGCTCAATAAAACATTCAGACTATGTCTTCTCAGCTTCTCTACCTGCCCTACCACACCGACACTCAAGGACCAGGCCCAGCTCTGCTTCAGCATCCTCCTCTGCAGCTGCTTCTGAAAGAAGTGAAGAAAATAAGGTAGTGGCATGTGACAGGAGTCGCTCTGTGTCCCTGGCTTCACTCCGGGCCACTTCACACAACCTTGGTATCAAAAAGTGCAGTCATTTAATCAGTATGGCCTGGGGCTCAGAAAGAGCATTCTAATGGTCCACCTGGATGGACAGAATATTGGCTTGCCCATATTCCCTAGGCCTGGGACCTGGGGCTGTCTCGTCTCCAGAACACCTGGGGCCCTCAGGAGCGAGCCTCCACAGAGAAGCCCCACAGCTCTCTTCCTGAGGATGTGCATCCACGAGAGTACGTGTTTATGATATAGATGATCGTCTACTTTTAGGGGGCGGGATGTTGTCCTGACCCTGGCTGGAATTTTATAAGCGGGACTCTCTCTCTCTATCTCTCCCTCCCTCCCTCTCTCCCTCCCCCCCTCTCATAAATACACACACATACACTAACACACACATACTAACACACAGAATACCGGAACTGAAGTGTAGAAAGGAAATCCTCTTAGTATGTTTGTGCTTTCTGTCTCAGGTCCCTGCATCTACTTGTGTGGCGATCGTTGATCAAACTCAAGGGGTGAATTTGTCCAGAATGTTACTCCTTTTTAATTCTCCCTTCCTTGACTACAGTGTTACCAACAGTTGTTTTCCCCTGGACAATAAACAGAGGAGCCAGACTCTAGCCAGAAATTCACCTTAACTGTATTGCCCTCTCAGAGGCCAAAAATTCTCATTTGTATTGAAAAACTCAGTGATGTTTTTTCCTGGGTTTTGGCACACATAACAAAGGCAGAATAAGGAAAGAGTGGCCTCTGCCCTCTCGGAACTCTGGATGTGTGTTGGGATGTGTGACTAAAAGGTCAAGCTTGGGGTACCGCAGGATGGCACCCAGCCCATTGCTGACAGGAGCAAACTAGGTGGCACTGGTTATACTCCTCAAGGGTGGGCTTCACACTCTTGCCAAAGCCCAGTGTGCAGAGGGGAAACTGAGATGCTACTTGGTGCAGAACCCACAAATCCTGCCCCATCCTCAGTGAGCTGCTGACAATATGCACACCTGGTATCATGTGCTGAGAAGGGAGCCGGGATGCTGAGGTTTCTCTTCCTGGACCCTTAACCACTATGTAGACACGAGAAAGAAGCCCTTTAGACAGGTCCAGATGAGCGACATCTGGCACACTACCTTAACTGGTGACTAGATCAGTGATTCTCAACCTGTGGGTTGCAACCCCTTCGAGGGTCATATACCAGATATCCTGCACATCAGATGTTTATGTTACGATTCCTAATAGTATCAAAGTTACAGTTATGAAGTAGCAACAAAGTAACTTTATGGTTGAAGGTCACCAGAACCTGAGGAACTGCACTAAAGGGTGGCAACATGAGGAAGGTTGAGACCCATTGGTGGAGGTCATCATAAGGAAGGTCTGAGCAGCTGTCACGGCCACGAGGAGGCAGATCACTGAGTGTGATGGGGAGTTCTGGATAGGATCTGGGAACAGAAAAGGGCCATTTGGCGAAATGGAGGGAGGGAGAAGCAAATGTGGACTTACTTAGTTATAATGGACTGGTCTTACTTCATACCTTGTGATAAGCGTATTGTCATTTTCCTGGACATCTCAAATCTTTGAGAACCATAAAACTGAAGCTGGGGAACTGGTTGCTGGGGCAACACACTTGCCAGATAAACACGGGCAAACACGAACAAGCACGAGGACCCAACACTCCAGTGGTCACATGTAACCTTGCCCCCCCCCCCAGGAGGTAGGAGCTGGATCCCTGGTGCCAGCTGGCTGGCTGGACTAGCTAAATCGGGAGGTTCAAGTCAGAGGCCCTCTCTCTCCATATAAGGTAGGAAGTGATCAGAAATACATTTGACGCTAAGCCTTGGGCCTCCAAATGCATTCCCACACACGAGCCTATGCACCTGCAAACACATGGGTACTACATGCACATACATATGCACACCCACAAAACAGTACAGCACCCCCATAAAACCTCAGGTTGAGTCAGGTTCAGTCCTATTGCTGTGTATCTCTTGGTAGTAGAACCTTTGTCCTTTGACATCATTCCGCCCCAGCTCCTGAGATGGAGCACCCCCATTGGACGTCTTGTACTGTTTCCAAGAAAACAGGGGTGGTTTTGTCTAGTTGAGGTAGCCAGATTCCACTTCTGTGACAGATTACCCGAAGCAGAGAGGACTCAGAAGGGGAGAGGACTCATGGTTTCCAGGATTTCAACGTCTTGGTCCTATTGCTGTGGGCTACTGGCAAGGCAGAGAGTCGCCAAGAAGGGCAGATGTCAAACAAAGCTCTTACTTCATGGCGGCCTTGAAATCGGGTGAATTCACCTTTTGAGCAGAGCCCATCCCTCCGAAGCCCTCTGAACTATTGTTCCGTCAGTAGATGAATCCATTAACGAGGTCAGAGTTCTTCTTCCTCACCATCTGGTCATCTCTACCTCGGATGGAACATTGGGGGACCAAGCACTCAACCCTTTGACTTTGGGGAGTGTGTGTGTAAGGTCCAAGACATAACTTTTAGAATATATATTTTTGTATGCCCCAAGTATCTGGTTGCTTGAAAACAATTTTCTCTGATACAGTCTCTGCCCTTATTTAGAAGTCATTGCCAGGGGAAATAAACCCAGACACAAGAGCATATTATCCATTTTCTGGTATCTGGTGCCGGGGGAATTGAACCACCCTGCCCACCCCACTCAGGGGAAGGCCACTTTTCATTTTTCTGATGACTTTGGACAGCTGTGCCTCTGACCTCTGCTTCTCTCTTATGATTAATCCCTGGAGCCACAGGGGTCTTTTTAAAAAATATTGATCCCAGTAGACAAAAGGCTCATGTGTGCTTGCTGGTCAAGCCAAGAGGCAGAAGGAGCACGGGTGGGGCTGGAGCTGGCGATTTATGCCCATGCGCACACTGCTCCATCTGCTTGCTTCCTACAGAAGGGGGCTGCGTTAAAACTGAACCAGGCAGCTGAAACCCTGGGCTACACATCGCAGCTTCGGTTTCTTTAAATTCTGTAGCGGTCTCCTCCTGTTGTTTAGCAGAGGCACACAATGCAGTGGAAGGGAGAAGATCGGATGGTCCTGTAAAGGGACTCAGGCCTGTTGTGAAGCCTGAAAGGGTGGGTCTGGTTCAGTGGAGGGTCAGCTGGGTCTGCCAGGGACCCAAGCTGTCCCTGCAGCCTGGCCAGGTGGCAGTGCCTATCCATCATTAGCTCCTCCTGCCTGCAGCAGCAGTACCACCCTTTGCCAGAGCATGGGAGTGCTGAGTGACATGGGAATCGGTATATGGGGCTGTGTTGTGTGGGACAGAGGAAGCTAGGGGTGGGCTAGAAACAGGAAGTATGTCCCTTGGAAGACAGAAGACCACTCTCCTGGGAACTGTGGTAGCTCGAATAGAAGTACCACAAAGGTCTGCCCCAGTGTTAACAGCTCGATTCTAATGTTCTGCTTTGGGGAGGTACTGTGGACCTTTTAGAAGAAGGTTCCTGAGTGGGAGTCCCTTAGGCCACTGGAGGCAGGTGTTCCTCCACAGGGGATTGTGGAACTGTGTCCCCTTTCTCTTCTTGGTCATGAGGGGAGTAGTTTTCTCAGGAGTGCCGCCTGGCACACCCACCCGAGACCCATCCGAAACAATGGGTGCATCTGCTCACAGAGCGCAGCCCGTGAAACTGTGGTGGGAACACGCGCATTCTCTTCGTAAATCCGTTCTCTCAGTGGTTTCATGACAGTGATTGAAAGATGATTGGCACAGGGACCCTGGGTGAGTCCGAGGAAACCTGTCCGAGGAGCCCATTCCCGCGGGTCCTGCCACTTCTCTGGAGTTTTGGCAAAATTAGATGGAGCCATATGAAACTTATTTTTATATGGCAAAGTGATCAAATATAGGCAATTTCCTATGCCTCAGGCTCATTTTAGCATTCAAGCAGCTTTGGTAAGAACATTTTTATTTTAAAAAATGTTATTTTTAGTTATTACATATATACAATTCAGTGCATTAGGGAAAAATAGGACTCTGAGACATGGAACTCTTTCCTCCTGGGCCCAAATTCAGCGCTTCCTTCCCTTGAGCTCGGGCACACAGCTGCCAGCGCCTTGTCTCCTCAGCTCTCTCAGAGGCCCTGTCTGTGTTCACAGACCCCGCTTCCTGCACCCTGGCCTCTCAGCTGTCACACGGATCTGGTCCCCAGGGCTGGATGCTGAGCTTGTTCTGTTTAGAAGGTTTCGTTCTCCATGTTTCTTTTCCCTTCCTCTTCTTTTCTCTCCCGCTCCTCATCCTCTTTCTCTTCGTTCATCCTTGTGATACATTCCCTGAAATAGAATTGCTGAGCAAAATCTTCACGCTTTAGGGGACCCCAGGAACGTTTTATTGCCATGGGCAGTGTGAGAGGTTGGGGCTCTCTTCCTGGCTGAGCATCCCTGTGTTGCCTGTCTTCCCTTCTTCCTTCATTTCCTCCTTCCCTCATTTTATTCCTTCTGTGTGTGTACCTGTGCTTATGTGCATATGGGGGTCAGAGTTCAACCTTGGGTGTTGTTCCTCAGGCGCCACCCGCCTTGATTCTCCCTCTTCTCTCTCTCTGCCCCTCCCTTTCCTCCCTTCCTCCCTCTGTTGCTCTCTACCTCCTTTTTCTTTTTTCTTTTGTTTTTGAGACAGGGTTTCCCTGTGTAGCCCTGACTGTCCTGGAACTCACTCTGTAGACCAGGCTGGCCTCGAACTTAGTGATTTGTGTTATATGAGGAAGGGGGCCCTTGTTCTTTCCAGCCACCCAGCTAGCTTAACCCCCGAAATAATCACACAGAAACTGTATTCATTTAAACACTGCCTGGCCCATTATCTCTAGCCTCTTATTGGCTAACTCTCACATCTTGATTCAACCCATTTCTAATAATCTGTATGTCACCACGAGGTTGTGGCTTACCAAGAAAGATTCAGCATGTCTGACCTGGCAGCTTCATGACAGCTCTCTCTCTCTGACTCTGCTTCCTTCCTCCCAGAATTTAGTTCTGTCGTCTCTGCCTACCTAAATTGTTCTGCCCTATCAGGCCAAGCAATGTCTTTATTAATTAACAAATAAAAGCAACACACAAACAGAAGGACCTCCTACACCAGATTTACCTGCCTCTGCTTCTCAAGTGCTGGGATTAAAGGCATGCACCACCACTGCCACCCAGCTTACCTTATTTTTCTGTTGGCCTTGAACATGTAGAGTAGGCTAGGCTGGCTGGCCAGAGAACCCCAGAGATGCTACTGTCTCTGCCTCCCCACACATGTTCTTTCCTTAGCCCCTCCCTCTGTCTTCTCTCTCGTGGATGACACCTCTGATCATGGACCTGCAGTACCTCACGCCCGCTGCATCCATGCAGCGGCCCTATGGAATTTGGCTCTAACTTGACTGGTAGTGTCTGGAGGGGAAAGCAAGGACTTCTGGCTAGCCCCGTGGGAACTTTTTCAGACTCTGTGGTGTTCCAGGGAGACACCCTCACCCCTAGATGGACTTCTGACTAGAACCCCGAGCTCTTGTGCTTTTAAAGATGCAATTAATTTTCCCCGTCACTTGGCATAGACGGAGCCACAGAGGGCATCTGGGTCAGGCGATCACCGATAGGAGCCTTTGGAGCTTGGCTGGCGTCCTGACAACCAGAGTCGCTGGCAGCAACCCTGAGCATCTCAGGAAAAGCTGCCTTGTCCTGTTCCCCAGGAGGATCTTTGTCCTCCTTCTGCAGAAGCGGTGGATTCCTGAACTCGCTCTGCTGGGCTGGAAGCAAGAGCTTGTAGATTTCCTCTGGTTGAGGAACTTAAAATGGAACAATTTACATCAATTTCTGCAAACCGAACTTTGTAGCCGTTTTCTATGCATGGAAGCACATTGCATGGGGACCTCTGGTGATGAATTTTAAAGCAGCTCACCCCCCAACACTCAGATGTCCTAAAGACCAGAGGCTGTGGGGCTGGGGGTGGGGTCCATGTCTGGGGGCAGCGTCCACTTACCCTGAAGGAGAGGGAGGCGCAGAACCTCAGCTTCCTGGGTCACAGGGTCACTTGAGGCAGGAGTGATTTATTCCTTTCAGCCGCACCCCAAAGGCTCAGGAAGAGTGAAGCAGAATTGACTCCCAGCAAGCTCGGGCCTTGTGCTGTTTGTGGGAGGTAGAGATTTGTCTATTGTTTCATTATCTAACAACAAAGGGCTAATAATGAAGATAAACAGATGTGACAGCCCTCCCTGTGAAAGCCTGCCTCCTCTAGCAATTATCCTCTGTCTTTGGAGGAGACACAGAGAGCCATTTTCTGGTGTCAGATCTGGAGGTTGACAAGACCTTGATCCTCAAGGGACAGGGCATCCAGCACTTTCTGGACTCAGGAGCCCTTTGCCTTTCATTTTGTATAAGCAGTTTTTCCACTTATTTTTTTCTGGTTATGAAATTAATATGCAATAATTATAAAATTCAAAGCTCAGAAATAAATACTAAGAAAATGACCCACCCCATTTAATCCCTGCATGACAGATATTGTCAGTTTGGTGTATAATTTTTTTCTTTTTCTATGGGAGTTTTTTAAACTTATGTTTTATGTGAATACATACATATTTACCATTTTTAATATTTTCAACAAAATGAGATCAAGTTAATGGTTGAGCATTCCTCATCTGAATGGTTCAAACTCTGAAACTTTCTGAGCAATGGGATGTCATAAGTGGAAAATTCCAACACTCACTCCCTCTATGTAAACCTTGTGTCATGCACAAAAGTCTTTCAGATACCAAATAAAACCATATACATTCGAGAAGATAGAGTTACTTCATGAGTGTTCTATATGAAGCATGGCCTTTTCATTTAAACTTGGGTCACAGACTCAGATAAGTCTCAGCGAATATTCCCAATTCTGGATTTCAGTCACCCATGGTCCAGCAGTCCTAAAATAGACCTATTTATCTGGATCTGAGAAGGAGTGTAGATGGAGAGGAGATGGAATATTCATGTAACACTTTAGAAGACTGTTCTAATGGTTTTATTTCATTATTAGCTCTTTTGGTGCCTAATTTGCAAGTTGACTTTTGTCATTAGGCACAGATTTAGCATGGGCAGTATTCACAGTGACTTGTCATTGGCATCCCCTTGGCAGATACCCCAGATATTATATATATATACATATATTATAATACATATGTATCATAAAATGATATAATAATTACATATATAATTTCATTTTACATTATATAATATAAACGTCATATATATGTGTGTTCACATATATGTTTGTATATATATATATATACACATACATAAAACTTGTTTTTCACTGTTCTGCTTTTAAAATTATGAACAAAGGCCAGAGATAAGGCTTAGGGGGTAGAGAGTGTTGCTGCACAGCCATGAGGATCTGATTTCGGATTCCTCCCACCCACATAAAAAGCCATGTGTGGCCTATTACACGTGTACTTATAATACTTGTGGGGGGAAAAAGAGAGAGAGAGAGACAGACAGACAGACAGACAGACAGACAGACAGACAGACAGACAGACAAAAGGATTGCTGGGGCTTGCTGGCAGCTAGTTGAGCTCCAGGTCCAGGGAAAGACCCTGCCTCAAAGAAGTAAGAAAGACAGTAGCAGAAGAGGATGCACAGCTTCCTCCTCCTGCCTCTATGCATGTGTGTGCGCGCGTGCGCACGCTCGCACACACACACACATACACACACACACACACACAGAGTTAAAAACATTTGTCAAACAGCACAAACGGTGAACAACCACAAGCCGGATTCTTAGACTTATTAAGAATTTGAATCTCTTCTTTCACTGTCGCCTGTTTTCCTGCTGATTTGTTCAGTGTTTTCTCATCAATTTATTGGTGTGTTTAGCGCACCAAGACTATGTCTCATTTGTCATGGACACTGCAGATATTTTTCTTCAGATGTCCGTTTTCCTCAACCCTATTTAATGACATCTTTGGCAATGCAAAATCTCATGATTTTTTTTGGTTATCCTATTTCAAACATTTCTTTTATGGCTCCTGTTTTTTTTTTATTTATTTTATTTTACCAACGAGACATCCCTAAGTGCAGATAAACACTCTCCATTTTTATTTTCATTTATTGACAGGGTCTCTTGGACTCATTTTGTCCCAAAGATGACCTTGAGCTCTCAACCCTACCTCTTGAATGTTGGTGACACGGGTATAGAGCACCATGTCTGGCTTCCTAGTTCCTTTTAATACCCAACAGTTTTACGTTCCCATCTTCTCTTATTCATCGTATTTATCTTTAGATATGTGTGAACTGAAGATACATTTTTTTTTCCACATGAACATTCAGTTCCTAAATGTTATTTATTCACGAGCCATCTCTGTATCTCTGCTTTGATATCTTACTTCTTTCCTTTTGGTAATAGGGGTTGAATCCAGGGTCTCATGCAAGTAAGCCTACACCCTAGCATTGAGTTACCTCCTGCCCTCCCTCTTCAAGATGTAGGTTTGTTAGCTAATCCAAGGGCTTGAATATATAATAGCAAGTGGTTATTTGTTATTTTGCACATTGTGATAAAATGCAAAAATAAAACACAAAAACAACTTAAGGGTGAGCGGGCTCATTTTGGTTCCGATTTTGTGGGTACAGTCCTTCATGGTGGCAGGAGCTGAGGGCAGCTGGTCAAGGGAGATGAATGCTGATTATCAACTGGCTTTGTCCTGTGTACCCAACCTGGGACCCTGGCTCATGGGGTGGCTCCTAACACCAGTGGGTGAATCTTCGGCTTCTCCTGACCTAATCAAGACAATCCCCCACAGATGCGCCTCGTGGCTTGTCTACTCAGCAATCTCAGATCCTTCAGGTTCACCATGGTAATCATTGCAGCATGTGTAGTTAGCTTGAGGTGTTCTGGGTGATTTCCCCACATGTCTAGATGCTCTGATTTATTTGCTCATTCTTAGGGCAATATCGGCTGTTAGCACTGCTGTTGTAACATTGAACGGGGCCTGCTTGTTTGTTGGGGTTTCTG
>NC_022023.1:28300038-28336437 GCF_000317375.1 Microtus ochrogaster | reverse complement strand
GGGGGGAAAGAGAGAGAGAGAGAGAGAGAGACAGACAGACAGACAGACAGACAGACAGACAGACAGACAAAAGGATTGCTGGGGCTTGCTGGCAGCTAGTTGAGCTCCAGGTCCAGGGAAAGACCCTTCCTCAAAGAAGTAAGAAAGACAGTGGCAGAAGAGGATGCACAGCTTCCTTCTCCTGCCTCTATGCATGTGTGTGTGCACACACACACAGTTAAAAACATTTGTCAAACAGCACAAATGGTGAACAACCACAAGCCGGATTCTTAGACTTATTAAGAATTTGAATCTCTTCTTTCACTGTCGCCTGTTTTCCTGCTGATTTGTTCAGTGTTTTCTCATCAATTTATTGGTGTGTTTAGCGCACCAAGACTATGTCTCATTTGTCATGGACACTGCAGATATTTTTCTTCAGATGTCCGTTTTCCTCAACCCTATTTAATGACATCTTTGGCAATGCAAAATCTCATGATTTTTTTTGGTTATCCTATTTCAAACATTTCTTTTATGGCTCCTGTTTTTTTTTTATTTATTTTATTTTACCAACGAGACATCCCTAAGTGCAGATAAACACTCTCCATTTTTATTTTCATTTATTGACAGGGTCTCTTGGACTCATTTTGTCCCAAAGATGACCTTGAGCTCTCAACCCTACCTCTTGAATGTTGGTGACACGGGTATAGAGCACCATGTCTGGCTTCCTAGTTCCTTTTAATACCCAACAGTTTTACGTTCCCATCTTCTCTTATTCATCGTATTTATCTTTAGATATGTGTGAACTGAAGATACATTTTTTTTTCCACATGAACATTCAGTTCCTAAATGTTATTTATTCACGAGCCATCTCTGTATCTCTGCTTTGATATCTTACTTCTTTCCTTTTGGTAATAGGGGTTGAATCCAGGGTCTCATGCAAGTAAGCCTACACCCTAGCATTGAGTTACCTCCTGCCCTCCCTCTTCAAGATGTAGGTTTGTTAGCTAATCCAAGGGCTTGAATATATAATAGCAAGTGGTTATTTGTTATTTTGCACATTGTGATAAAATGCAAAAATAAAACACAAAAACAACTTAAGGGTGAGCGGGCTCATTTTGGTTCCGATTTTGTGGGTACAGTCCTTCATGGTGGCAGGAGCTGAGGGCAGCTGGTCAAGGGAGATGAATGCTGATTATCAACTGGCTTTGTCCTGTGTACCCAACCTGGGACCCTGGCTCATGGGGTGGCTCCTAACACCAGTGGGTGAATCTTCGGCTTCTCCTGACCTAATCAAGACAATCCCCCACAGATGCGCCTCGTGGCTTGTCTACTCAGCAATCTCAGATCCTTCAGGTTCACCATGGTAATCATCGCAGCATGTGTAGTTAGCTTGAGGTGTTCTGGGTGATTTCCCCACATGTCTAGATGCTCTGATTTATTTGCTCATTCTTAGGGCAATATCGGCTGTTAGCACTGCTGTTGTAACATTGAACGGGGCCTGCTTGTTTGTTGGGGTTTCTGGCCCACCCAGTACCCCACAACTGTTTAGCCCCGAAGAAAATCACACATAGGTCTCCATAAGTTATAAGCTGATTGGCCCATTAGCTCTAGCCTCTCACTGGCTAACTCTCACATCTTGATTAACCCATCTTTCTGATCTATGTTAGCCATGAGGCTCAGTACCTTTTTTCAGTGGTGCAGATCATATCCTGCTGCTTCCGTGGTTTGGGCAGGAGTGGGAGGAATCAACTTCTTCCTTCCTAGAATTCTCCTGTTCTCATTACATCATTTTTACTTCCTGTCTGGTTTTCCCGCCTATATTTCCTGCCTGGCCAATCAGTGTTTATTTATAACATGATTGACGGAATACAGACAATTCTCCCGCACCAGCTGTGACTTTCCTTGTGAGACCATTGTGGGGTACCCTTTCCGCCGCAGTTGTGACATCACAATATCGGAATTTAGTGGACACGCCATGGCTCATGTTTATTGACAGAAATGTCACGTAAGCACGGGACTGCTTTGTTATTTCAGTCTCATGGCCTCTTTGTTTCTCTTCTTTTTCCATCTCCCCCACCCCAGACTTTCTGCTTTGTGACTTTTCCTGGGGAGACGTGAACAGTGTCTGTTCATTCCAGATGGGGAACCCACGGCAGACCAAAGCAACGATCTCACCCGAATCAGACCGAGAGAACCAATGAGTTTATTGGGGTCACTTACAAAGCATGGGTGACCCAATGGCAGGTGTCAAAGGCTCCCCAGCATGTGATGGACTTCTGGGACTGAGTCCTGTGTAGGCGGTTAGCCTGGTGTGAGAGTCCCCCCTTGGCTGCAGTTGTTACTGTCCGTATAACCTGGGGAAGCATCTTGTGATGGCGATTCCCTTAGCCCTCAGTCTTTGCTGTGTGGTCCATTGGTGGATAAACTTTAGAGGAAGCTAACTTATCCCCAGCCTGCTAGGGATGTCAGCTGGGTTGGCTCCGTAGGTTGATACAGGCCAGAAGAGACACCTTCTTTCATTTCCTCCTCGGCTGAGTCTTTCGATTCTTTGCATCCTTCACTGGGGCTTTGCTGTTTGGTTTAAATACGGCTGTTATCTCGTTGGTTGGATTTCCAGTCAGACTGCAGAGCTGTCGCTGCTGTCCCTGGGATCACTGCCTTCCCTTGCACCATTTTCTAGCTGATATGGAAGTTACTACAAACCTGCTGGCTTTTGCATATGGAGACTGGTCGGTCACTTTGCCTGTTCGATTGTTGGTTTAATTGACTGTGGACTTGTCCATTCTGGCCCCTCCTGTCGGCTGTTTATTCCATTGGATACTTGCCCACTGTGGGGAGAGTCTTGGTTAATTGCATGCTCCTTGGGGACAGGCTTCATGATCAGTAGACATCTTCGTACATGAGCCTGCACGTCCCCAGCAGCCCCCAGGCCGCTCCATCTGCTCCGAAGTAGGAGCAGATGGTGGTCAGAGAGAGCGCACTTTGTTTTTGTGTGACTGGAGTGGGCGGCAGGGAAGGAGTCTTGTACTAAGGCTTCTCCAGGCCAGGGCAGTGGTCCTACTAGAACCTGCCCATGGACACTCATCCATGGAATCTTAGAGGCCTGTTCTACACTCTGCTCTCTATAAGAAGCAACAGGCAGCCAACTCCTTGGGTGATTTTAGTGGGTATGTAGTAGTGACGGTGGGGACTTCCAAGCCAGCAAGATGCTGGGTGACTTCTGGTGACCTCTACCTCTTCCATGCTATACTGCAGCCTCTGCACCGTGAGGCAGTAGTAGTGCACAGGAGGTGTGTAGTGGGGACAAGCACAGCAGGGACTCGGAGGCTGTGGAGGATCAAGCGGTGTAGATGGACCCTAATAGGGTACTGCGATGGTGGTTAGCCAAAGGAAGACCCCACTCTGGCTGGGACGACATGTGCTTCCTGGCCACACCATTCACACAAGACTCCATTCCTCAAGGGGAGCCCCAGCTCCTGCGATGCATAGCCCTTGGTTGTTTCCTTGGTCCCTGTAGCTTTGGTGTCGGAGTATCCATTGCAGCAGCTACCCACTGCTGTGGGTTCTTAGTAGTGTCTCCTGGCCAGTGGTAGGTGTTATTCTTGCTAGTTTAGGTTCCCAAGTCATTTCCCATTCCACTTGTTTCATTTTAAATTTTATTATTATTTTTTACCTTTTAAATGTAGAATCTTTAAGACATTATAGCCATTAATACTGGTTCGTCATCTTTTTTTCTTTTCTTAGTTAAAATATTTTTATGTATAAGGACATTTTGCCTGCATGTTTGTCTGGGCCTGAGGAGGCCAGCATAGGATATTGGAGTACATGGAACTAGAATGTCAGATGGTTATGAATCTCTGTGGGTGCTGGGAATTGAACCTGGGTCCTCTGGAAGAGCAGCCAAAACTCTTAACCACTGAACTCTCTCTCCGGCCCCTCTTTGTATGCTTGTGAAGAAGAGAATCATAAAATGAAATAAACCAGCCAACCTGGCTTAGCCTGCCTGGTCTCTTTAGGATGTCTGTATCAGTGCTTGGCCCCTTGGGGCCTAGTTGGTGAGCACTGTTAGGAATTAACCTCTTCCCATCAGTGGGGATCTGTAGAGAGACCTGGCTCTGTCCTGCCCACTGCTGGGCAATCGCATAGTCTGAACTCACGGGGTCAAAAGTCTGATGGAGAGAGGAGAGGAAGCTGGCCCGGAGGTTTGTGTCCAAGCTTGAGGCTTGGAGTTTATTTCATCAACAGTCTGCTCCTCGTACCGTCCCACGGGATGCCTCATTTTCCACATTGTTCACTCTGGATTCCTCTGCTTACAGAGAGGGCATGGGGGTCGAGGGGAAGAACTATGGTCCAGGCTGTCTCCAGCCAGTGGAGCCCAAGCTTGGCCAGCTTTGTGGAGGACAGCAAACAGAGGACCGTGCTGCCCAAGGGCAGCCCAGATCCAGAGGCAGAGGTGCACACGGGCACAGCTGGCTCCTGGGAGGTGGCGGCCTTAGGAGACTTACACAGAGTTGGTAAGGGAAGGAGGAGCGTGACATGCCCTTTTGTCGGGGGTCAGTGAGGAAGACTCCAGGGTCTGTGAGCCTAGCCTTTAAGTGGGGAGATCACACCGGAAATCAATTGAAGGCTTCTAATGAGGCAGTCAATATACTTGGCTTTGGAAACGACATAAGAAGCTGATGGGCTCAAATGTATGTACTGGATCAATCTGGCCATCTCTTAATGTGCTTTTCAGAATGGCCTGTTTTCAAGTGAAAAGTGATTGATATATGGTTAGTCTCATGTAGCTAGAATGCCACTGAAAAAGGAGGAGGGGGTGATGTCATAGAGCCGTGGACAGGTAGCCTAAGCAGAGTCCCCTTCTGTTGTGCTGTTGGCTGCTGGGGCTCTGGATCACCATCTGCTGAGGACCTGCAGGTGCTTATCTGCATGCAGGCTGCAGGCTGAGGGTCCTGTACTTAGAATTCCAGCAACTCTGCATTTTTTTTTCTTGAGGAAATTAAACTTAAGGTCTTGCATATGCTAGGCAAGTTCTCTACCATTAAGCCAGGTCCCCTCCCGTTTTTATAATTCTGGGGTACCCAGTCTGACCCTGAACTCTTGCAAGCTCTGAAACTTGTAACAGAAACTATGGTTAGCTAGCACCTTAGCTAGGTAGGAATATGCTTTTTTTTTTTTTCCTGGGCACTCTTGCCTGAGTGAGGAGGCCTCTCTTCCTAAGGTGCTATCCATTGCTGGATATTTTCTGGGGCTACCCAACTTTCCTGGTGGCCCAACCCAGATGCCTGACACCAAGGTTTGATGGGTTCCCATCATTCTAAAGACGATAATTCCTTAGCCAGCCAAGTGTGAGTCCTGATTCATTTGATCCATTCCTTCCAGTTTGGGGTTGGTTCTAGACTTGTAGGGCAGAAGCTGAGAATGGGGCAGGTAGCTTTTTGTGACAGTGAAGTTGGTTTGGTCAGGTACCCCTCAACTGGGGAGACGGCACTGGTCCAATCAGGGACTCGGCCAGCACAGCCTGGTCAAGGGAGCAGCCTTGGTCTTCTTGTGCTCGAACATTGCTTGAGGACAAGGAATCAGGAGTGACTTCTATTAGGGATCCCGATGCCCGTTGGGAGCAGCTCTTCATGTGGGTGAATTTGACATCTGCCCCCACACTCATCATTTCCTTTGTCTAAAACTGTGCAGTAGCTCTTTGATTTTCAATTTTAAACCCTTATCCTCTGACAGCCCGGCTGACCCGGAGCACAGTGCTGCAGATGGGCTGCCTCTGCCGTGTTCTTAATGGGATAGGTTTTATTTCGGATGAGTGGATGGTGACAGCCTTTAACCACCTCTGTGTGACTCTTCTCACAATAGCCCACTTCCCTCTCATTTAGTGAGAGCAGCATGATCGAAGCTCACCTCACAGTTCTCCTCTCCCGGTGGCCTGGGTGGATCCTGGCTCTTCTGCCAGGACCAGGGTCAAATAGGCTAGCCACAGCCGAGGAAGTTTGGGGCAGTGGAGAGGCCTGTACCTGACCTCAGGACCCAAGTGGCTCTTACTGTCCTTTCCACCACGCAGAACATGTTGTATTCAGGTCAGAGCTGCTCTGTCGCCAGGTCCATGGACTTTGGGGCATTTTGTGCAAGATGCTTCCTGGATGAAGAGTCAGGGAGGGGAGCCAGGCAGGGCGCTCATTGTGGTGTCTCAGCATTTAAATGACTTGTGTCTGTGGGTGTCTTAGCATCAGGAGATGAGTGCTCAGGAAAGGTGGAGCAAAGGTATTGGGTGCCTTCCCCCAGCGTGGCTCAGAATGTTTTTAGAAAGAGGGGTGTCTTCCAGCTTAAGCCCGGGAGCCTCAGGGACTCTGTGGTCTTTGGTTTTCTCCAGATGGGCAGGTGTGGATGATGTGCTTCTGTTTGGGTCAGTCCTTAAGGAGTCTGCCTGAGTATCGGAACTTGGGCTGTTGACTTATAGAGAAACGAGACATTCTGAAGTCTCTTTCAAAACTGTCCTGAGAGGGTTGAGGGGTGTTGCTCTGTGGAGAGGGCTTACCCAGCATGCTCCAGGCCTAGGGACCACACTCCCCACTACTGCACACAAATGAGTCAGTTTTCCACACTGTTAGAACTTTCACCTTGTCATTGGTGGCAGTATTCTCCAGTGTGCTCTGTCTGGTGAGAAGCGCCTGTGAGTGTGGGCCTGCGCCCATTATTGGCTGGTGCCCCGGATCCCATGCCACCTGCTCACTTACAGTCTAGCTGAGAAGGTCCCTGGTGTTCAGCGTGCTCACCGCCAGCCCCTGCAGAGCGCCTTCCTGTGGCTCTCACAGCTGCTCCTCTGAGGTCTTGTTTTTCGCATGTGGAATTTTCCCTTTGGCTATTCCAGGCTCATGATCACTGCATCAGTGGAGGATCAGGATTGAGTTGACTGGTATGGCCATCTTCTGTTCTTTTATCAAGGATATGTTTATCTTCTTAGTTTAAAAACAAATTTACAGTAAAGTTGGGGTAACATGAAACCCATCATCTGATTCGGTTTTGTTTGTAAGGTTGGTGTGTTGAAGTGCCTTCCTTCTGGTATGTGTTAGTTGCTACCTTCCTTGCAAAAGAACATAATTATTCATTCCTCCCCAGCCCCCAGCACCCATTGTTCCTCCTCTGTCTCTATGAACCTGACATTTCTCAGCACTTCATGTAAGTAGACTCAAATAGTGTCTGCCATTTTCTGCCTGGCTCATTTCACTTAACGTGATGTCCTCAGAGTTTACTCCAGCTGTAGCTGTGCCAGACTTCCCTTCCTTTTTTAACTGCTACATAAAAGTCAATACATTTGTTTTTTTAACTGATACCTTTACAAACAGAAACTATGTATATAAGGTACTGTATAATGTTTAGATACATGTATACATTGTATAAGATTTAAATCAGGCTACACATATCAATTTCCTCAAACAAATATGATTTCTTTGTGATGAACCTTTCAAAATCCTTCTAGCCTTTTGATTATGTGCATTGCTGCCTAAAACAATCCCTCATTGCTAACTGAGTGTTTCCTTCTAAGGTTGAATAATATTTCACTTTATGGATGTGCCACTGTGTGTTAATTTGTTCATTGGCTGGGTGCCAGGAGTAGCTCCTGTAGTAAAAACAGCCCAAGAAGCAAGAGGTGGCTCTGTGGCTAGAGAAGGTAGGATGGAGTATTCCTCTTACATCTGAACACTAACTCCCACGAGCATCCGAGTCGGCCGAGTGCAGAAGCTGCAGATAAGCTTTAAAGTCCATTCCTCGAAGAACAGTAGCAACATGTGTGTTAGTTCCCGCTCCTACACTGGACTTTGTGGAATGAAGAAACAGGGCTTGTTTATAGAGAAGACTGTATTCATCCTGGAGACTGTGCACAGCCAGGCTTTCAGATGGATGAAGCTGTGTGCTCAGAGCTGGATGGACCTCTGGAAGCATTCCCTCCTTCTCAGGCTCTAGAAACAGGAGAAAACTGTGTTTACAAGAGCTGGTGTGGTCGTGATCGGTTGCACCAGAGCTTGTGAAGTCTGTGCCTTTGAAGCTCCCCTGTCAGATGAGGACATCGGTAAAATCTCTCTGCCGTTGACATACCCAGAAATAGAGCTGAATGTGTTTAGAATTTTGGGAAGCACCATCAGAGGAATTAAAACGGGAGATGATTGGAGAGATGCTATTGTGGGTGGGGAAATCCAGACTGGGAAATGTCATTTGCAGGAGATGTCCTCGTGGCATCGGATCTCTTTGGTCTGAGGGAGAGGATTGTCTTACTTCTTTGGGACCACACACAGCAAGCGAGGGACCGTCTGTCGGGCTTGCTCCTCAGGTCTCTTTGTGAAGCTGAGCTGGTGGTTCCCATCCTTTGATAGGCAGGATAAGGAAGGGAATCACGATGGAAGATGCCCAACAGCATCAGGCAGGAAATGGAAGGCGCCAGTAATGGGAGGGGCTGTGGATTTGGCACAGCTTTTCCTGACCAATGTGATAGGCAGTCGGCCGAGGTGCTGCCCCCAACAGGCGTGGTGTGTTTTGAGCTAAACGCTTCCATCAATATCCTGTGTCTACAGAGTGGAAATGTTTCTGCCCAATGAAGGTGCCTGGGAAGGTGTTTTCCCACAGAGTGCCCTGGGGCTATGCTCAGTGCTTACACCACAAGGCCTGGGTTAGCTGAAGGATCTTCATCGTGCTTCTCTGGTGATGCTGGCTGTTTGTGAAAGGGTACTTCGCTTTCACAGGACCCACAGCCGGGTTCTAGAGCGTTCGGAAGTCCTACTGACTAAGAGAGTGATTTTTCTCTTTCCGTGTTTCCCCGTGTATTCACATCCGTGTCAAGTTCGTTTCCTGTCAGTTGTCTAACAATGTCACTTGGGGTAGTTTGTCTTCTGTAAAATGGGAGCCATTATTACCTGAAACTTAAAAATTTAACCTTTCGGAATTTAAAAGTCTTGGGTTTAGGGTAATAGCTCAGAGTCATCCAGCCTTTTCAGAAAAAAAAAAATCAGCATCACAAAATGATGTTTCACATTCTCTGCTCTGTAGAAAGAAAGAATGTTTCTATAAAACTCTAGGTTTTGTCCTAGGAAACACCGATAAATCGATACTTAAAAAGAACCTCAAGCAGAGGAGGTTTCAGTTTTGACTTCGGCAGACGCAGGCTGGCTGCAGGGTGTTCCTCTGTGGCTCTGGAGTGACCTGCAGCAGAGGTCTGGTGGGCTCCAGGGAGCCCAGGGTCCAGGAGTTTGGACTTCATCGGCTGCCTTCCTGCTCTTTGTTCAGGCTCGCAGGCGCCAGGGAAGGGCAGCTACAGCTAGCCTTGGGAAGAAGGGACGCGGCCACCAGCCTGCATCATTTTGTTCCTCCAGAAACCATCAGATTGTCACTTACCCACGCTGGGGTGAATGCCTATGGCTTGAGCTTGTCTGCCACCCTGCCTGGTAAAGATAAGATGCCCAGAGCCACTGGAGCTATTTGGGTGCACAGTGGAAGACATTTCATTTAATCCACCCTCTCTTACCCCCCAAACCATTTGCATTTCTGAATGGCACTAGCTTGTTTCCTTCGGAGCTCTGGGAAGGCTCCTCTTCTTTCTTCATTTTAACGGAGGATTTGAATGAAAATACATACTGTTGGAGTCATTTGCTAATGCTTCACATTTGAGAAAACAATAGGTAGCTGTTGCAATGGGTTCCTAACCATCTGCACACAGTACCTGGCCTTGACAGCGGTAGGTCCTTTCTCTTGCCTGAGCCCCCCTGGAGATGCTCTGATCCTAATCAGAGCAGCTGCAGCTTGGGGGAGATCACAGTAGCAGAGGGTTGGAGATGGATGCACTCCCGCACTCCCGGGATAACCACTCTACGTAATGAGGCTGAGTGGCTGCATGAGCCAGACATCACTGAGAGTCTCCAGATGGGTGCAAAGAGAGAGTGTACTATAGTAATGCACTTCTGAAATTCATTATTATATTATATATAATATATAGTGCTATATATTATATACTATAACAAGCATTCCTGAAATTCAATATAGTGATTTTTAATTTTTTTTTTTGTTTTCTGTTGCTGTAGTTATTTGTTTTCAAAGACAGGGTCTTACTCTGTAGCCCAGATGGCCCGGAAGTGGAAATCCTCCTGCTTGAGTGCTGGGATTACATGTACGCACCACCATGCCCAGTTTTTGCTTTTAGTTTTATAACAACTCTCTCTCATACTGCATTGGCTTGAGATTTTTGACTTCTCTGAAATGGGTTTGAGAGGAAATTATTTAAAGTAACATTTGTTTCTGGGTGAAACCCTGGAAGTATTTGCAGGACTCATTCTTGGGTCTCAGAGAAGCCCTCCTCCTGCTCATGGAAGAGCCAGGCTGACTGGTGGGCAGAGCAGAGGAGAGCATTTTTGTTTCTGGGATGATCCTACAGATCAAGAAGCATGGGACACTCACAGGCATGACCTTTCCTGCTTTGAACCTGAGCTATTGGAGCTGCATAGGGGTTTAAGTGTCTTTGGGCGGGGCTAGGACTGAACCTTTGCTTTGGAATCAATGTGCAGCCTATAGAGTACCTTGTTAGCCAAGCCTCACCAAGCCCCACTCCTAGCCTCTCTCATGCTTCACGGGTGTGAGTAAAAGAGTCTGGATCGGTCTGTAGAACCTTCAGCTCAAACCTCGTGATATTCCTAGGCTTTTCTTTTCTTTTCTTTCTTTCTTTCTTTCTTTCTTTCTTTCTTTCTTTCTTTCTTTCTTTTTTTCTTCCTTTCTTCCTTTCTTTTCTCAGTTGAGTGGTGGTGATGCATGCCTTTAATCCTACCACTTGGGAGGCAGAGACCTGTGGACCTTAGTGAGTTCGAGGTCAGCCTGGTCTACAAAGCGAGTTCTAGGACAGTCAAGACTGTTAGACAGAGAAACCCTTTCTCAAAAAACAAAAATAACAAAGTACTTCTCTCACACATTACATCCTGATGACCACAGTTGCCCCTCCCTCACCTCTCCTCTCCCAGAGATCCACTCCTCTTTCTCCTCTCACTATAAAAAAAGGAAAAAGGCCTCCCAGGGGTATCAACTGATCATGGCTTAACAAGTTAGACAAGACTAGGCTAGGTATATAGCTAGCCTCTTATCTAGGCTGGATGCGGCAACTCAGCAGGAGGAAAAGGGTCCTAGATCAGGCAAAGGAGTCAAAGACACCTTCACTCCCTGTATCGGCGTAAATGAATACAGACAGATTGTAATAATATATACAGCTTTAGTGGGGAATTAGACTTACAGAACCATAGGTTCCCACGGAGAACAGGAAAGCTGAAGGGGCGGCTGCACTCCTGCAATCTTTATAAGTAAAAAATATCCTCGGGGGACCCTGCCCCCTGCTAGCAAGGCGATTGGCTGGGTCTCCCCTACAACTCCCACTGTTAGGGTATCCCACAAAAACACTCAGCTACACAACCATATCATATATACAGAGGACCTAGCTCAGACTCATGCAGGGTCTGTGTTATTGCCTGGATGGCCCGGAACCAAGAGCAGGACAATCCAGAGACTCAGGATAGAACCAAACATGACTGACAAAAAAAAAGTATCAATAAAATATGATATTCTGTTGTGCTCATAGTTTGGTGCCTAGCCTAATTGTCATCAGAGTGGCTATATCCAGCAACCAATGGGAGCAGATGCAGAGACCCAGAGCCAAACACTAGGTGGAGCCAGGAGGAACCCTGCAGAAGAGGGGAGGAGGCTTGCAGGGGTCAGAGGGGTAAAGGACACTAAGAGAACTTGGCCCACAGATTCAACCTTGCAGGACTCATGAAGATTGAAGGCTATTCTTTCATTATTCTTCCTGTTCCAGGGAGACAGGAGAGGATTCTTGCAGGCCTTCGCAGAATTAGGGATCATCCTCCCAAGTTCCTGTCTTGTCTCCAGACCTTTGTGCTTGTTCCGAGATGGTACCTTAAGACCTCAGGTGTGTACTTCAGTACTACAAGGAAAAGATTAGAGGCATGGCATCGTCCCCATCTGTTCGTTTTCTTGTCACTCAGCTAATGTTTGTTGAATACCTACTGTGTGCCAGGCCCATGAGAGGCAAGCCATAGCCAGACTGCATTCTGGTACTTCATGTACATACACCAGTGCAGTCTGGGACAGGGATTGTTGAGTTTTGTTATTTTCTTAGTTAGGTTGCTTTTGCTGTGATAAAGACTATGATCACAAGCAGTGTGGGGAAGAAAGGGTTTACTTGGCTCACAGATCCAGGGTCATAGGCCATTGAGGGAAGCCAAAGTAGAAACTCAAGGCAGGAACTGAAGCTGAGGTCACAGAGGGACACTGCTTATGGATGCTCTCTGCTGCCTGTCTTATACAAGGACCACCCATCCAGGGTGGCATCCACAGTGCTCTGTCCCTCCCTTGTCAATCACCAATTGATACCACATGTCCTCACCTGCAGGCCAGTCTGATAGAGGCAGTTCCTTAATTGGAATCCCCTCTTCCTAGATGACTCTAACTTGTGTTAAATTGATTAAAACAAACAATCAAACAAACAAACAAACCATAACTAACCAGCATTCATGCATCAAGCAGAATCATCTGTGCCGGCATTTGTCTGTACTGGATATGGACACAGACTGAAGCAATAACTTCTTGACCAGAAGGGGTCGGCTTGGTCAAGTGGCTCAGTAGTTTGTTCTGCTCTCCAAAACCTCCTGCTATGGCCGCTTCAGTTTCTTGTCAATCCACAACTTCTGTGTTTAGTTGCTGGTGTTGTCTTCACAGTAGCCCGAGGAGTGGCATAGCAGGTGAGGTTCTGGTCTAGCTCATGCCTCACGGGGGGAACAGAGGACTACCATTCTCTGTGTCTTCCACCTCCAGGAACTTTTCAGGCCACGGCATCTTTGCCTGTCCATTCCTTCCTCCTGGATGCTGTAGACCATCCTCTGATGTCATCCTGGGAGTGCAGTTTTTCAAGGCAGTTTCAGGGGGAGCCATCCCTGGGAAGAACTGTGCCCTTTTGCCTCCTGGTATGTTACCACCAAGAGGTGACATGGGATAACTGGTCAACCACTAGTCTTCCCACAATAGTTTCTAGATAGAGTCAGTAAATCCTTCTGCAGTACCAGTGTATGCTGTGTGAGGTGAGGGGATAGGATTCTTTCTAATAGCAGCCACTGTCCTTGCCTGTGTGGTTTATTGCTGTTTAAAGGTAGACTGAACATAATAAGAATTGATACAGTTTATTCAACTAAATAATGATTTGGGAAGCATCAAACTGGAAGAGGCTGAATTCTACCAGGCAGTGTTTACCAAGAGGAGACCTTTCAAGAACAGACATGGAAATGATGCCTAGAAAACATTTCATTGGTTACAGCTACACAATTGCCTCACTTGATCTAGCCAATTGGAAACACTGAACTTTAGTTCAACAAATATTTATAGGTGGGAGATTACTCTTGTAGCCAGCTTGGCTACAGCTGGAATTAGCTAAAACAAAGCAGCTAGGCACACCTGTGAGGTTTGCTTTTTCTTATTTAAATCATTTAAAGTAGGAAGACTCACTTTTAATCCAGATCTTTTGAGGTAGGAAGATCCATCTTTAATCTGAACCACACCTTCTGTTGGCAGCCTATGTAAAAGACATGGAAGAAGGAAGCTTGCTTTCTTTGCCCGCTTGCTTTTACTCTTGCTTGTAAATCCATTCCTTCACTAGCATTAGAGCCTACTTCAGGATTTTTGATGCATATTGAAGACCAGAGGAGACTTCCAGTCTTATGGACTGAACAGCTACTGGATTTTTGGACCTTCTGTTGGTAGACAACCATTGTTGAACTGGCTGGACCACAGCCTGGAAGCCAGTCTAGTAAATCCCCTTTCTGTGTCTATATATAGATTCCTTCTGTCCGTTCTGTTCCTCTAGAGAACCCTGGACAATACAATAGGCAACAGCTCAGGTTAAATTGTGCTTAACATCTGCAGATCCAGCAAGGCTAAGGTCCTTGGTGGCCCCTTACTGGCTTTGCCTGCTTTGGGAAGGCTTGATCATCATTTTAACTGAATGTTGTCATTCTAACTTCTGCTGTTATTTTAAAACTAGTGAATAATTCCACCAGTTGCAACATAAAACCACCCAAGGTTTACTCTTTGTATTTGGAGTTGAAACCCCTTTGGCATATTCTGTTCTGTGACTAATGCCTGCTCTGACATCTTGGTGAACAAGGGGTTTAGTCCTCTTCTGGGCTTCAGTGACAGTCAGTCAGTGGGTTTCCTGTCATCCACCTCAGAATGTCAGTGCTGTGGAACTCTTGTGTGTGTGTGCACGTGTGCATGCGAGTGTGTGTGTGTGTGTGTGTGTGTGTGTGTGTGTTTCCTTTCTTACTGAGGAAGGCCTAGAGAGGACCCTTAGAGAAATGGCAGCTCCGGAAACAGATTTGAAGTTTCTATTATGTCTGGATTGTAAGTTACTTATTTCCTTTCTAATTGTGCTACAATCAGAGGGGCTGGGGATCCTGGGAGTTGCAGTTACCAGTCTCTGGCATGCTCTAGTTAGATGGGAGACAGGGAAGAGGTAGGGTCAGACTTGCTCCTCCTCTAGTGCTCTCCATGTTTTACTTTGTCCTTTTTGACTTCAGGAAATCACCTCGCTCTTAAGCATGGTTCATGTTCTAATAGAGTCATATTAGGTCCCTTGAAAGGAAAACAAGTTTTGAGGAATCTGTTTGTAGAAAAGCACTGCACACCGGAACCCCAGCTATGGAGGGAGGCCTTGAATAGAAGCTTTAGTCACGGATGGTGCCTTTGAGCCATCTGGGCCATGGTTTCCTCATGGTGTGTCTTGGCTCTTCTCTGGACACACTCATGTGGCGTGCATTGTGGGTGAGACACTCTGGTTTATAGGCAGGTTTTACACAGTACTCTGAATTTTCTGTCACAAACACCGGACTGCCTGTCACTTCCCCTCAGCGATTCAGCAGGGAAGGTTAGAAACCTGGTCCGGCTTTATGCTGAGATCTTTAATCCATTTGGACTTGAGTTTTGTGTATGGTGATAGATATGGGTCTATTTTCATTCTTCTACATGTTGATATCCAGTTATGCCAGCACCATTTGTTAAATATGCTTTCTTTTTTCCGTTTGATTTTTTTTTTTTTTGCTTCTTTGTCAAAAATCAGTGTTCGTAGGTATATGGATTAATATCTGGGTCTTCAATTCGGTTCCATTGGTCCTCCTGTTTTTATGCCCATACCAGGCTGTTTTCAGTACTGTAGCTCTGTAATAGAGTTTGAAGTCAGGGAATATGCTTCCCCCTGAAGTTTCTTTATTGTACAGGATTGTTTTGGCTATCCTGGGTTTTTTTTTTCTTTTCCATAAGAAGTTGAATACCGTTCTTTCAAGGTCTGTGAAGGATTTTGCTGGGCATTGCATTGAATCTGTAGATTGCTTTTGGTAAGATCGCCATTTGTTTGCACTGACTTGTGGGAAAATTTAGCTCCATCTTCCAGTGTACTGGACAGCTCACTAATTCTGTTCATTCTACACTTAGCTCCCTGAATATCATATATCACACACAATATTTCTAAAAATCAAGCTTTCTTTTTCACTGGTTTTAGGTTTGTAGAAAAAAATGGGCATCAAGTTTCTAATTTGCTGGCATCTTGTAGTGTCCCCCAGTCCCCTCTTGTAGTGTCCCCCAACCTCCTCTTATAGTGTCTCCCGGCTCTCTCTTGAAGTGTCCCCCGGCTCTCTCTTGTAGTGTCCCCCGGCTCTCTCTTGTAGTGTCCCCCGGCTCTCTCTTGTAGTGTCCCCAGCCCCTCTGTTCTTCACATCTCCCTTGGTCACACTGCCCACTGTGTTGCCTGCAGACAATGTGCTGTTTGCCTATGTCCACCCTGTACTTTGTGGTTCCCTGTTTGTGTCTCTGTGGGATTTGACAGGGTTACCAGATTAATCTGACTTTTTTATGCAGACATCTTTGCTTCACTAACTTCCTCCTGTTATAGGAATGTCCCTTGTCACATCCTTTCCCCTCTTTGCTTCCTGTGACATGGGGGAAGGGTTAGGGGGTCCTGCTGTGGTGCTGGTGGGCTGGTCCAGGGAATGATGTTCCTTGTGTCCCTCTGTCTCTCTGGCCTCAGCGTTTTCCCTGTGCTTCCCCTGGGGAACCTAGCAGAGATGGTCATTGCTTGGACTCACTTACGTTTCCCCGTATCCCTCCCTTAGCAAAGCTGACCCCACATAGGTGGTAACAGCTGCATGCATTTGCTGCACCTTTAGGAGGGAGCGGGCTAACCATAAGAGCCTCACGACCACAGGCTATCCCCATGTCTCATCTCACAGCACTGCAAGAGGTGGAAGGCGGCTCTGCCCATTCCCTGGGTGTGGGAAGTAAAGCTCAGTTAAGCAGTATGCCCAGTATCACAGAGCTGGTAAGTGGCAGAGTTAGGATTGTACCTGGGCTCTGGGGATAACCCTGTCTTCTCTGTTCAGGAATGACTAGTGACCCACTGGAATGGTGGCTGGCTATGGGTATGGGGCATGCATGACCCACACATTGCACGAGAGGAGCAGAAGCAATGTTGATGTAAGCCCCCTTCCCTTCATGTCTTCAGGACTTGGAGGATCATGGGAGACCTGAGCACTGGACCTGATCTCTGGAGGTTCCTCTTTCCCTACTTCTTTCTCTATCTTTCTTGTGTGGATGGAGCTTTTTTTTTTTTTCTCTACAAATGGGTGAGTTGGGTGGGCATGGGTGCACGGGAGCTTCAGAGACCAGACTTCCGAGAAGAAGCCGGCTGGTGGCCATAGCCAGCTGTGTCGTTCTGTGATGTCGCATGAGTGGGTGACCGTGCACCATTCTGCGTGTGAATGTGGCCACTGCGCAGAGGGAGACACACAGTTCCCCTGTGCCTCAGGAGTTCCCAAGTCACTTTAATGTTTCCGTTCCTGCCAGCGCTCTGTGAGGATGAATACACACGTGGTGGAGGGCAGGGATTTTTCGAGATTCTTTTTCAGTAGAGCTCCTCTCTTTGTTGAAACAGGAAATAGCCTGGGTGTGGGTGGCTCTGAGGAACAGGCTGTCTCCCGGCCCCACAGGGAAGCCTGGCTGTGGTAATTCAGAGAGCACAACCTGCTCCAGACCTCAGGGTCAGGCTCCAGTGTGGCTGTGGGGCCCTGGGGGCCTGTAAGGAGGTCTAGAAGGCTTTGGCTGCACCTCCAAGCTGTAGCCTGAAGGTGAGCTTTCAGGTCACACTCAAGGTTTCTGGCTCAGCTTGTCCCAGCGCAGGAATGTAGGAGGGTGTGAACATTCATCTGTAAGTGTATGGTGGGGGCTGCAGATCGAATTGTGACTGAAGCATCCCAGATTCTGAAGTTGGGCCTCCTGAGAAGCCATTGATTTTTCTGAACACTCAGTCCAGGGGTAAGCCCGTCACTGAGTCCACACTCACTGGGTCACCTGCAAGTACAGTTGTAAGTGTAGGGGTACATACCAAGGGGCACAGCAGAGGAAGAGGACTTCTGCCCCAGTGGGTGATGGCAGGGGCAAATACTGATCTTACTTTCGGAGGTGTGCAGGTATAGGTGAGTGAGCTGAGGCCCATCTGAGGCATCCATGTTTGTGTCTACCAGAAGCTGGCCTGGTATGTCTGAGGTATGGCAGTGGTCCATAGGAGTGGGGCAGGGCAAGGGACAGGAGAAAAGCCGGAGGCCATGGAGCAAGACAGAGGCTTTTCTAGGCATCCTGAGGATTTTTACTCTGGAGACAGTTGGGGTGCAACAGATGATAATGGGATACCACTTCTAGTTGAAGCTTTACTAACAGATTTAGGGAGGTATAATTTATATATTATGAAGTTCACCCCTGTGAAGTATCTAACGTGGTGGCTTTAAGTATCTTCATGACATTCATCATTCCCTAACTCCAGAGCCTTCTACCTGTGCTCAGTTCGGTGACATCCCGTAATATTACTGTACTGTCTTTAAATAGGTGTTTGGTGGGCTTTACCTCATATAGGCCTGTGACTGTCCTGCTTATACAGGGAGCGGCCATTAGTACTGGTGGGTGCACCCGAGAAGCCAGGCAGAAGGGACTGCAGGTTAGAGTCCAAGCAGGGATCGTAGGGAGAACCCCAAGAGCTGGAGGTCAAGGCCAGTGTGGGGCGGTGAGGTGAGGTCACTGGTGGAAGCCAGGTTGGCATGTGGGAAGACTGTGGAAGAAAAGTTCATCCGAAGCTGGAGCATGCCAGCTCAGGGGGAAAGGCTGGGTAGTCCAGCTGGAAGGGGGATCCTGTGGGTAGAGCAGGGTCCTGTAAGGGGAGATGAGGCCCAGTTTGGACCAGCTGAAAAACAACCACCGGTAGGCATGCCTTGGAGACGTTGGTTGAGGCGTGAACTCAGAGGCTGTGGAACAGTCGGCCTAGGTGAGTGTTGCTTGGTCCATGGTCTTATCCTTGGCACCGTGCACCTGACGTGACAGCCTACCTGAGGTAACTGCCAGTCCAAGGGCCTCAGCTCCCAGAGGTGGGCATGGCTGTCTGGAAGACAGAAGCCAGTGTTTTGAGGACTCATTGTTTCTAAGCTTTGCTTGTCTGAGGAACCAGGTGCCAGATTATCCTCAAATGCCCCCCCAAATCCATGTCTGTGCAGTGCTGGGCACTTCACTCAGTGTGCAGGGAATGTGTATGTGGAAAGTTTACACACAACTTGTGATGGTCTTTGGTTTTTCTCTCCCTTTGACCATCTTGAGGGTGTTTCTAGAAAAGGAGAATTTTCCTGTTGGCATAAAACAAAGCCCCAACTTTCTCACGAGCTGACAAAGCAGAAAAGGCAGCGGGTAGGAATGCAGCCATGTGGTGACCGTGGCTGCTCGCTCAGCCCAGGTTGCTTCCGACACAGGGTGATAGACAGAGAACACGCAGGTCCTGACTCCGTTGGGACTTGGTTCCGAGACTCTGAGTCTGTGACTGGCTGGCTTGGCAGGACAGGGTGAGAGTAGAATTCCCCCAGGCCTGTCATTCTGCGATGCACTCACTCAGGGGAGGCTCTGTCACTGCTAGCTGTCCTCACTGGGCAGGTCAGCCTGGAGCTCCCCTGAGTTAGAACCTTCCAGGCTGTTGCTTGCCCGAAAAGGTCACGCATCAGAATGAGTTTCCCCTAGTCCCACTCTCTGTTGGGTCTGGCTCCTGCCCCTCCCACCCTGCACTCCAAGCCACTCAAGGCTTCTAGGTCAACCCTTTCTTAAGTGCTTTGACACTTGGTCTGTGTGACCCTGTCACCTTCAAAGCTTTCAGAACATGGACAGTGAGATGCCCATAGTGAGGTTAAGGGTGGGGGTTGTTCACAGAAAATGTCTGGATCCCAGAACTATTTGAAAGGGACAAGGACATTTTGAAGAGATGCCCCTGTTGATGTGAGAGCTTGTGAAAGGGAGCAGTTCCTCCCGTATAGAGCCTGCTTTCTGGTGAGGGGAGGCAGGCATGGCTACCATCAATGAAAGATGGTGTATGTCGGTGCTGGGAAGTGTCATGAGGCAGCTTTAAGCTTGGAGGGAAGGCTAGGGACACAGATGGTGGGTTAAATAATGAGGTCAGAAAGCTGACACCTGCCCAGAAGCATGATGGGAGAGAATGAGGGTGTGCAAAGGCCCTGAGATCGACCCCTGCTTGTCTGTTCAAGGAAGAATAAGGAAGCCAGATAGGAAGTGGTGAGGCATCAGTGGTCCTGGGAGGTCTGTGAAGTTCAACAGTGGAGCCCGTGGAGAATTTGTGGGGGTGATGGAAGGAGATGGGTCCAGGATGTCACCGCGGCTTTGGTCTGAGTAACCAAGAACTCTCACTGTCCACTGGTCGGGAATACTTTGGTGGAGACCAGAGTGTCACCAATTCATGCAGCAAGGGCCTTAAGTTGCCTTTCAGAGTCAGAGTGAGTATGGGAGATGCTAAAAGACTCACTTGGGACCGGGATGCCCGAGGGGTTGAGTGGTGTACGGAGGAGGCTCTTGCTGGCTGCTGTGTGACTATTGGAATCTGGGTCATCTTGCTGTCCTGTATGCTTGCACCTGGTTTCCTATGCCCTGGTCCATATAATCCTGCTTGTGTCGGCTGACCCGGATGTTATCTTCTCTTGCTCCAGCAGAGTCTTCAATACTAGGTAGAGAAGGGGCTCCCTGAGCCTCCTGGAAAGGAGTTGGCTGGGTGTGGGTGTACAGAGCGTCAGGGCAGGGCTGGTAGCCAGGCTGTAGCATGTGATGTCAGCCATTGCAGGTGGTGATTCCAGGGAGAAGGGTGTCTCTGACGATCTACCTCTGCCTTTCCCAGTGGGCCGAGTCACCCCCTGACTGGTCAGGCTTGGCTGTGTCCGCTGGGTCAGCATTCATAGTGAGGGGAGCCATGGCAGCCAGTACCGAGTGCAGAGAAGTACAGGCTTGGGGTGTGGGCGCCCACCTCTTTGTTCCCGGTGCTCTGGGGGTCAGGTATGGGGGAGAGGGAAGCAGCTGGCCCTGGGAACTGAGCTCTGTTGGCTGCTTAACAATTGTGGGGATTGTAAGTGCTGCAGTGGCCTGCATTTTCTGTAAATGTCTTCCTGGGTGGGCTTGCAGAGCGGCCAGCCTGAGAAAGACGGGCAGGATGCCAAGGTGCCCATACAGGAGGGTCGTCTGCTGGGTACCGGTACATGAAGGAAGCCAAGTACCTAAGCCCTGCCCCAGGTGAGCTGCCATAGGTCACCCACCCCATCATTGGTGTGGGATAGGGAGCTACTGAGAGAACCATGGGGTCTTTGCAGCTGTCCCGGCTCCCAGGCAGCTTCCACTCTCCCACAGGGCATTTCTGAGGAAGATTGTGGATGTATTTTTAGCCTGAGGAACACACTGCAGGTGGCATTCGCAGGTTAGTAAGGACAGGTGTGCAGTGAGACAGTGACGGGTGCCCGTGTTTTAGAGACTGGCAGGCAGTTCCTGGGCTTCTGTTTAAGGATGCATGGCCAGGATCCAGGGAAGGCAGCTGCGGTCAGGGGAGACTTTTTCTATGCAGCCCCTTTTTTCCCTGAATCATATCCTGGGTGGAAGGAACCGCTTTATGAGTGTCCCACTGATCTGCACCCTACAAGCTCCACCCCAAGGGAGATCATTGCCTTCTGTTCTACCAGGTCATCATGGACCTCACTGACACAATGACCTCCTTTTCTATAGCCTCAAACCTCTCATGGACCTCAGTGCAAGTGAGGCAAGAGCCTGGGGATCGGCCTTTGCAGTGTACCACCACATGGTGGCCCACTGACGTCACACACCATGAGAGTCCCTGGGCAAAGCGGGTTTCTCATGCCCACTAGGGTGGGTCAGATGGATGGAGGGAGAGTTGATCTGGGTCTCCCCACTCTTTTTCCTTAGGCATGATAGTGGATTCCAAAAGTTGGGAGGCTCCAGCTGGGTGGCAGGCTCCAGGAGCAGGACAGAAAATCTGTCTGAAGAAGCTGTAGGAGAGAACGCAGCAGGGGCCTGCCGTAGCGCTCAAGGAAGAGTTGGTTTCCAGGCAGCTCCTCCTTTGAAAGGGCAGGGTGCGCAGGAAGGAACCGAGGGCATGTGTAGGAGGTGGTGCCAACTCAGTGTCTGGGCTGCAGAATCCTCCGAAGCTCAGGCGGGTGTGCAGGCTTCGCAGGCTCTCCCAGGAGCAGAGCTAAGACGGGGACCAAGGTGTCTGTCTTTGCGGTTCAGGGCCGAAAGAACAAGCAAGCCGCGGAGGACATGGTGTCTCTTGCTCACCTGGTGGCTCTCTTCAAGCACTGGCACTTGAGCAAGGTCACCGTTTCTTTGCAGAGTCCTTGCATTTGGAAGAAGCATATCCTTTCCATATATCACATATACCATTTTAAGAGAAGTATCTCGAATTGCACGGAGCTCTGAGCCTTGTGTAGTGTTTTGCTACTTTGGGAAAAAGCAAGCTGGGAACAGATTCCCTAATGTGTGGGGTGTATGTGTGTAGAGGGGTGTGGGGGTGTGAAGAGATAATTTTGTTTATTTCAGGGTCTTCCTGCAAAAGAGTTTGAGAAGTCTGTCCCTCACATATTCAGTGTGGCTCCGGTCTGTAGACCAGTTAGTGGTCTGTGTTGACCTTTCCGCCTGACCCTGAAGATGTCCGGAAACTCATGACCAGCTGCACTCCTCTGTATTTCCAGATGTTGCCTGTTGAGGAGAATACTTGGGTTCTGACTCTGCCCTGTGTCTGTGAGGGAGTGGGTTGCTTTCCCAGCCCACTGACTCCATGTTTGTGATCTTTCTGTTGCAGTTCTCTGGATGCTGAAGCACTGCTGAAGCTCTGCCAGGTGACCTCGTGGAGGCTGGACTTTGTGAGGAGATTGCCGGTGAGTGGGATGTGTTTTCCAACTTCCGCGTTTCCCGATGTGCCCTTGGGACAAGTCCCCATTGACATGCCTAGCCACAACCTCACCTCTCTCCAACCAAACTCTCATGTACTCATGCCGATTTCCAGTGCTGTCTGGTTTGAAACGGTAACACCTACCGTTGTCACTTGGCATCCATGGAATGGCGTCAAGGGCCTCTGTGGGTTCCTGGATCTGAGGATGCTCTAGTCCCCCATGTGAAGTGCTCAAGATTTACATGGGACATGCATACATCCTCCTTCGATGACTTCTGACACTTCATATGTTGCAACTGCTATATGAATACTTTTTTTTTATTATTTTGGGGATGGCAAGAAACATAACTGCACCCATGTTCAGTGTGGACTGGGCCGTTGTAATCCTAGTATGACATCACAAGAGCCCCAATACCGTACTGTAGGGAGACAACAGGTTAGGAAAAGGCCAGGCCATGACCATACCATTCATGTGGTCTCTGCTGTTCTCTGGAGAGTTTGGTTGGTAAAAAATGTTTTGCATCTTTAGGACTTTTGGAATAAAAACGGTTTTGATCTGTGGTTGCTTGGGTCTACAGATGTGGAACTGCACATCTGTATATGTGAAAAAGGCACAGAGAGCCAGCAATGTGTGGAGGACAAATGACCAGCAGGCTGCCAATTGTGTCCAGCCCATGGGAATGACTGTCCCTGTCTCTGCTGCCAGGGTACCCTCAATCCTCCATGATGTATTATTGGAGACCCTCCTTCCCGGACAGTGGTGATGAGCCCAGGGCATCCATCACTTTTTTCAGAGATTTTCAGGAGCTGGTAGGAAGTGGGCAGGGTCTCTGTGCCTTGTGTGGGAGTAACAGTTCTTATGTTGTTCCACACCCAGACCATTCATGGGCGACCCAGACAGCCAGCCCAAAGGTGCTGTTGTTGTGGGAAGGCTCCTTTATTAAAAAGCAGGCTGGGGGCTCTACAGAAAGTGCCAAGTGAATGGTGCAGGATCCCTGGGCTGGTCTGAGGGACCTCCAACCATGGTTGGATGTGAAGATGTGTCATCTCAAGGGCATCTCCTGCTGGGGAGTTAGGGTGGCCAGCTCTGCACGGTTCTAGCAGGGTGGTTTAAACAGCATGAGTTTGTAGTCTCTCAGTTTTGGAGGATTGAAATTTAAGACCAAGGTGCTAGTCTGGTGGTTCTTTTGAGGGCTCTCCAGGAAAGGGCTGGTGGCTTGCTCAGTTCCTAGACTACATCTACCTTTTGGGGAGTGTCTTGACCTGCCCCAGGTCAGCCTGCTCTTGTCTGTGTACTGTCTTCCCTGCACCACATGATACTCTTGGTCAACAATGAGACACACACACACACAATTGGAGTGGACCTGGTGAATTTCTACAGCCTAGTGACCTTGCCTGGGCTGTCATGCTGTCACAGCACAGTGTCCATCCACCTGTATGCAGGGTACACTGCCAGCCGTATGAGAGGGCAGATGCAGTGACTTGGTGATGACCGGTGCTGCTGTTTGGTTCCAGGGTGTCCTGGATTTTAATGTTATACACTGGATCGCTGGGGTGGTTCCATCATGAAGTTGTGGAAGCTTTAAGAGATGGAACTTCGTGGGAGGGCCTTCAGGTCATTGGAAGTGTGTTCTAGAAGGGACAGTGGTACCCAAACCCTTCTGCCTCTTCTTCCTCCTGTGTTCCCACAAGACGAATAGCTGTGTTCCACCATGTCCTTTCTGTCATGATGGCTTACATTGTCACAGGCCTAGAAGCAATAGGGCGACCAACTGTGGACTACAGTCTCCAAAACTGTGAGCCCAAATAAACCTTTCCTCTTTATAAGCTGGTCATCTCAAGCATTTTGTTATAGTAGTAAAGCTGGATAACAAAATATGGTTTACTATGTATTGGCTTATATAGTTTTGTAGCATGATTAATAAAAACTCAGAGAGAGATACTGGAGTTCAACCTAAAGATCAGGAAAGTGAAGCAGCCAAGCCACTAGAGAGCTCTTACTTCTATGAAATCTTCAGAATGAAAGAGAGTGAGTACCTGTCTCATCCAGCCTTATATTCATCTCTAGTGCTGGGATTAAAGGCGTGCACCACCACCATCTGGCCTCTGTGGCTAACTAGTGTGGCTGTTGGGATTAAAGGTGTGTGCCAGCACTTCCAGGCCTGTATGGCTGACCAGTGTGGCTGTTTTGCATTCTGATCTTCAGGCAAGCTTTATTTATTAAAATATAAATGAAATACCACTACATTATTTACACCCACATTTCTGAAAAATGTGTGTGCCATTTGTGTGTGTGTGTGCGCGCGCGTGTATGCATGTGTGTGTGTGTTGGATAGGAGTAAACCCAAGGCCTCTATGCATTAGGTTTCTTTTCTGCTGTTCAGGCATATTCCAGCCCTACACTTCAATGACCCATTGTGGCAAAGAAGATTTTAATGCATAGCTTCCCCGTCTTGGAGCTCTACCATCTAACCAATACATCTCTATAGTCAACTTCCTAATGCCAGTCAGGACAGTCAGTGCCATGCTGCAGTCATAAACATCTCCCAGATGTGAGGGGTAGGCAGCCATTGTTGATTACCCTTCCGCCTGCCCTGGTCCCTGGATTTTCCAGACTGAGTAAGTCTTCCCAACAGCTCGGATGGTTGTACGAATTCTGAGCAGTGTTTTCTAACGGGATGGGTATACTTTAGACATAACGTTATTGCACTCTTACAGGGCATGGGGTAGACTAAACACAAGCTTTGCGTGTCCTGGGGAATGACATTTGCTCCACTGGAGTGATCTGGAGCTGAGCCAGTGTTGCTGGGTATATGTCAGAGGAGGAAGGACAGCCTCCTGCCCTGGGCGCAGGGCAGGGACAGACAAGGATGGTGGCTGGCAGTGGATCTGGTGAGGGGAAGTGGGGCTGAGGCCCTCAGCACTGAGAATGCGGATTTCCTGCTCTTCCCTGACAGTGTCCTCTCCCCTGAGTGCCTTCGTCCACAGGGCATCACATCGAGGCTTCCCAGCAGCAGGGCCCCCTGGCCCTTGCTCAACCCTGCTGTGCCAAGACCTTGGGCTTTGTTCTTTGGTGGTTTTGGAGGTGACTGGGGAGGGGGGTGCTTTTCTCTCTTCCCCCCATGCAGGGGTCATCACCCTGTGTGGCTGCTGCGGCTGCTGCTTGCTGCTTTGGTACCCTGTTAAGGGAGACCTGCAATTCAAAAGAAGACACAGAGAGGTGTCAGCTGCCCCTTCCTGAAAACCAGAAGTCAACGTGGCCACTTCTGGTTTGCTCCACCCCTTCACCCTTCATGAGTGAGACCACCTAGATACGCTGTGCACCACATCTGTCCCCACCTCCTTGGTGCCCAGGAACTTTGAGAGCTAGTCATCCCTGTTGCACCAGGAATGTGCTATTACTGGTAGGATTTTTAAATGGGGGGGGGAATACACATAATACAAAAATTTACCATTAGCCATCTTAATAAAATGTATTTTATTTACTTGGTGTTTATATGTATGGGTGTTATGTATATGTGTGTATGTGGTGTGCATACCTCTTTAGTCCAGAGGTTTGGGTGTCCTCCTCAATGGCCCTCCATCTTAACTTTTGAGGGCAAGTCCCCAACTGAACCTGATTGATCACTGATTTGGTTAGCCTAACTGGCTTCCTGCTTCTGCTTTTCAGGGCTGGGATCACAGGTGTATCCTGCCGTATCCTGGGTCTCATGTCAGTGCTGGGATCCAAACTCAGCATCTGTGCTGACTGAGCCATACTCAGCGCCTTAACTTTATTTTTAAAACTGATACATAAATGTAAAACTTGTGTATATTTATGGCGGTTGCATGATATTTTGATAAGTTGTATATAACATAATGTTCAAGCTAGGGTAAACATCTATCTCTTTAAACGTTTGTGCTTTTTATGGTATTCTTGTAGCTTTTTTTAAAATATAGTTTTGTAGTGTGTATATGTGTAGGTCAGAGAGCAGGGTTTGAACTCAGGTGGTCAGGCTTGGTAGCAAGTTCCTTACTCTGCTGGTCTATGCGGCAGGCCCTCTTGTAGCTATTTGGAACACACAGTCCTTTACTGTCCTCATCTTGTGCCCACAGCATGCTCCTGATTGGTGCACCTGCCTCTGGGGACCATGGTTCTATTCTCAGCTTCCCTGGGATCAGCTCCTTAAATTCTCCATGTGAGCCACTTCAGGCAGTGCTTGTCTTTACGCAGCTGGCTTACTTCCGTTAGCAGAATGATGTCCAGTGGTGTCCACACTGTCTCAAGTAACGGGAATCCATTAAATTTTATGGTAGCTGATTGCTGTCTGTTCTGGTTTGTTTTCTGTTGCTGTGGTAAACAGCATGACCCAAAGCAACCTGGGGAGGAAAGAGGTTGTTTCAGCTTACAGGTTGTGGTCTGTCATGGAGGGAAGTCAGGATGGGAACGCAAGGCAGGAATCTGAAGGCAGGGACTGAATCAGAGACCATGGAAGAACCTGCTTACTGTCTCCCTCCCAGCCTCAGGCTCATCTACTTTTCTTATACAGTTCAAGACTGAGGGCTCCCCCCCCACACACACATACTAGGTCTCATTGGCATGCAGCTGTTTTCTTGTCTTTGACGCAGCCAACGATGCACTTAGCTGAGGTTGGTGAAGTCCTCAGTCTTGGACTTGAAACTTCTTTTTTTTTAAAAAAAAATATTTATTTATTTATTATGTATACAATATTCTGTCTGTGTGTATGTCTGCAGGCTGGAAGAGGGCACCAGACCTCATTCCAGATGGTTGTGAGCCACCATGTGGTTGCCGGGAATTGAACTCAGGACCTTTGGAAGAGCAGGCAACGCTCTTAACCACTGAGCCATCTCTCCAGCCCGGACTTGGAACTTCTAAACCCATGGTCTAAATAAACCTCCTTTCTCTGTAAAGTATTAAGTCTTAATATAAGACTTAATATATAAGTCTTAAGTATTTTGTTGCGTTAGTAGAAAGAGAACTAAGGCAGCCTTTGGGTGAGGGGTTCTCAGAGTTCTCAGGGAGAGGAAGAATCAGCCTGCAATCACCATTTCAAACTCAGGGCTATGATATCGGGCTTCTCATTGGGTGTGTTGACCTGTCCTTAGAAAATGTTCTTGTAGTGATGCTGAAGCCAGGGCCCCCTGTAGCATCCAAGTTGCCTGATTGCCGCAGGAGAAAGTGGCTTTTCTGTGCTTGCTCCTAGATTTGGGGCTCTTATCCTTTCTCTGTACAAAACTTCCATCCACCATGGTCTACAGCCCCCCTGCCTTGCTTTGGGGATTGCAGTGTGGGGTGCCCACTCATCCAGAAAAGCAGACTCGCCCCCATTCCCACATCTTGGTGATTTGGTTCTCACAAACAGGTTTTAAGTGGTTGCCATCTGTTCTCCTCTTAATTATTTTTCCTAATTCCATCAAAGGGAGGAGGAAGGACATTTTCCCCGAAGTCCAGATCTCACCGAGGAAGCGTGGCTCTGCCGCCCACCAGGGTGGAGGAACACAACGCCATCCCTGAGGGTAAGGAGGCAGAGGGTGATGCTGGCCCCTTTCAACAGGGCCATGCCCCTGCCTGATGTTCATTCAGTAGTGCAGTGGCAGGAGCCTCCAGGCCTCAGCCTCACACTCCTGACAGATCCCTGCCCCCTGCTCTGTGGTGGCAGAGACTGGACGGAGCTTCTGTGGTTGACCAGGGCCAGCCAGTCACTGGTGGAACGTAGTGCTGGCAGATGCCACGTTGAGAACTTTACTGGAAAAGTCCCTCCTGCTGGTGCATCCACTGGCCTGGTGTAACTTGTCACTGTCCAATACTGCTTTTTGCCCTATGTTGTATTTTATTTTGCCCTATGTTGTATTTTATTTATCACCCACTAGGCTGGATACTAACAGAGCAGTGAGGCCCTTTCCCACTCCACCGTCCCTCAGCATGTGTCCTGCAGATGCATTTCTTCCCCTACCAGGGAAGTCAGACGGGCTTTGGAGCTTTTTGCTATGCTGAGGCAATGAGAGTCTCAGCTGCTTCCCAGTGAGGTGGTGGTGGGGGGTGTTATCCAGTGATGTGTTGGCTGATTGCAGAGACCTCCAAGTCTCCTGCCTAGCTACAGCCTGCCCTGCCCTGGAATGCAGCGATGGGGGAGGGCTGTGCACGCCCCTCCCTCCTCAACTGCTCCCCTTCTTGTCATCAGACCTGCACCTGCTCATCCCTTCTTACCAGTGCCAGTAGATGAGCCTGAGGGGTGCAGTGTCTTTAGAAAAGGCAGTCTGGCAGCTGATGACCATGGTGACACTTTGAGCATCCAACAGGTGCTCAATTCTGACTTCTCCTGGAGGAGATGCCCTGGAGATGATCTTGCCGAGAACATACTCAATCTGGTGTCCATGCTTGCTCTGTCCAACCCAGATACCCCAACAGCCTCTTGGCTGGCCCTTTGAGATGTCCCCAGGGAGAATTCTGTGACCACACATGGTTTATCCCTGGGCAGAATCTCTTTAGCTTTTCAGGGTATAACTGGATGCCACTTCCCATTTCTGGATACTCAGGAGATTTAAGAGTGGGCCACGAGACATTGGGGATTTAGCATCTGGCTACCACTTCTAGAGTCTGACTCAGGAGGCAAAGCAAAGCCCTGGTCTCCTCCTTGGGCCATTGGCCTTCTTGCTGATCTCTAGGCTAGGATATTCAAAAAGCCAGTCTGGGACATCTGCCCTTTGGTGCTCATTGCCTCTGCTGGCCAGGTCAGTATCCTGGGCCACAGTGACCACTGTGTCCCACCTCATGACCTCCCAGGAGAAACTGCCTGAGCTGTCTGTTCTGTAATTCCCAGACCCCCAAGAATGGGAGGTTATGGAGTTCTACAACCAGCCCCGCATTTTTCTGGGGGAAGGCTTGATAGAGTGACCTGGCTTTCCCGTCCCCTGTGTCCTGGCACTCAGATTTGAAGGCTATAACCCCCAGTCATTCTGGTGTGGCCTTGTTTCCTTCAGCACGTGACTGGAGAGCCAGCCTCGCTTCATGGAAGCGGGACATGGTATCGCATCTAGATTCACTGCTGGGCTCCCTAGGCTCAGGAACCATTTCTCCTCAGCGGTGGCCTGGAGGGTCCTTTCAGTTCAGCGGTGTCTGTGAGTGAACTGGGGCGTTGTCTGCATCGGGCTTAGAGATGGGAACATTTTAGTTCTGTTTGAATTACCAGCAATTGAAAATAATAATGTCAGCCTTGGCTGTATATATTCGAGATTCTATTTGTATCTTCGGAAGCAACCACACAGTATGTATTTTGGGATGTTATGCTCAAACGTGCAGATGCTCATGTAGAGGAAGTCTCCGTGGGAGAGCCTCTGTGCTGGCAAAGGGGTATCTGGGACAGGTCTACATCTGGCCCTTCCGCACCTGACTCCAGGGTCTCAACATATTTGTAGGGAGCAGCCATGGAACCCAGCCTCCTCTCCCAGTTTAGCAGTTGGCTCTTGCTCATCCTCAGTGCCCAGGATGGCCTGCAGATGCCTGAAGCCACCGACTGTGCTACCTGCTCGAAGCTGAGTGAGGTACCTATTAGGCACAGTAGGAGACCAACAGTAATGAATAACCCATACATTACAGCAGTTCATTCACAGTCTCTGAAGTGTTCATTTCTGGGGTTTTCTTAGTTGATATTTGTGGGTGGCAGTTGACTATGGGTAAGTGGACTTAAAAAGTAATGTCTCTAAAGAGCAGGGGCTGGAGCACAGGGCCGTCAAATTCCAGGAACAGAGCCACTGGTCAGATGTACAGCTGACCTGGGGTTCCAGTCACTATCCGACTCTGGTGCCAGTCTGTGGCATGGGGCAGGATGGGTGCAGGCAGGGTGGGTCCTTGAGACTGTGTTCACACTTGTCCACAGTTGCCCACACTTGCAATGGACTCCAGAGCCACTGCTGCCTGCAGATGGGTCAGCTTCCCCTGGAGTGTTTCCATACTGTCTAGCGTCTCTATTCCTAGGGCAGTGCCTGGCTGTGGGGACAGCCTCCCCCCCCAGGATTTCTAAGTTGGGGTATATGGAGCATCCTGAGATCCGTGTGTATCTGCCCCTCCTCATGCTGCCCCCATCATCATCTCAGAGGCACACTGAGCTTTGCCACAGTGACACAGGGTGGCGCAGCCTCCCTCAGGGTTGCGAATGGAAGCTTGGGTCCTGGTGTGGTAGCGTTAGAAGTGGGATGATGTCTGAGGGGTGGGTTCTAGTGGAAGATGGTGAGGTTGTTGGGGGTGTGTCCTCAAAAAGGATTAGGGACTGAAGAAACAAGTGAGGGCCTAAGAGTGAGTGGTGCTGAGGATGTAAGTTCAATTCCCAGCACCCGCTGTAGGGGACTCACAGCCACGTGTAACTTCAGCTCCAAGGAATCCAAGGCAGACTTCTGACCGCAGCAGGCAGCTCACCCGTCAGTTCTCTCAGGAGCCAGTCCTTAGGCAAAGAGTTACTCTGGTTCCTGCTTCCTAACTTCTGTCCTTGCCAAGTGAACTCCCCTTCTCCGGTACACACCTTCTCCAAAGGTCGACCAACGGACTGGCTGGTTGCAGACTAGTTTTAAGCTATGAACTAAATTAACCTTTTATTCACCATAAAAGTTTCAAGCCTCTGTTATTTGGTTGTAGCAACAGACAAAGACTAATAACATACTTGAGACTCACCAAGACGCCCTTCAAGTAAATAATCCTACCCTATTACACATGTACTTTGTCTTTCTCAGTCTGGTTTGTTTTGATTAATATGACCATCTCTAGTTATGTTCATGTTCTAGGGACAATTCTTTTTTTTTTTTTCTTTTCTGGCAAGTCGGTGCAGCCACAATCAAGGTCAGTATGGAAGGCTAAAAATGGAAATGCCACTCAAGTCGGCTGTTCCTCTCTGTGTGCCTCTGAGTTAGCACATCACAGAGACTCTTGTGGGTCATTGCTTCAGGACTCACACAGAAGAGTCAGGAAGCAGCCCACTGCCCATCAGTAGAGGAACACATCCGCTGTAGTACCTGCATACAGTGCTTTTGTCCCTTTTATCAACGTTGGCCACACCCCGCTAAGCCAATGGGGGCTGTGTTATGTCATCTTAACCAAGGTCTGCTCCTAGGGAAGAGGTGGAGTCAGCTGCTGTCTTGTCATACCAGGCGAGCAGAAACTCCTCCCTACTTGCTTGGCTCCAGAGTGTTGCCTGCACCTCTCCTGCTTTCCCTCTTTCCTGAAGTGTTGGGCACAAATCGTCAGGCATCTTAGAAACCCCACTCCAGGGGTCCAAAGCCCACATGCCACCTGCTGCTACTTGAAGAGAGTGTGTTTGGGGGGTGAGGGTGCCATTGTTGGTCTTCTAGGATACAGCAAGGCGTTGCACACATGCTCCCCTTGTGACCATTATTGTAAAAGAAAAGGGGCACCTGGGTGTGGTGGTGCACATCTTTATTCCTTGGGAGGCAGAAGTAGGTGGATTTCTGTGGGTTTGAGGCTATCCTGGCCTACAAAGAAAGTTCCAGGACAGCCAGGACTAATAGATACACAGAGAAACCCTGTTTTGAAAAATGAAAGAAAGAAAGAGAGAAAGAAAGAAAGGAAAAAGAAAGAAAAGGGGCATTTTCCTTTTTCCTGAAGGTGAACTGGGTCAAGAGATTTATTTTTTTTCTGCATCGATGCGTTTCTTTGAATTCTCATGTATGACTGATAGTCCCTGGAGCACAGGTGTCTCTAAGGAGGTCAAGAGCCTGAAGAGGCCTGGCCCTGGGCTCCTGCCACCTGGTGCATCTGCCCCAGTCCTCTCTGCCCTGCTTATCCCTGCTGTTGGGCCAAGTCCTGCCCAGATGGTGACAAGAACCAGTCTGGTCATGTGTGGATGGGAAAGTTAGCCAACAGCTTGGGGTCTAGAGGGCTTTTCCATGTCCTGGGGGGCGGGGTTCTAGGGCTGGAAGGGCCATGGGCTTGAGCACCCACAGATTCTGCTATCATCAGGTGGCCTATAATTAATCCCCCAAGTATACAGTTGATGACCACATATTACTGAGAGGCTGAGGGAGACAGGAAAATAGGCCCTAAAGATGCTGACCCTGGAAATACAAGTCTGTTCCTTTATTCATGGCCCCAAAGACTCTACTGATGTCACAGTTAGGGTTTTGCGGTGGAGAAGTTATCCTTCATTATCTGGGTGGGCATATGTTATCGTAACTGTGTTAGTTAGCGTTGTGTTACTGTATAGAGCAGGCTGAACCTCAGTGTGGCATCAGGACTGATCAATGGCTCCTCCCACCTTGGGTCTTGCACTGTTGGCCTCTATTCATGAATAGCTGTGACTTCTTGTGGGCCCCAGTTCCTCTACCTGCACCCAGTCACAGTCATAGCCACTCACAGCTTTTGGGAGATACAGGCTTATACCTGAGCTCTTCTGAAACACTAATCCCTGGGAAATACTTGATGGACTTGGGGCAGCTCTATGGAGGCAGCTGAACCCCATCCTGGGAGTGAACAGTGGGTCTGCTCTCCTGTGTGGTTGAGCGCGGTAAGCTGTGTGGTCCAGTCCCAAGCCAGCTGATTCAACTATTCATCAGCCCACTGTGTCCTGCTGTGGGGCAGATGGACCAAGATTCTAGAGAGATTTCCCCAGGTGTCTCCTCCCACACTCAGGGATGAGGTTGTTGCCCCCAGGCTGTGCTCCTGTTGGCCGGTTCATTTCTTACGCATACCTCCAAATTGGGCTAGGCATGGTTGGGCTGGTATCCTGTTGCCCATCGTGAGGAATGGAAGTTGGAGTGCCAGGTCTCCTGGGCTGTCATCATGGCAATGAGCCTTAAAATCAGGGGTGCTGCCAGGCATTGGTGGCACATGCATTTAATCCCAGCACTCAGAGGCAGAGGTAGGCATCTGTGAGTTCGAGGCCAGCCTGGTCTACAGAACAAGTTCTAGAACAGGATCCAAAGCTACACAGAGAAACTCTCTCAAAACACTCCTCTCCCCCAAAAATCAGGGGTGCTGCTCTGCTCTTTGACCTTGCAGGAAGCACCTGAAGGCAGAAACCATGTTGCAGGGCTCACTGGGTTGGGTTAGCTTCCTGTTGGAGGCCAGGCCTGTGTACCCTAACCTGTTCCTAGGCTCCCCCTAAATCTCTGGTTTTGGAAGTGGAGAGTCTGCTGGCAGCTTATTAGTAGGTAAGGCAGCTTTTCAAGGAACACTGAGGAACTGAAAGTGTAATTTTGACTCCTCCTGGGAAGCCCCATCCTCTGCTGGAAACAAGGGGGTGGGGATCCCGCACCACAGAGAGGTGACAGCAAGGTGGGTTAATGCCAGTGCGGTGTATCTGCATCTGCTGTCATTGACTTCTCCAGAGCGTGCAGACAGAGGCTGGTGCCTGGGGAAGGGTCTGACTCACAGGGCTCTGAACTTTGCAAGCTCCGAGGAGCCTTCAGCCCTCCAAGCTTCCCTGGCTTCTCTATCTGTGCTATGCCCAGGGAAGGTTAATAATCCGCCCCCTTCCCTTCTCCTTATCTCCTCTCTCCCTTTCTTTGCTCGCTCCCTCTCTATTTGGTGACCCAACTGTACAGGTCCTCTTGCTGATGTTGGCTGGAATAAATGTGAATGAAGTCTGGATGTGGCTGTGCAGCCCTCAGCATCTGTGTGGTAAAGTGCGTTTCAAAGCGGAAGCTGAAGAAACTGTGTGGTGTTGGACACCCTAGATCAAGTAAAGTGGCTTTTCAAGAAGCTGACGTCTGAGGATCAGGGAGGTTTAAGTATGGCATGAGGAAGGACCCAAGCCTGCAGCTTGGATGTCCTCGCTTGAGGGTACATGACAGATAAGAGGCAACGTGGAGATGGTTTGGTTTCAGTCTTGCTTCTTGTTTCTTGTTCATGTGAGGAGAGGAGACAGAGAAGGGGGCAGAGAGGATGGCTGAGCTACGTGGTAGGTGTCCCAGGATGGTAGGTACCCCAATAAGTCGCCTGCTCATTTGCTCTGGATCAAAAGAGCTGCCCTCTCCACAAAGTGCCTGTATGCCTGCTTGTGTGTATCTGTGTGTGAGTTTGCGTGTGTGTGCCTGTGTGTTTGAACACGCCCGTGTGTATTTGTGTGTGTTTGTATGTACCTGTACATGTCTCTGTGTATCTATATATGTCTCTGTGTGTATTTGTGTGTGTGCCTGTGTTTCTATATGTATGCTTATGTGTTTCTATGTGTGCACCTGTGTGTATCTGTACATGTCTGTGTATGTGTGCACCTGTGTGTGTATCTCTGTGCCTCAGGCAGGGGAATGCCTGTGAGCGTAGAGCTCTCAGACAACTCTGAGAAGGCAGTGAATCAGGGCAGACCAACTTCAGGGACCGGGGCATCTGCAGAGGCTTGGGAGCTGTTCCAGCATGTGTGGGCAGGTATGTGAGGTCGCCAGTCACAGAGGGAAAGTGCTGCCTTTTGGGAGGCCTCCCGTTCCTTTGGTCACTGTTGATGAAGTTTTCACCTTAGAACACTTTTAGATGTGAGGAGAGTTTGCAGTGCTGGTAAAATAGCTCAGAGAAACACCGTCCCCAGCCATGGTTCCCCCAGCATCTGATGCCACAGTGAGCCGGTTGCCACAACCATGGAACCCACATGGATCAGCGGCAGATTTTAGACTTTCTTTGTTTCTGATGATCTGGGCAGACACTCATGGATTCCTGGTTTTGCTGTTGTGTTTTGCATCATAGCCCTCTGTATCCCTGGATACCACATCTATGGATTCAACCACCTGTGATTGACAGCACTTAGGAAGACAGCATCTGTGCTGCACACGCACGGCATTGTCTCCTGTCACTCACTGTGTTCTCAGCCACTCAGCATCTACGTTGCATTAGGGATTATGAATCCGCTGGAGTGACTGAAAGCTCACAGGATGGTGCACACAGGTTCTGTGCAGTCAGCGCGGGGTTGTAAGTGAAGGACTCATGCTTCCTATGACTGTTGTATACAAGGCATTCTGGGTGAGCCCGGTGGGGGTCAGGGGCCTCCATGCCACAGTATTGATTTTTCTGATCAAATTGTTCAGAAATACTAGAAGTTCGGGCTACCTTCTGGACCACTTTGACAAACCACTGCCTTCTCATGGTTTAAGCATTTTTTGTTTAATGAAAGATTTATTTATTTTATATGTGTGGATATTTTACTGTGTGTGGATGTGTGTGTCTGTGTTGTGTGCATTCCATATGTCTATATAATACTCAAGGAAATAAGAAGAGGGTAATGAATCCCCTTGAACTGGAGTTACAGATGGTTATGAGCTACCACACAGGTATTGGGGACTGAACCTGGGTCCTTTGGAAGAGTACCAGTGCCCTTAACTACTGATCCATCTCTCTGGCCCTTGGTGATTTCTTATGTTTGGGGACAAGATATTTCAGTCTTATCTTGTACAGCGTGTTCATGAGGCCAACCACTACCTCAAAATACAAAGGGAAAAAGTGGCTATGCATATAGTTTGGTAATAAATCACTAGCCTACCATGCTTAAGACCCTTGATTCAATTCTTAGTGCCATAAATAAATAAATAAACCAAACAAAAAGCAGTCTGCATGCTAAGTGTGTTTATTGTTACCAAGACACCACTGCTCTGGGCTTTTCCCCTTCAAATCTAGGTCACATCTGTGTGTTCAGACCTATGTGGCCATGCATAGGTACCTTGGCTCTTTGAAGGCTGGTCAAAGTCACAATCACCCGTGAGGGTTCTGTGTGTCTGTCATCAGTGTGGAAAGGAATACTGGCACCACCTGACCCTTAGACAGGAACAAAGGACCTGGCTGAAAATATATTATCCAAGTATGAAAAAATGGAATGATGGGAATTATCTGGTCACTTACCAGTGAGCTTGAAAAATAAGGCATGGACAGACACAGTTCAGTCCTCCACAAATGTGACTCCTGGCTGGCAATTAAACCCCTGAGCTGAAGTTGTTATTGATCGCTGAGGTGAGCTGTGTTGTCATGGTGACTGTTGCTTACTCTGGGTGAGCTGCTGTGATATTGTCATGCTGTCAGGCATTCTCGGTGTTATATTGTCACCCTGACTGTTGATTATGCATTCTCGGTGTTATATTGTCAC
>NC_022023.1:28292719-28299631 GCF_000317375.1 Microtus ochrogaster | reverse complement strand
TCACCCTGACTGTTGATCATGCATTTGTGGTGTTATATTGTCATCCTGACTGCTGATCATGCATTCGCGGTGTTATATTGTCATTCTGACTGTTGATTATGCCGGAAGAGTTGTTATATTGATTATGGGCGGCTGCTCTTTGTTGCAGTCACTATATACCCTGTGTTGCACATGCGTGAAATACTGTGCTACTGTGGGCCCGCAGCTTGGGTTCCCATCTCCTGAGAACTTCTGCAGTTATGTCCCCTCTCATCTCAGCAGTCCCGAGAAAACCAAGTCTCTGTTTTCCCTGTGTGGCCGAGGAAAATCAGCTCCAAGCTGCTGATAAGACAGGCGCACATGGGGCTGGAGAGATGGTGTAGCAGTTAAGAGCACCCGTTGCCCTTGCAGAGGACCTGGGATTAGTTCCCAGCACCCATAGCCGGAGACTCACAACTGCATGTAACTCCAGCTCCAGGGAATCCAACACTGTGTTCTGGCCTCAGAGACATCAGTATGATGTGGTATATGTGGTATACACTCATAGACACATACATAATGCTAAATCTTTAAAAAAAAAGCACCTCACATTTCTGTATGCAGAATACCATAAGTCTGTACCCTCTGTCCTATGTTTGTGTCAGAGGAGGGAAGCAGACGTGGTCATATATGATTCCCTGACCTAGTCTCCCCTAGCAGGGATCTCAGAGTTTTGCTATAAAGAGGCCTCTTGTCATTGGTTGAGATTCCTCTTCCCTCGTAGTCCCATTTTCTCCCCTCCTGGGCTTTGACATAAAACATCCCTGCAGAGTTGCCCCTTCTGTACTTAGCAGATGTCGCTCATCGCAGCTTTGCCCTGAGCTTCACAGCCTGCTGTCTTGGCTCCTTCCCTGTACATTCCAGCAGCTGCTGGAGAGAAAATGTCCCTGGCTCCCACTTCCTCCTCCTTCTCCTGTCCCATTTTTCAGCTTTGTTTAGCCGAGGCTGGAAGGTCTGTCTCTTCTAGCTGTCCCGTCCCTCCCTCCCACTCTCACACCCACTCCAGACAGACGTACACCACTTCTTGCAACACTTCCGTGGGTGCCTTTGGCACGGGAGCTGTTTCCAGCAGGGCCATCAAGTCGTCCGTTTCCCTGGTCCAGTGGCCGTCCCTGAATCTTCTTTCCATTCATTCTCTAGGACCGTTTGTATTGTCATCCTCTTCCCAGAAACCCAGCCTTCCTTGGTTCCAGGCTCCCAGAAGCCTGGATTTTTCCTTCACCTCATAGGACTGAGTTCGTTCGTCTCTTCCCTGGCCTCAGAGTCCTGGAGTGTCCCCAGAATCTATGCATGGACTTCCTTTCTCCTCAGTCCACGTACACGTGGTTGTTGCACACAACCTTGTAGTGTTAATTGCCGTTGGGCCCATGGCGTGGCTCAGTGGACGAAGGCACTTGCTGCCGAGCCTGACAGTTTGGTCCCTGGAGCCCCTGTGGTGGAAGGAGAGAACTGTCTTTGCAGCTTGTCCTCTGACCTCCACACATGCGGTATGCATTTTCTAATAAATAAGCAAATGAGTGTAAAAACATCTACCATCCACATGTGAAAGCACCCCACATCCGTAACTGACCCTCGACCTCTTCTCAGGACTCCAAAGTGGTGAGTCCAGTTGACAATCCAACACAGCAGGTACCATGCCATCCCCTACCATCCTCCGGTTTCACATGCCTCTACCGCATTCACTGGGAGTCAGTCTGGACGACTTTCTCTCAAATCCTACAGCTAGTCTGCTCCAGAATCCTGTGGCTGCTTGCCTTTGCCATTCCTGTCATCTCCCACGCATTGCATCGCAGACAGGGTTCCTATTTCTAGTCCACCCCACCTCTCTCGGCTGTGTCCTAAGGTCATCTTGGTTTCCCTTGAGATCCTAAACTAGATCATGTTTCTATCACCCTTCTTGCTTGGAGGAAAAGCCAGAGGCCCAGCCGTAAGTTATCTTCTCTGCGATGTTATTTCTAAAAACGTTGCCCTTCCAAACTTTCTTGATTAGCTTAGCACCTTCATGTGTTGGTTTCAAATTACCTTCAATAGAGAAGGCTTCTGCAGACTGGCCCAGTTGGTACCGACCCTCCTGTTTCTGCTTTTGTGACTCCTCACCCAGTGGGAGCATCTTCTCGATTAACTCTACAGCTTATGTATTAATCACGCTCTCCATCACTCCAGAGCGCAGGCTGGGGAGCACAGAGCCCTAAGTCAGCCTCGTTCAGCTCCAGGTCTGTTCTCAGCATTTGGCACACGATAAAGGAGGTGCCCATTGTCTTGGGGACAAATGACAGGTTGCACTCGGCAGCCAGGGCCTCCTTGAACTCTGCACCCTGACACCTTCTCATGTTCATGCTTGTCTTGCAACCCAGTCATTCCTGTCACAAATGTCCACATGACTGTTGGTCTGTGTCTGGAGCCTTGGAGAGAAGTCTGGGGTACACTCTGAGTGTGGGCAGCCTCTGCATGTGATTAGGGCATTTTTCTTTTTTTATATTTACTTATTGGTTAGCATGTATGTGTATGGAAGTCAGAACATAAACCCTTGTAGCTGGTTCAGGCTGTTTGGGACCCCCCAGAGCTTCTTGGGACTTGGCCATCTGGTTTCTATGGAGTCACACCCAGGAGAAGGCCTCTTACTAGGGTGGCACTTGTGGACCCTGATGTCCTCCACAGGGCAGAGGGACCCTGGTCTGCCTCATCACAAGTGGGTAACCCATCTTGGGACCATCTGATGATTCAGCTGCCCTTGATATCCACAGGGGTTGGTTTCAGGAGGGCTGCAAGAATATCAGGGCCCTCATATATAAAATGGGGAGTGTGTCAAATTTAAATGCATCTCCACATGCTTTAATTTTATCAAAAATTATTTTATAAGGAGTGGGATGTGGTAGCACACACTTTTAATCCAAGAACTCAGGAAGCAGAAACCAGGGGACCTATGTGAATTTGAGGCCAGCCACTATAGTGTACATATTGAGTTCCAGTATAGCCAGGGCTACATAGTGATATCCTCTAAAAAAAATCTTAGTGTATATTAATTGAAAAAAGAATGCCTTTCATTGTGACATTTTCATAAGCGTAGAGAAAGTACTCTGATTGTATCATCTCCAGGTGACACAGAGTACTGAATACAGTGTGAGTGCTGTGGAAATAGCTGTCATGCTGTATTGTTTAGTGGATAAGAAAAAAAATGACACGTTCGTGGGCCAGCCAGATGACTCAGTGGGTGAAGGTGCTTGCCACCGATCCCGACAACCTGACTGTAATCACCAGGACCCACATGGTAGAAGGAGAGAATGGGATTCAGCATGACTTTAGTTGTCCTCGGATCCAGACATGCCCGGTGCCACCCCGTCCCCCAATATATAAAATGTAATAATAAAAAGACACACTCAGCAAAGAGATACGTTTTTCTGGGTATTCTGCCCAAGGCCGGCAGACTCCTAAGAGGCACACTGCTGGGCTTGCTGCCTTGCTCTACTTGCTCATGGGTAGAATCTGGAGCTGTTGGTCCTTTTCACACTCTGCTTTTCCTTCAGCCCCACAGAAATGCCAGGAACCTTTTCTTGGTTAGATAGCAGTGATGCGATTTGGTATTGTTTGTATTTGGTGTTGGTTTGGTTTTAGGGTTCTGTTACTCCTCAGTGCATTTGCTCTTGATGCGCCTGTGGGCTTCCAGTGGTCCACCAGGGCAGCATTCTCCACCATACTACCATACCGTGGGCTAGAGCCTGCCCCGGAGCGTGTGAAGGGTCATGCTGAGAGCAGATGCACCGGTGGATTTGCTGAAGAGCCAGGAGTGGAGTCTTGCCCCACGTTCCCACCATGCAGCTTTCTGAGGGTTTTATAATTAATGCTAATGGTTGTGCCGTCGTGGCTTGTTTAAATTACCCCAAGAGGAACATCATGTCTATTAAAGAAACTTGATTGTAGCTGCCCACCTGCTCTATTCAGGGACACACAGCTTTTGTGGGAATTCTTCTGGGTAATTAAGGGGGTCTAAAAGCTGGCTTTATAGTCATTGATTGAACTTCATTCATAACAATGAAGTCAAATAATTTTTTTTTGAAGCAACTGTTTCCATCTTCGGAAGCATGTGAGTGATTTGAATTAGAAAGAGTTCTCCACGTGCTGCTCAGGTGTCTAGGAAGGCATGTAGCCTCCGGGGGTTCTGGGCATGTTCTCACTGGGGGTGTCTGGGGAGCAAGGCTGTGTGGGGTTGTTCAGGGTCATTGTCCCTCTCTTGGTTTGAGCCCTGAAGGAGCTCAGGGGCCACACAGGCGCTGGAAGATCTGCAGAGGTGGTGGGCACAGCTGCCTGAACACAAGAGTCAAACTCCAGTGTGTGTCACAGCCAGCGCAGCACCAGTCTGGGGATGTGGGGCTCAGGTGCAGGTTTGGCCACCAACTTGGATATCTTCGGCTATATTTATATATAACTTCAGGCTTACATGTGTGGGTGCTATGCTGGGTGCTGGCGTTGCAGAGGCACTCTGGGAATTTGTGTTCAGAGGGCAGGGAGGTGCCATTTTATTTGTCTACATATTATGGCATCATGTTTTTTTTTTTGTTTTTTTTTTTTTGTTTTTTCGAGACAGGGTTTCTCTGTGGCTTTGGAGCCTGTCCTGGAACTAGCTCTGTAGACCAGGCTGGTCTCGAACTCACAGAGATCCGCCTGCCTCTGCCTCCCGAGTGCTGGGATTATGGCATCGTGTTTTATATCAGTGTGGGCACTCAGGATGAAGATGGCACAGAGGAGTCCAGCTAGTACCAGCAGCAAGTACAGGCAGCAAAGGCCAGGCTTTGGAAACCTTTACAAAATCATGTCAACAGTTTGGACGTTGTCTAGTGAGTCTTAGATGCCACCACTGTAAGGGCTTTTTAAACAATAGCACATGTTAGCTTTAAACTTAAAACACACACACACACACACACACTCCTATCCGGTCAGTGTCAGGTGGACAGTCAGAACCATTGAGAGCAACACATCACACAGCTGTGAGTGGTTCAGGGTATTTATTTTAACCTTTCCACCCATCTCCTGAACCCGCTAAGAAGGACTCCCTCTTTTCTCCCCAGCCCTTCCACCACTATTCTGTCTTCTTTCTCTCAGAATCTGACTGCTTGTGGAGCCATACCTAAGAGGCATAGATGCGATTAAACTTAGAATAATCATCAAAAGTATGTAGGTACCTGAGAGGCACACCTGGGAATATCTGGCTTTTGTGTGTTTGTGACTGGCTTGCTTCACTAAGTGTATTGTCCTGAGGACCCATCCATGAAGCATGTGTCAGAATTTCCATTACTTGTTGTTGTTGTGTGTGTGCATGTGTACTTGTGTTTTTGTGTGCATGTGGAGGCCAGAGGCCAATGTTGAGTGTCTTTTGATGTCACGCCCCATCTTGCTTTTTGAGAACAGTAAGCTAACTGGTCAGCAAGCCGTAGGTCCAATCCTGACCTCCTGCTTCCACCTCCCTGCACTGTGGTTACAGATGCCTGGTGCTAAGTCTGGTTTTTAGGTGGGGGTTGGGGATCTGAACTCAGGTCCTCAAGCTTACATGGCAAATACTTTCCCCCAAGCCAGGTCCTAAGCCCCCTAATTTCCAGTCTGGTCAAGGCTGAATAATACTCTGTTTATATATGGATCATGTTTGTTTACCAACTCCCCTCGGTGAGCTTCTGGCTGTTATGAGAGATGGAATCTCTGCTTCCAGCTTCTGTGCACACCCCTCCCCCCCCAGAAGTGGGATTTCTGGCTTCTTGAAGACATACCATACTGTTTCCCACACTGGCCACGTGGGTCAAAATCAACACTCTATCCCGTCCAACACCAGGTGAGCACAGGAGGCATCTCAACATCAAAGTGGCCATCTTCTCTGCCCTGGGATCACAGGGACTGAGAAGATAGAAATCATCGCTGGGTCAAGGCACAGTGATTTAGGGAGTTCTTGTCAAATGCAGAAGCTAGTCCATCCTGATGGATCTGAGGAACCTGGGAAGAATTCTAAGTGTAAATAAGGGTTAGGATGAAATGCTGCCGCTTTGGGCCCGGTCATAGACTTAATGGCTCAGTGTCAAGGGTACCCAACCTGGCAGTGCATTCTGCAGGCTGGGGACGGGCTCTCTGTAGGTGGTTTCTCTTGCTGGAGAGATAATTACCATCCTCTAATGAGTGTATTTTGCAGGTGGAGCTTGGCTCGGGCTTGATTGCCCACAGCTGCCCCAAGAGAGGCAGTGCTGCCCAGAGCTCGTGAGCACCGCAGCTCTGTCTGGAGTTGATGGCTTTGGTTTTCTAGGCTTGTCTGACATGAGCCTAATATAAATTTCGAAGACAGCCCCAGATTCCGTGGACCTCATTAGACTTCAAAAACAAGAGAGTCGTTTTTGACGGTGATTCTCAATTTTGATTCTACTACAAAAATGTCCTTCTAATATCGGAGAATTCCCAAGGCTTTCTTCCATGTGGTCCTGCTGACATTCTTAACACTGTTTTGCTCACTCAGTAGCTACTTGCTAAGAATTTTTTAAACTTAACTTTCCATTGTAGAAAAAATTATATAAAAGCAAAAAAAACGCACAAAAAAACATGGTGTTATTTGTCCCTGAGAGGGTTTAGCTACTTTCTCCCCAAGTTCTTCTGCTGAAGTCTCAGACCCTGTACCATAGAATGTGGTCTTATTTGGTAAGAGGCATTTCAAGAGTAATTGAGTTAAAAATGAGTTCGCCACAGTGACTTCAGCCAACTCACCCGATGTCCCTATAATAAGAGAGCATTGGAACATAAACCTCACAGGACAGCCACATAAATTCTTAGGAAGAAAGGGCCATGCACACATTGAAGAGAGGTGCCATGTGCACACTGAGGAGAGGGGACGACGTGCACACCGAGGAGAGGGGACCACGTGCACAC
>NC_022023.1:28289786-28292359 GCF_000317375.1 Microtus ochrogaster | reverse complement strand
AGGAGAGGGGACCACGTGCACACTGAGGAGAGGGGACCACGTGCACACTGAGGAGAGGGGACCACGTGCACACTGAGGAGAGGGGACCACGTGCAGACTGAGGAGAGAGGACCACGTGTAACCAAGGAGATGGAGCATGTGCAGCCAGGGAGAGGAGGCATGTGCACACTCAGGAGAGCGGCCATGTGCACACTGAGGTTAAGCACCAAGTCAACAGGGAGGGAGCAGTGTGTGAACAGGTGGAGGGGGATTGGCACTCCAGTGAGAACCAATCTATTCCCATGGAATCAGCACTAATCTCATTGGAGTGTGGAGCCTCTGCACCTGACTGATTGATTACTCATTAAGATTCCATCACTCCAAAGCTCCTACATTAGGTTCCAACTTTCCAGCATCTTTGGGGAGAAGCCATTTCTAAGCCATAGCCATCAAGAAAGATAGAATGATTAACTGTGGCTCCAGCATAGAGAACCTTTGCCCCAGTGAAGCCAAACCTGTCACGTGGCCCTGGATGCACACCACTCTTGGGACTAAGCTGCACCCAAGAGGAGACAAACAAGCATCATTCTTACACAACCAGGAAGTGGAGGATGAGAAATCACAGTAAAAAGTGGTCCACATGCTTACTGATGGATCTATCCAGGATACCTTGAAATACCACAGCCCCATCTGTGTTTAAAGCTACCCAATCCTCCCAAAAAACATGCCGAGTGAACGAAGCCAGACACGAAAGACTACATATTGTACGATTCTGTTTATAGAACATTTCTAGAAAATGACTAAATATAGCCCCAGAAGGCAGATGAGTGAGTGAGTGGTTGCCTAGGTCTGGAGCTGTACATGGGTTGGCTTCAGATAGGCATGTGGGAGCCCTGGGGTGCCACGTGTTCTGAGTCATCATGCAAAGCCAGAGATGTGCAATGCATTCATGAAGATGGTCTCCACTTACAGTGGGGACTGTTGGGTCTATGAGTTGTTTGCTGGTAAAGTTGTATTTTAGGCTTTCCGTTGCTGTGATAAAACACCATGATCCAAAGCAACTTGGGGAGGAAGGGGATCATTTCAGCTTATAGCTTGTAGTCCATCACTGAGGGAGGTCAGAGCAGGAACTCAAGGCAGAAGCTGATGTAGGGGCCGTGGAGGAACACTGCTTACTGGCTTGCTTCTTGTGACTTGCTTAGCCTGTTTTGTTATAGCACCCAGAGGCACCTGGCTTTGACCTGGATAGGGAGGGCTGAGTTGTTGTGGGATAATGTTTTTTTTTTTAACACTATGAAGCTGTGCCTCTGCCTATGGTGCCTTCTGATTGATTTAATAAAGAGCTGAATGGCCAATAGCTAGGCAGAAGAGAATAGGCGGGACTTCGGCAGAGGAATGAACTCAAGAAAAATCTGAGTCATGTGGTGATTAAATCTGAGACATGGAGAAGTAGGACATACAGTGTTGGGGAGAGGTCACAGCCTGTGTGGCAGAACATAGGTGAATATAAATGGGTTAAGTTGCAAGAGCTAGTTGTGAATAAGTCTAAGCTAAAGCCTAGCACTCATAATTATACGAAGTCTCCATGTCGGTGTTTGGGGGCTGGTGGTCCAAAGAAAGTCTGACCAAAAAGACCTACTACACTGAGCATCTTTGGAAGGAGAACTGGTTAAAGATGAATGAGATCCTGGGGTGTACAAAGGGGTGGAGAAGCTTGTCTTGCATGAAAGTGTTAGGAGTCTAAATTGGTCAGGGTTCTCTAGATTAACAGTGCTTATAGAGTGAATCTCTCTCTCTCTCTCTCTCTCTCTCTCTCTCTCTCTCTCTCTCTCTCTGTACACACACACACACACACACACACACACACACACACACACAGAGGATTACAGATTTATTAGAATAACGTACAGGCTGTGTTGCATCTAATTTGGCTGCCTATGAACAGAAAGAAGGTCCAAGAATCCAGCAGATGCTTAATCCCTGAGACTGGATGTCTCAGCTGGTCTCCTGTAGATTCTAGAATCCCAAAGAAGTAGGCTCTACTGCCGGTGAAGGATTGGACTTGCTAACAGACAATAGCAAGCAGGCAGAGAGCCAAGCTTCCTTCTTTCTTTCTCCAGGTCCTTATACAGGCTTCCAGCAGAAGGTGTGACCCAGATTAGGAGTGGGTCTTCCCTCCTCCAAGTTCCAGATTAGAAATGGAACTTTGGACCTCAAATTAACCAAAAATCCCTCATAGGTATATCCCGCTAGTTTTGGGGTTTTAATTAATTCCAGATGTAGTCAAGTTGACAACCAAGACTCGCCACCTCAGAACCTGCATGCTGTCCAGCCGTTCTAAGTGCTGTTTGTCAACTCTCACTAATTGACCAGCGTTTTAAAACAACGCTGACCAGAGTTCAGATTGAACTGGTCTGGGACATACATTCTGGTGGTTACTATTGCTTACAACTTACCTTCAAGTGAGGGATATTCGAATTCTCTAATTTCCTTTTCAGTCCTCAGCTGGGATTGCCTCTATACAGAGGTACCAGCCTTTGTGTGTGGCCACACAGTGGGGCAGTCCGTGGAGGATGCTCAGCCTTTGTGTGTGG
>NC_022023.1:28280796-28289511 GCF_000317375.1 Microtus ochrogaster | reverse complement strand
GATGCTCAGCCGTTGTAAAGATGAACAGCTCCTCATTTTCTCAGGTCCTGTTTGTTGCTACCTCCGAATCCTGAATCTGGGTAATTATAAAGAGGAGAAGATTATTTCAGCTGTTAGTTCCACAAGGCAGCACATCCCGGTGAGAACCACACAAGATATCAAGCCCTGGTGGGTGGCAGGAGGGAAGGAAGGGGTGTGTAGGAGCTAAAGAGCAAAGTGAGTTCCCAGATAGCCAACCCATCCCAGTGAGAAAGGGGCCGTCCACGCACGGGAGCTCAGCCTCCTGACTCACACTTCTCACTGGACCCCTTCACTGCACACTGCTGCATTAAGGGAGCAAACCGGCTTCACACTGCAACCCTCACAACCTTCCAGAGGTAGCCAGTTGAGTCTTCTTAACTGCCATTTTGAACTCCTAGGCTGGAATACATTTGATAAGTGCCAAACTGGGCCCGGAATTACTTTCATTTGGGTTCAAATGTTTGACCTTTGGCAGTGGTAGAGTGATCAACATGGTTCTTGAGATATATATTTATTTATTTATTTTGTATACAATATTATGTCTGTATGCCTGAAGGCCAGAAGAGGGCGCCAGACCTCTTTACAGATGGTTGTGAGCCACCATGTGGTTGCTGGGAATTGAACTCAGGACCTTTGGAAGAGCAGGCAATGCTCTTAACCACTGAGCTAGGTTCTTGAGATTTTTGTCATCCCCACAGCTTCCTGTGCTTCCTGGCCTTTTCAAAGTGAAGCCATTTATTTTCCATGCCCCTCTCACTATCTTATTAGGGAAGCGTCCTTTATAGTTTCTATTGCTAAGATACCGTTGTTGTCTTGTCAGAATCTAAGGGCTACAGAGTCCTTTTTAGGTTGCAGTTTTTACCACGTACTGGACTATATAAGGGCTTGGCCTACAGATCCCAGTATGCTCTGAAAGCTTTGCAGGTCTCTGGCAGTCCAGGCTGGGGAATTCTGTGTGGCATTGCATGTGCGGTTGGCATTGGGGAAGCTGGCTGGATGTTGTGGGTGAGGTGTGGTCCAGCGCTCAACTGAGTAATGACCACTATGCCGTTTTTGACTGCATTAAGATGAAATGCATTTCATCTGGACCGTGGTAAGTAAATTTGGCCCAAACCAGCTTAGTGATGACACTTGGCCCAAAGTGGCCTTTGTTCATAGTAAACTGTGATCCAGCTTGACAGGGGAGCAGAATGCAAAATAACAGCTACAGATAACGAAGGGGCTGAGTCCCAGCCAATCATAACAGTCCCTCAGTCAATCATAACAGCCAGCCATTCAACCAATCATAACAGCAGGCCCAGCCAATTGGTGGCAAGCAACAGCCAAGTTATAACCATATGCGGCAGATGCCCAGCTGCAGCCGTCAGGCAATCACCGCAGTAGCGCCTGCGTTCTTCCGTCTGTAGGTACAGTTCACCACACATGGTGCCGAGTTCTGAGCCACGCTGAGTCGGGAGTGCTCTTCTGGCACTTGATCCTCAGGGTCATATTTTGAAGAACGCTTCCCTAATTCTGCTTTTCTGCTCATTTGAGATGTCTGTGGTGATATGGCATTTTCAGTGTCAGGGTCCCTTCGGGGTGGTGCAGAGACAGGCCCTTTTATGCGTTGCTCATTGCTCAGCAGTGGAAATAATCACACAGCCAGGCCTGCTAGCGGACTCACGTAAGAGTCTCAGCTCCACCCTTACTGTTCTCAGCATCCACTCCTCCCCGGGTGAGGGATCCTTCCCTGTGCCCTGCACTGTGCTGAGGCCAGTCGTGATCATGTCTCTAGCAAGACTCCATTTAGTTTGCCCAACCTTACATACCTGTTCAAAGTCATACTGCCCACAAGTGTCACAGCCAGGGCCAACACAGCTCTACTACCTGCTGCTGAAGAAAGAGGTGAGGAAGTAGGTTTCAGGTCATCAGGACTAGCTGTGACCTCACTGACAACAGACTGACAGACAGGCTCGAAGAGAGCATTGGTCCCACTGACACTGTGGGGTGAACTGATGCGTTCATTTTTAAAGCTTATTGTATTAAAAATCATTTTGGATTTATAAGAAAGTACAAGGAAATGGTAAGAAAAGTCTTTAATGCCCTTCATTCTGCCCCCTTTCGGTGTTGGCATTACCACACACCTTAACCCAGAATCCTTTACTGTTAGTATATAGCAAAGCTACTGTGTGAATGCAAACCCAGGAAATTGATATTGATATAACTAACAGAACTTATATTTCACTGGTCACTAATCTGTGCTTAAGTATATGTGTGAATGTGTTTGCGTTTCTGTGCAATGGTACGCCAGACCTCATGGAGCCATTTGACTGTGCCTCCACCAAGGACTTCCCCCTGCTGCTGCCTTGACAATCACACACATAGTTCATTCATAGCCCATCATTCATAACTCTGAGTGATCTCTATTCTCCATATCTCTGCTACTCATGAGTGGCTTATGGAGCCTGACAGTAAGGATCATTCCAGATTGGCTTTTATCAGTTGGTGGTACTTCTTTGGGGTTTAGGGTTCACTCGAGTTATTGTGTAGTTATTGCTTTTTATTGCTGAGTATTCCATGGTATGGTTCTTTCATGCTGGTGTGTTTGCTTATTAAAGAACATTTGGGTCATTTCCATTTGGAACTGTTATGAATACATCGTCTGTGACTCTGAGGATGGACAAAGTTCTGTGTATGATTGAGTTTAAAATTTAAACATCATATTTTATTTGCACATGGGTGTTTTGCTTGCATGTGTGTCTGTGTCTGGTACCAAAACCAAGAAGAGGTATCAGATCTAGAACTGAGTTACAGGCAGTTGTGACCTGTCTATATGGGTGCTGCGATTTGAACTTGGGACCTCGGGAAGAGCAGTCTTAACCCGTGAGCCATCTCTCAGTCCCTAGAAGAGTTTTAGCCCTCATGAATCCATTCCCTGCAGTTGCTGGACTGCATGGTGAAGATATTTTTAATCGGGAAGGAAGTGCCAAGCTAGTCTCCAGATGTGAGGCTGGTCCACATGGCCATCAGTGCTGGGCAGATGCCCTGGTGTCCCATCCCCACCAACACTTGAAGGTGTCACTGTTTTCATTTAAGCCATTCTTGGATGCATGCTTTGATAGCCCATGGTTGTTTTACTTTGTACTTTTCTAATGGCCAATACTGTTGGGTGACTTATAATGAGGTTATTCTCCACCTGAGTCACTTCCTAGGTGACACCCGTGTAGCTTTTCTCTAGAACTTTCTTTTCTAGTTAGATTTCTGGGAGATTAAAAAACCTGCTTTGGGGGAAGTTCTTTATCTATTCTATACACAAGTGCATGGGATGTGCGATTTGGAAGGGTCTTCTCAGCTGTAGCAGGCTTAAGCTCAGCTTGGCAGAGAAGAGTTTTAATCCCGATGAGCTCCCTCTGCCATTTCTGCCTTGACGACAGTGCATTTGGTGCTGTGGCTGACACCCCACTTAATCACAGCCCTCACGGCCCTCCCTTGGGCCTCTTTAAGAAGTTTATTAGTATATATTTATGTTTTTAAGCCCATGATCTACTTTGACTTTTTGTTGGTTTGTTTTGAAGTGTAAGGTTCATGTCATATTTCTCTCTCCTTCTCCACCTTCTCTATTCCTTTTTCCTTCTTTCCCTGCTCTCTGGATGTCCAGATAGCACGGCTTCTTGAAAAGGTGCTCCTCTCTTTTGATTTACTTTTTGCCTTTTTTGAAATAATTTGCTCACATTTATTTGGGCCATTTTTCAGTGTTTGTTTTGGGTCATGTTTCACTGTGTCTTTGTAGTAAGTCTTACTACTGTGCAGGGTGTTCCCCCTCTCTAGGAAGATAAACACATTTTTAAATTAGTTAGTTAGTCTACAGCTTTCCTATAGTAAGTCTGTCTGCACCTACAAACATCTTCAGGACATTCAACAGGGCTATTGAAACTTAAAAGTGGTTTTAGGTGACGTTGACATTTTATCCAGTTTGGTTTCCCATCCACATACATGTTATTTCTCTCCATGGTATTTCTTTAGGTCAGTGGTTCTCAGCCTTCCTAATGCACAGCTCCTCATGTTGTGGGGACCCACCCAACCATAAAATGATTTTCATTGCTACTTCATAACTGTAATTTCTACTATTATGAATCATAATGTAAACATCTGACGTAGGACCCCACGTTGGGGTCGTGCCCACAGGTTGAGAGAGAGCCACTGGTTTAGAGCTTGCGTGTATCTTGGCATCTCTTTTAGTTTGTAAACTCTGGGCATGGTTTGTTACGTTTATTCATACAGTTAGTATGTATGGACATCTCATTACTACTCTGGAGGAAATTGTAAGTGCTAGTTTCTACTTTAATTTTTACGTTGGTTTACTTGTCAGTGTTTAGACAAGGTTTTAATTTTCTGCATGCTTCCTTGGGCCCTTTTGCTTACTTAACTGCATGCTCCCTCCCAGTGGTCTCTGGGTCGCACTTGATCCATTCGCTGTGTTTTCCCTTCGCTTCATTTGTGTGTGTGTTAAAATTTCCACGAACATTTTCCCTTTGACATATAGATTATTTAGATGTTTGTTGGTTAATTTACAAGTTATTGGTAATTCCCCTATCCCATGTTTTCCCAGTTGTTGATTTCTGTGTGGTTTTAATTATTTTGAGTTCATTCAGGTTTGTCTAGTTGGATGTTTCATAAACCATTAAAAATGTGTTGAAATATGCCTTATCTATAGTGGTTGTGTAGCCAAGATGCACCTACTAGTATAAAAACGCCACAAGGCAGAAGTACATTTTGTAACCTCCTCACCAATAGAGCATACAACACAGGCCACCGCAGAGTATGGAGGGCTGAACCTTGTGCTTCCATTCCTGCCCCAGCATCCCAGAGAGGACCAGGATGGGAAGATAAGCCAGAATCTGCAAGTGAAATTGTGCTTTCTACCAAGTGAGCACCTGACTGTGATAAGCCAGGTTGTTCTGCAGCTTGTGGGTGGAGTCTCCTAAGAGTGTCAGCGGGAGCCTAATGATTTCGTGCTGAGGCTCGCTTTTGTATCCTTGATGATTTCCTGCCTGGTGGTTTTACCAATTATTGAAGGTGGTGTATGGAAGGTCCAGAGCATCACTGAATTTCTCGTTTCTCCTCTGTCATGGTAAGGGTTTATGTTAGTGAGCCAGGAAGTGAATGTTGAGGGTTGCTGCATCTTAGTAGGCTGAGCAAGTTTTGATGAACGTTCTTGTCTTTGCTGATTTCCTCTACTCTGAAGTCTGCTTTATCTGATCTCCATAGAGCCTCCTTTGCGTTCTCATGATGAATCTTTGTATGACAGGTCTTCCCCCCACTTTTACTTCCAGACTAGATTTGGTACGTTCAGAGTGTTATGACTTAGATTCCACCCTTTTATTTTCAATCTACTTGGGTTGGTGTGTTGTTTGTAGGCAGCATATAGCTGGGATATACTTATCTACTCTGACAATCTCTTTCATTTAATATTACTAGACTATTAACATTCAAAATGGCGCTTGACATGTTAGAGCTTAAATATGCCTCTTACATTGTTTTCATTTTGTTTCTCTTTTGTCATTTATCTCTCCTGCCTTTCTGTGGTTTACATCAGCCTATCTTACAGTCCTGCATTGCTTTAGTTACAGCGCACTCAAATATACAGCTTTGCTTACTTTTCTTTGTGGCTGTTTGGCTATGATCACAGCCTAGTGGTGCTGTAGTTTCATTACTTTGAGCAAAGTGCAGGAGACCTCTATCTTATTTCCATGGATTCATTTATTCTCTCATTGTTTGACTAAATGTCTGAAAAGGGCCAAGTTAAGGGGGTCAGGATTTGGTTTGGCTCATGGTTTGAAGGGATACAATCCGTCATGGTGGGGAAGGCATGGCAGTATCTGTTCGTAATGGGAGCCGATCACCGGGGTTCTCCCTACCTCCCTACCTCCCTACCTCCCTACCTCCCTACCTCACAGATCTATACATCAGGAAGCTGAGAATATTAAACCTCAAGGCCCACTCCTAGTAACTCACTTTCTCTGGCGGGGCTCCACCATCCAGAGATTCCGCAACCTTCCAAAACAATGCTACCATCTAGGGGCCAAGTGGTCAAACACATTTCACTCTCAGTCCATAAAATCCGACCCCTGACACTACAAGCTCATGGCTTTGTAAAATATAGACCACACCCAATCCACTTCAAAAATCCTCATAGTTCTAGATTTTCAATATCATCCAAAGGTCCAGAGGAGAGCCTTTTCTGGGACTCAAGGGAATCTCTCAACAATAAGTCCCAGTTAAGAAAAACAAATAAGTTGCATTCTTCCATTACACGTTGGTACAGAGTAAACCTCCTTGCTTCTTTTTTCTACATGTCATCCCCAAAGAGAAGAATTAGGGCATAGAAAGGAAGGCTGGACCAAGAAAGAACCATCACAACCAAAAGCAGCTTGGGAGTCAAGGGTTGGTTTCAGCTCACAGCTCTCAGGTCCCACAGTCACCAGGGAGTACAAGCAGGAACTCAAGGCGGGACCCTGGAGGCAGGAACTGATGCCTGCTCATGGAGGATTGCTGCTTCATGGCTTGCTCTCCATGGCTTGCTCAGCCTGCTTTCTTTCTTTTTTTCTGCTTTTTAAAAAAGAGAACAAACTATCTATTTTTCATTTTATATACCAATCCCAGTTCTCACTCCCTCCCCTCCTCCCATTCCCTGTGGTTTGTTTACCTTCATGATCAAGCCTAGGGAAGCTCCTTCCCCAAAAGGATCTTTTTCAGACTGGCTACCCTACTTTCCTGGCACCAGCCTTTCAAAGCCCAGAAACTCCAGGTATCTTTCCTCTAAGCCCAGTGTTCTCTGCTTGTTTGTTTGCTTTCCCATTTATTTATTTATTTAGAGACAGGGTCTCACTATGAAGCCTTGGTTGGCCTGGAGCTAGGTCTGTAGACCAGGTTGGCCTCAACTCACAAAATTAGTTTTTTGCCTTCCTCTTTGTTTTTCAAAGGCAAGGTCTTTATAGTTCTGGCTGGCCACAAATTTTGTAACTGAATTTCTGATCCACCTGCCTCTGTTTCCTGAGTGCTGTGATTACAGCCCTGTAAACCACAGCTGGTTTATGCGGTACTGGGGACAGAAGCCATGACTTTGTGCATGTTAGGCAGGCACTCTAACCACATGCATAAACCACTTTTTATTTGAAAAAAAAAAAAAAGAGCTCCAATTTCTTTAACACATTGAGACCCTCCGATCTCCGACCCTCCTTTTGCTTTATATCCACTTGAAACTCAGACTCCTTTTCTCTCCAAACTGTGTATTTTCCACATCTTTCTGTTTTACTTACTCGACATAAATCTGGCAAAGGGCAGTGAGCAGCAATCATGGCACAGCCTGGATGACTTTCTGTATTAAATTTTCTTCTGCCAAACAACTTCTGCCTCTCTTTTCCAGTTCATCCTCACTGACTTTTGTGGCCTGCAGACCAGTTTCCCATAGGGTTCCCTGTGAAGCCTCGTGATCCTGGTGTTCATTGTCGCTGTGCTGTTGGTGGTCTGGTCGTCTATTATCACAATGGCCCCTTAGGTTCTATTTGTAGCGCAACAGAGCTTCTCTAGCCTGCAGCTCCAGATTCTTCTTTCTGTGCATCTCAGAGTCCAGCAAACAGGCAGGCAGGCACAGCAGAGACCCCTTCTCAGGACCATCTTCTAACCTTATTATTTTACTAGAAAGTTTGTCAATCATAATTGCTATTCAAACTTAGAATTTTTAATACCTGGTAGGTTGTTTCAATATTTAATTGTTGTTTTTTTAATAAGAAAATATATTGAATTAGTTTTCGCTTGTTATTTTCCCCCTTGCTTTGGTTTTCTTCTTCAGGAGTTTTTACAATTATTCGCTCTTCTTTGCTTCGGCCAACTTAATTAGTTCTCAATTTCTATAGGGAAGAAAGGATATATATGTGATTGTCTGTCTGTGCGTCTCAATGGTATTAGCCTAGGGCCTCTTTACACATGCAAGGTAGGTTCTTTAACACTGAGCAGCTCTCCAGCTCTCTTGACTGTCTCTCACTAAGTTGCCCGGCCTGGCCTTGAACTTGTGATCCTACCACCTCAGCCTTTCCAGTTGCAGAGATCACAGGCCTGCGTGTTCCTTTGGGTAAAAATTTCATTACTAATAAAACATTTCTAATTCCTGCCTGAGTTCTTTCACCTAGTTCTTGTGTATTTCTAATTCGGGTTATGCTGGTTTCCATGTCTTTTTTTCATTTCTCATTCCCCTTTGGAGCACAGGTGACCTTTTGACCTGCTCAGTGAGCATGCATTTTGAACATTCTCTGTCTGCTCATAATTCCCTCTTTTTCTTGTAGTGTTCTTATGTATCATGCGATCTGTCTTTTTATTGATGTTTCTCAAATGAAATAAAGACCCAGTTTTTTAGGAGACACAGTTCATAGAACTTTCTCCTCCACTGTCTGTATCCCAAAGACCCTAATCCCCTGTTCCTTCCCCTACTTCTCCTGGATCTCTCGTTTCTGAAGACTTTGACCTGGTTAACTTGGACATACCCCCAGTAGTATTTTCATAGGTAGGCCACTCCAAGGGCCCACAGTCCCCAGTCCCCACTGAAATCACTCCTCCAGTTCCCTCCCTTTTATATCTCTCTGTCCTCTCTCTCCCTCTCTCCTCTTTGTCCTCTCTCTCTCTCTCTCTCTCTCTCTCTCTCTCTCTCTCTCTCTCTCT
>NC_022023.1:28277317-28280525 GCF_000317375.1 Microtus ochrogaster | reverse complement strand
TTCTTTATTTGTGGGCTCTCATTTGTCCTAAGTCGCTGCTGCATTCCTTGGATGGCTATGGAGAAACCCAAACCACGCAGGTCCTAAGGACTGTATGTTCCCACCTTGCTGTAATTCTAGGTGTGTGTGTGTGAAACACTCATTCGTTTTGCGTAAATGCGCCTGAGTAATTCAGGCTTTCATATTTCAGTTGTTGCTGTAATTGTCTTACGTAGATCTAGGGAGATTTGACGACAGCACCCCTGTTTTCCCAAATCCTGTAGGAGGCCTTCTTGTTGCTTGTGCCCTGAGGATGCTGCAGCTGAGCACACAGCTCTTGGCAGCGTGCCTTCTTCTTCTCTGTGGCTCTACCATGTGCACAGCTTAGCTCCAAGAAAGCACCTGAGCATGCATTTGGAAGCAGAGTGGTACCACCTACCCACTTCTGGAGGGCAACAATCTTGGGAACAAGGCCTACATTATTCTCTTATTTGTGTTCCAGGGAAGTGTGGCTCTGAGACAAAGGGAGGATCAGAGTCACATTTGGTTGCACAGAGCCCCATGGACATGAGGAGGCTATACCTCCACCATGGGGTAGAGCAGGATCTTGAGAGTTGTTCACTGTTGTTGGCTGACTTCAGAACTCTCAGAGATAGTTGGAGGTTAGCAGTAGTATGGGAGACCCTGTCCCTGGGCAGTGGCCTCTGTATCTGTCCTGGCTCCTTCAGTGGTCCTCTGAGTAACTGTGCTTTGGTTTCCTCTTTTAAAGCTTTGTTGTCTGTTTAGTCCCCTCTATGTTGCTATGGCAGTACAACAGAGACTGGACAATCTATAAGAAAAGAGTATGCTGGCCCCTGGTTCTGGAGGGCAAAGAACATGGCACCAGCATCTGCTCTGCTTCTTGTGGGAGTCACGTGTGTGTCAACTCACAGAGGAGAAGGCACATGTGGAAGAGAGGGATACGGAGCTGGCGTTCTTTGTACTACTAACTTGCTGTCCCGAGAAGCAGCCCATGCCTGATCCAGGCATGTACAAGAACAAGATTCCCCGTGAAGCCTCATTTCCAAACCTGCTGTATTGGAATCTGATTTGAGCAGCAGTGTGGTCGGAGCAGCCCACATCCAAGGCTTTGCATCTTTTCATGTGCAGTGAGGACAGAGGTAGGAGGTGGCGTCACAGAGGAACAAGGCTGGTCTTGAGCGTCAGGACCTTATTCTTTATGATTCTGGAGGTCAATGCCATGGGGCTGTCAGAGAATTGGATGGCTTCTCTGGTGCTCACAGGGAGAGAGAGAGAGAGAGAGAGAGAGAGAGAGAGAGAGAGAGAGAGAGACACTTCCTTGGTCTGACCAGAAGACTACTTAGAATAAAGGATAGAGGGACCAAAATGTTACAAAGCTCCCTGTGGAGTCAAGGGATGGACTTAGGTGTGTTTTCCAGAATGTTCCATGGTGGGTATGGAAGCCACAGTCAGGGCCAGTGTAGCACTTCCTCGCATAGACTGAGGTGTGGTGTCTGCCACAGAAATGCCAGCCAGCTCTTCTCCAGGAGGCGATAAGTGGGGCTCCCTGACCATCTGCCTAGTTCCTGACATGCCTACGTTAAGCTTTCTGCTGCCTGTATGATTTCCAGAGGTTTTGCCTCTTGTCTATTCTGGGGTCCCCTTTAAATGTCAGAATAATATTCAGCCCTTCTCATCGCTCTGTAAACCCCAAATATTGCCATGCTTGCTGGTCAAGTGGCATGCAACGGGGTGGCAGCTTTGTCAGCACACACAGATGCACATGACCTTACATCCCGTGATTTTTACTTTATTATTTATCACTCTAGGTTTTACGTAACAATTTATTTAACATAAACTTATTTATATAATTATACTGTCTTAACCACATAATATGTTAAATGCATAAGTCTGTTGCATAATTACTGTTATTAAAATGATAATTTCTTCTTTGTATTCCTACTCTGTGTGTGTGCACGTGCGTGTGCGTGTGTGTGTTTGTGTTTGCTTGGATTGGTCACAGAGTCTTGTATTTGTTAAGTTATGACTCTACACATTAGCTTCACTCTGAGTCCCCTCATCATCATCATCTTCATTATTATTACTTGTAATAAAATCACTTTATTCTAATTAACTCACAAATAAAAAAATTACATACATAGATGGTGCAAAGAAGCCACTCAAATGCCTGCCTAGTCCACTCTCTATCTCTCAGTGAACTTCTTCATCTAGAATGACTGTTCTGAGCAGGGATTATTAGAAGACCATTTCAGAGCTACTGCTTATGCTTCCTGTGCAGTTAATTCTCTCTGCATCTTCTTACTCTAAGATGCCCTTGATATTCAACTTGGTGTCTTATCACCAACAGTCATTAGAAACAGAGAAGTTCCCCATATACGGGAGGCTGAGGACATGTGGATTCTTGATGCTGGGTGGGTAGGGGTGGGTAGCAGCCCTGGGAGAGGACTAGGCAGATGAAGCAGAATAGAAGCTGTTGTAGGAAGCCCAGTCTCAGGGCTCTGCCTCCTTGGTCAGGTCTCATGCACACAGCTAGCACTCACAGCCCTCAGGAGTGTGGTCGGTGGACATCTCCTGGTCCCCGAGACTCCCTCAGGCCATACCTCAGGCTCTCTCAGCCACCGAGCAGCATGCTCAGTGCCCACTGCGCCTGCCCTGTGTAATCACTTGAGTTGGAACTGTCACCCCAGCCCCTGGCCTGGGAATTGCCCTCATCTGAACTCCAATTCCCAGCCTGCCAAGCGCTGACCTCTCCCTGGTTGGGTCAGGACCATTCCCACGGAGTATTTAGGCTCACACAGGAAAAAGGAACACATGGTCTTTGGGGTTTGAGAGTGCTTCTTTCCCCACCATGCTGTCCCCATCCACCTGGAAATGTGGCATTTATTAAATGTAGGCATTTTTGATTCGGTCTAATCTGGTTTGATTAGAGTTCTTTGCACCGGTGGAGAGGCGATTTTTAAGGATTATTTTTAACAGATGGAGGTCCCCCACTGAGAGGGTCTGTTTTATCTCATGGGCCCAGGGCCATGCTGAAAAATGCCCTTCCCGTGTGCCCTCTCTGCCAGGCAAGGTTGGCTTCAGGTGAGTTCCTCTTTTAAGGTGCATGGTTGATAGGGTTTTGGGCTGACCCATTCGCTTTTCGGCCTTTGCTGAGCCAGGCTTAGCTGAGGTAAATTTTGATTGGCCAGAGACACCTGCCATTCAATTT
>NC_022023.1:28273551-28277217 GCF_000317375.1 Microtus ochrogaster | reverse complement strand
CCCCCGATCAAGTCCCTCTCCCTCCTCAGCTTGAAGAGCAATCAGGGTTCCCCGACCTGTGGGAAGTCCAAGGACTGCCCACCTCCATCCAGGTTCAGCAAGTTGAGCATCCAAACTGAATGTGGGCATTTTTGATTCGGTCTAATCTGGTTTGATTAGAGTTCTTTGCACCGGTGGAGAGGCTATTTTTAAGGATTATTTTTAACAGATGGAAGTCCCCCACTGAGAGGGTCTGTTTTTTCTCATGGGCCCAGGGCCATGCTGGAAAATGCCCTTCCCGTGTGCCCTCTCTGCCAGGCAAGGTTGGCTTCAGGTGAGTTCCTCTTTTAAGGTGCATGGCTGATGGGGTTTTGGGCTGACCCATTCGCTTTTCGGCCTTTGCTGAGCCAGGCTTAGCTGAGGTAAATTTTGATTGGCCAGAGACACCTGCCATTCAATTTTCACAGCCCTGTTTTCGACTCAGGAGTTGTCTCAGAGAATGTTCTGTGACAGACTTGAGTCACACAGGCATGCGCTTCTAATGGGTTTCTTGGGTGGGACCTCCATCTGTTAAAAATAATTCTTAAAAAGAACCTCTCCACCGGCGCAAAGAACTCCATTCAAACCAGATTAGTCCGAATCAAAAATGCCCACGTTTAATAAATGCCACATTTCCAGGTGGGCGGGGACAGCATGGCAGGGAGAGGAGCCCACTCAAACCCCAAAGACTACGTGTTCCTTTTTCTGGTGTGAGCCTAAATACTCTGTGAAAGTGGTCCTGACTCTCCCCAGGAAAGGGTCAGTGCTTGGCAGGGTGGGAGTTGGAGTCTAAGCGCTTGGCAGGCTGGGAATTGGAGTCCAGACCAGGGCAATTCCCAGGCCAGGGACTGGGGTGACACTTCCAGCTCAGTATTACAATCACTACTCCTGTTTTTCATATGAATTATCCCAGGGCTTATCATTTATAAAAATCTAGCGTTTCCCTGATATATTTGCAATGGGTGCATCTTTAGTGAAGATTTCTTTTGTGAGTCTACTTGGGTGTTTTAAAGAAGTGACAACTGGATCTGGGAGATCCCTGTGCAATAATGGCTGTTATAAAGGGAAGTCTGCCTGTGCTCCCTGGAAACCAGAGGCGCAGCAGGAGCGCTGGTGGCCGTCCATGCATGATCCCAACACAGCAGAGGCCATCAGTACAACAGGCTTTGCTCTCCTAGGGGAAGAAGAGGCTCTGTGACTATAGAATCGGGAGTTAGAGCACAGGCCATCCCCAGAGTCACAGCAGAAGGAGCCTGATAGGGCCAGAACGGGGCTGACAGTCATGAAATTCAATTCCCCCAAGGAAGGAAAAGGTAACTGTAGCTCCTAGGTAGTGACCCACAGTGCTGGCTGTTGAGGGAGAAGCAAAGGAAGCTTGAGATCAACTACTGTCTTCTAAGAGTGGGGAGCAAGGGTGTGGAAGGAAGGAACAGCCCAAGGCGGGAACATTGCCTGACAAGACCTTAGCCAGCAAGAGTGAGAATCTGCACAGAGCATAGAGATGGCTGCTCACAGAACACACTGTGCTTCAGGGCATGGAGGAGGTGTGACTGAGCAGTCCTCACGGGAGCAGATCCCTCCCTCCCTCTGCTCTCACTGGTCCCCTGAGGTGCTGGTCCTAGCACAACGCAGTGAGCACATGGAGCACCTTGCCCCACAGCTCTCCGACCGGACACGGGCAGAAGCCAAGACACACAGGTGGAGCACACATTAAGAAGCAATGATAGGCACAGAAAACCACCACGACTCACAGCTCAAAGGGTCAGAAGTTAAGTTCATACTCTGTTACGTAGCAAGTTTGAGGCTAGCCTGGGCTACAAGAGACTCCATCTCAAACAAGCAAGAAACAACAACAAAACCAGGAGAGAGCGTTTCTGGGTACAGTGGCACAGGGCATGTGTGGAGGTATTGGGACAAATTTTATTTTTGTGTTTTTAATCTTGCTTCTAATAACATACTTATTTGTGTATGTATGTGGGGCCATGTGTGCCAGAGCGTGCACGTGGCTGTCAGAGGACAGCTTGGAAGTCCCATCTCTTCTACCATGTGGGGCTTGGGGACTGAACTTGGGTTGTCAGTTTTGGCAGCAGGTGTCTTTGCCTGCTGAGCTATTGTACTGGGCCCAGAGTCCAAGTTTCATCAGTGCTGCTGTAGACATGTTGAGGGTATAAACAGTCCAACGGTGAACAAGTGATAAGACATGACCTTCCTGTTGACAACTGCCACTTGAACGTGACACAGGAAATGTCTTGCAATATGCAAATTATATCTTGGACTAAAATACATCTTTAAAATTTGTTTATTGTCTTAATAATTGCAGATCTGTCAAGGGAATACTTACCCTTGCTGGTTATTGTGTGATAATTACTGAAAATATTTTTGTTTCACGGAAGACAAAGGTGACAGATAACTACATGTGCCACATAGCTGGGGACAGGACAAGATGGTGGAGATACTTTTTTGCAAAAGTCCTGTTAGATATTTATTTTTTAAAGACCAAGACAAAGACAGAGATCAATGTGGCAGAATACACACACACACACACACACACACACACACACACACACACGGCATGTTTTAAAAAAATGGAAATAAAAGTGGTCAGTGAAGAAGGAAGGAACTAGAATTGGCTTACTAAGTGCCCTGAAGGTGGTGTGACCCCAATAGCTGACAGATCCAGAAGACCTTATTGGTGAAAATACGACCACGGAAACAAAACCACAAGCCCCCTGAAACATTCACAGAACCGAATGATGAACTGAAGATATAGGAAGAGGGGTAGAGAGGGCAGTAAATAAGGTAAGCAAAGTCCAATGATAAGGTGCATGAAACGTTAAGATAAAACCCAGTATGTGTAAACTAACAAATTAACAAAGTAGTAAAAATAGCTATTAAAGGAATACACATACACATGCGTGCACACGCAGACCACACCATAATGTACACTGTAGAAATAGCACAAATAAAGCCTGGGGAGACAGTTTCAAGAGGAAAGTGCTTGCTGTGCAAGCATAGACTTGAGTTGGTGTTCCAGTGTGTAGGGGCCTGGCAGACTATGCCTGCAACTCTAGCACTGGGGTGTGTCCAGACAGGAGAATCCTTGCAACTCTCTTACCAGTGGGCTCCAGATTCACTGAGAGAACCTGTCTCCAAAACAAAACAGAACAAAAACCAGGATGAGGATTGACATCTGATGTTGATGTTGCCATTCTGGTATCCCTTAGTGTATGCCTGCATGCACCATGTGGTGGTTTGAATAAGAATGGTTCTCATTGGCTCGCATATTTGAATGCTTAGTTCCTAGTTGGTGGAACTGTTTAGGAAGGATTAGGATGTATGGCCTTGGCCTTGTTGGAGGAGGTGTGTCTCTGGGGATGGGACTTTGAGGTTTCAAAAGCCCATGCCAGGCTCAGGCTCTTTCTCTGCCTCCTACTTGTGGCCAAGACGTAAGGTCTCAGCTACTGTGCTAACACACCATTCCTGCCTGCCTGTTGTCACATTTCCCACCATGAGGGTCATAGACTCACCGTCTGAAGCTTTAAGCAAGCCCCCAATTAAATACTTTCTTTACTAAGTTACCGTGGTCATAGTGTCTCTTCACAGCAATCAAAAAGTTACTAAGATACAGCTAGGCATGTATACATGCGC
>NC_022023.1:28249831-28273451 GCF_000317375.1 Microtus ochrogaster | reverse complement strand
CACACACACACACACACACACGAGAAACAGCACAACAGAGATGAAACCAAACCAAGCTATTGTAAGACAGTCTCCTGTAGCCGAAGCTAGCTAAATCCTAGGATGGCCTTGAACTCCTGATCTTTGTGCTTCCACCACTAGAGTGCTGGAGTCTACCTGTTTTACACAGTACTGGGAATTCAACCTGGGGTCTTTTGTGTACAAGGCCAGCACTCTCCGAAATGAGCAACATTGTTGGTCTCAAGTCAATAAATCTAAGCAAATTTAACTCGTTGATCAAGCCGAGACTTAGTTGTTCATCCAGTCCATCCACCCTCCACGAAGAAGGAACCCTATCTACATTGGAGTGATGCAGAAAGGGCAAGAGTGACAGTAGCCTTTGCAACAGCAAAACCCAAGCAGACCCAGGCCAGAGGTGCCAGATTAAGTAGCAAATGTTGGGTAACAGCTCAATGTGTTCAATTTGCAAATAAAACATGGTTAACTGTGGTTGAGTGTGCTACGTATCACATGGTCAGCACCTCCACAAATGGAAGCCACAGCCCAGAGAGGGAACTAGCATGTACTAGTTCCAGGACAATGTGACAGCCACTCTGAGACGCGTAAGGGGACAAAGAAATATGTCTCAAACATACCAGACTTTGTACCATGTTAATAGAGAATACAACCGTATTTCAAGGTTGCATTAGACACTTATGAAATCTGACATATATTAGATTACAAAGGAAACCTCAATAAAGTCCTTATCATGGAAATGATATAGACAATATTCTACAGTCACAATGCAATAAAAGGAAAAATTAATCATTTGGTAAAAAAAAAGCAAAAATGGCCTACAGTGTGGGAAAAAAAAACAAGATTAAATTCTCTTCAATATGTTCCTGGGTGAGAAAAATAACCAATTTCCATAATTTCCAGAATACGATGATAATGAAGATGTATCAATGTATGAGGATCTGAATAAAGTTGTAGTTATGATCTCAGTAATAGTGTTAACAAATGGGCGCTTTAAACATCTAATTCCCAGGGTTAGAGAAAAAGAGCGGAGTCAACTGAAGCTGAGCTGTGGGAAAGGCTGGGAAGTCATGGACGAGAGAAGAAGATGGAACCAGTAAATACCAAGTACTGATTATCATTGGAGGTCAAGTGAACAGCGCTCTGTTTGACGTGGGGCGGGGGGAGTAACAATGCAAACATCCAACGCCAGCAGCACATTAACAAAACCATGGGAAGAGATTTAGTGCTGTGCGTGGGAGCAGCTGTGAGGGCCTTGGAGAGAACAGACACTTGTGCTAGGAAAAGACAATCGATCCAGACTGACCTCAGCAGACACGGTGTAAATGAACCAATCTTCCTTTGGAAGAAAACAAACCGAACCAAACCCAAGTTTCTGTCTGCATAACCCAGATAATGTCATTGCTGCTTAGAACGTTTCGGAGCATAGAGAAATATAGAAACTTCAAGATTATGCACTGAAAGAAAGCTCCCTACCAGATGATGTGAAATTTCTGCACAGTCAACAGAGAGACTTTTACAAGTGGATTTGGAGTGAGGTAAAATTTAATCAACGTCTATCATCTTACACCAGCGTATGTTCCAGTGGTCCCAGACGGGTGGCCACCACGAGAACCAGAGGAAAGCTTAGGGAACCTCGTACTTCTCTGACAGGCAGAATCATGATCCAGAATCCAAAAGCAAGGCAAGAAGATGGGTCAGTGCAGCTGCTTTAGGGGAAATGGAGAACAAACGCCTCAGGTCGAAGGAAAGCCCAGCTGATAAACCCCTAGGAAAGATTTGCTGGTTATATCTAAAGACAGAGAAGACAGATGACGTCAGTGTGGGGAGGCCTCCAGAGCACAGCTAGTAAATCCAGGGGTGGGGAATCCCAAAAGAAAGTGGACAAGAGATCCCAGCAAGTAATTTACAGAGAAATAAATGCAAAGGAGTATAGGAAAATATACCCATCTCTTATGGAAATGGGCATTAAAATGTAGGTACCATTTTACTGCTTGGACTGCCACATCTTCAGCCTTGATAGTGCCCCTCTTGGTGAGCTTATAGAGAGCTGTGCAGCTAGCACCTGCCCCTGCCAATGGGCTGCAACACGATAGATCCATGCATGTCTGTGGTGTACAGGGTCTTACTTTATTTTTTTAAGGTCTTTGAATCATTTTCTTTCTTTCTTTCTTTCTTTCTTTCTTTCTTAATTAATTAATTAATTAATTAATTAAAAATTTCTGCCTCCTTCCCGCCACTGCCTCCCATTTCCCCCCTCCCCCAATCAAGTCCCCCTCCCTCGTCAGCCCAAAGAGCAATCAGGGTTCCCTGCCCTGTGGGAAGTCCAAGGACCACCCACCTCCATCCAGGTCTAGTAAGGTGAGCATCCAAACTGCCTAGGCTCCCACAAAGCCAGTACGTGCAGTAGGATCAAAACCCAGTGCCATTGTTCTTGAGTTCTCAGTAGTCCTCATTGTCTGCTATGTTCAGCGAGTCCAGTTTTATCCCAGGCTTTTTCAGACCCAGGCCAGCTGGCCTTGGTGAGTTCCTGATAGAACATCCCCATTGTCTCAGTGTGTGGGTGCACCCCTCGCAGTCCTGAGTTCCTTGCTCGTGCTCTCTCTCCTTCTGCTTCTGATTTGGACCTTGGGATTTCAGTCCAGTGCTCCAATGTGGGTCTCTGTCTCTGTCTCCTTTCATCGCCTGATGAAGTTTAGTATCCAGGAGGATGCCTATATGTTTTTCTTTGGGCTCACCTTCTTATTTAGCTTCTCTAGGATCACGAATTATAGGCTCAATGTCCTTTATTTATGGCTAGAAACCAATTATGAGTGAGTACATGTTCCTCTTTTTGGGTCTGGCTTACCTCACTCAGGATGGGGCTTCTTTTACGCATCCCAATAAACTAGTGGATGATTTCCTATAAAGCTCTTGCATGCTTGCATCAGATCAGTTCCTAGGAATCTATTATTTTCTTCTAAACAAGTGACATCTGCCTGGAAGTGACCTTTTCTGATTTCGTTGAGCTTGGGTCTTCATGTTCTGACATGCAATCTTACCAGGTAGCTTGTGGAATCTACTATATCGCATGTCTCCTGCAAACAATGGCAGCTGGGCAGGTCCACCCACGGCAACCCTCGTCCTTTCAATAACCCCTGCTTCTTTCTCTCCTGGGTTAGCGATGAGGGGACAGACAACATAGTGTTGCTGGGCTTGTGTAGTCCCCTGAAAGTGTTGAGCTTGGCATATACCGTGACTGTAGATCGTTGCTCTTCTGAGGACTGCTGGGAGGGAGTCATTGGTAAAGAGCTTGCCCTGTGAGCATGAGGGCTTGAGTAAAGATGCTGAGCGAGGCAGCACACACCTATGCTCCCAGCACTTGGGAGATGGAAAAGGACCATCTCTGAGGCTTGCTGGCCAGCTGATCTAGTCCAATTCATGAGCACCGCCCACCCCCGCCTCCCAACAGACATGCACACATACACTCAGACGTTGCTGTTGCTTTAAGAGATTCTTTGTCCAATTGAGTCGGCTTTCCAATCCTATGACAAAGTGACTGAGTCAAACAACTGAAAGAGAAGAAATGTTTATTTGGGGGGCCACAGTTTCCCAAAGATCAATCCAAGGCTGGCTGACTCCATTGCCTTGAGCTCACACAAGGCCCAGATAAGGTAGGGAGCAGATGGTGGCCAGGAAACAAAGGGAGACAGAAAAGGGCAGGATTAAATCACTCTCCAAAGGTGCACCCCCAGTCCCACCTCCTAGTCCCCCATTCGTTCAGCTGTGAACTCTTGGATGGATTAACCATGGCTGAAATTAATTTCTTCCGATCGATAGTGCCACTGGCTGGACATCAATTCTTCAACACATGACATTTTATATGCAAATCACAACATGGTCCTAATTTGTGAGGGTTTTCTCTCCCTCTCTTTAATTATGAATGCATCATACGTTTCAATTTTATGAAACGATTTCTGTAGCAATTGAGTCCATCATTTCCCCTAACAAATTATTTCATGGCATTAATAGCTTTTCTAACATTCATCCACTGAACCATATCCATTGTGTTTCCTATGAGTTGCAGGGCTCATGTGTTTTTTCGCTTTGGGCTTTGGACGCCTGTATTTATACATGAGTGTGGCCTGTCCTCTCTTATCATCCCCATTGGCTTTTCTCTGGTGCACACAGGAGGCCCATCATATTCAGTACCTTGCCCTCTTCAATTCTGGGAAGCCGTTAGTATGTGACTGAGAGGATTTGTTCCTTGGTTGATATCTTCCCTGGTAGGCCAGATACATGTCATGAGCAACTTCTAGCCACTTAAGAAACTGGAGCAGGAGTGTCACTTGAGCCCACGAGTTCAAGGCCAGCTTCCACTACATTGAAAGTGGGTATAATGCATTGAATAAAGGTCTGTTCAGAATGGGATAATGAATTTCACCAGCTGCTCATTTCTCTCCAGAGTCTGAACCTGGGATCCCAGTGGAATGAGGCACAGCCTTCAATGTGTGTCTGCTACAGCCTTATGCATGCCCAGCAAACAACCTTTTGCATGGTCTCCGATGCATGCCTGCTACAACTTCATGCATACCCAGCAAACAATTTTTGCATGGTCTCCATTGTGTACCTACCACAGCCTCATGCATGCCAGCATACAACCTTTTGCACAGTCTTCAATGCGCATGCTACAACCTCATATATACCCAGCATACAACGTTTTGCCCACTTTGCAATGTGTGCCTGCTACAGCCTCAAGCATGCCCAGAATACAAACTTTCACGTTTCCCAGCTTAGAAACCCCAAACAGTGCACATAGTGAGGGCCTTACCAATAGACTGTCAAAAAAGAGTTGGTGAAGGGCAGTTGTACTCACCCCCCCCCCAACACACACATATCTTCTGCCTGTTGGCAATGAGACTAAGCTGGGACCATGGATTCAGGTGCACCTGAGTCAAACCTCAGCTCTTTTACTTAGGGGGACTGTGTGTGTATAACCCTGTGGATGGGACCTAAGATGTAGTGGCATTTCATTGGTATTTTAATAAATCCATCTTGCCTGAGGATCAGACAAGTAAAACAGCTGCACTGGTCAGCCTTACAGACCAGATAGCAATTACACATACGTTTAATCTCAGTAGCCATGCTAGCTTGCCATAGAAACCAGGCGGTAAGGATGCATGCCCTTAATCCCAGAACTAGAGAAGATTATAAGACGGGAGGAGACGGCTCTCAGTCTCAGTCTCATTCTGAGATTCTTGAAGGCAGGATCGCCATTTTGGACTGAGGTAGAGGTAAGAGCCAGTGGTTGGCTTTTTTGCTTTTCTGACCTTCAGGTTGACTAGCAATTTCTTTCTCTGAGATTTATTAATTGTGCTTCACTAAGATACTCTCCAAAGCCAACACTCAAGGGGAAAAAAAGTTGTCTATCTCCCCTGCATATGGCAATGGCTTACTTGAGAAATGGTTAAGGGTCAGGTGGGTTAGCCTCTGTCTCTCTACCTCTGTTCCCAACTTCGATCTCATTCAAGAGGAAAGCCACTGTCACTTATCAAAGGATGGCTTTGAAATCCACCTCCCCACCACTGTTCATCAGTTCCTATCATACAGCTGCTTACCCTAGATGTGTGACATCATGGGAGACTGAAGCAGTGCCCAGTAGTTTGTCGAAGTAGAATGCTGCCTGCCATCTTTGCTCAGGTGGCTGAGTGTCCACAATACGGACTTGCTGTGCTTCAAGTGTTCTGGAGGTAGGGGAGGGGATGCTGTGCTTCAAGTGTTCTGGAGGTAGGGGAGGGGATGCTGGCCCAAGCTGAGAGCATGAAGTCTGGAGGTAGCTGCGCTGCTGCTGGCTGCCCTCGGGTTGCTCTTATGAAAAGGCAGAAGGAAGAACAAAGAGTTCCCTGGTGTCCAGCTGTCAGGCCTGTAGCTTGTTTGGAGGGCACCCAAGGGAGCCGTGAAGGAGGTTCATCTCCCCATCTTCTTTACAGAAGTTGTCGGTAGCTTGTGAGCTGCAGCAGACCCAGCCGTGAGGATGCATACGTGAGTACTGGGGCAGGGTGCATGTCCTTCTGTGGTGGGCCAGCAGCTGCAGCCTGCAGAAGGGAGCAGTCGTGTGGTGCTCCCTCAGGGCTGCAGGTGGGTGGTGGGCTTCCTTCTGCATAGCTTGCAGTTCAGCAGACAGATGAAGGGACTTTATTAGTGGCAGGAGCTGGGCTGTATTTTTCCAAACCCATTAAGGATCTTGAGCAGTCTGAGTTGCTTAATGGTCCTGAAAGCATTTGATTAGTACAACGGCCTCTGTACAGCAGCTCCGGGATGCAGAGATTCTAAAACACCCAGGGTCTGAGGCCCTGGGCTCTCTGTGGTGTCAGCGTAGCCCGAGTCTCTCTGCCACTGACCATCTTCCAAGGGTATTTAAGGCTAGCCAGGTTCTGAGCAGTTTCTAGGGTATACTTTGGCCCTCCCTCCTATCCCCCACCCTGCTATCCTACCCAGGACCCCCTGCAGGCTGGATCTCTGGTACCCCTCCTGCTGCCTAGCCTTCTCTATAGCCTTTGCTCTCTGGTGATGCTGTGGTCCCAGCTGCCCTGCCTCCTAGGTCTCCCCCAGTTGTTCTGCTGTCCCCACTCCGCTTCATTAGAGTTGGTGGCTCCCCAAGGCTCTTGTCACTCTTGTCACACTGGGAGAAGGTAATTTCGTCTCCTTTGGAACTTTGTGATTTCAGGTATAGGGATTTTTTTTTTTTCTAGACAGGGTTTCTCTGTAGCTTTGGAGTCTGTCCTGGAACTAGCTCTTGTAAACCAGGCTGGCCTTGAACTCACAGCGATCCACCTACCTCTGCCTCCCAAATGCTCGGATTAAAGGCATGCACCACCACTGCTCCACAAGGGTATGATTCTTCCTATGTCATTTGATTTGTCCATCTAAGGCACCCACTGCCCATCGCAGTCGGGGACTGATGGTCCCTTTAGGTTTACAGCACTGCAGCCAGTTTCAAGATAGTGTAACTTCTTTGGGGCGGGGAGTAGCATAGGGTCCAGCTCCTATTTCAAGCCCTCCCTGCCTGTGGCAGCATGTTGCTGTATCTGGTGCAGTTGTCCATACTTGGCGGAGTCCCATATGTACTTCCCCGTCCCTCTAGAGTCTTTCTCTGAATACACCAATGGCCACCTGCCTGTGTTATTAACAGATGGTTGTGGGGCACCTGTGGCCTCGTGGCTGGGAGGCTGAGTGAGGACATCTGTCTGGAGCCTTCTGACATTGTCAGTTTGACCTGACCTGTGACTATAAGCAACTCATCGGCTTCTGGGACCTCAGGTGCTTGGGACCCGAGGGAGATGGACAGAGGAGGTCGGAGATGAGGTTTTTGGTTGTTCTTTCCGTCTTTGCATCAGTTGTTGAACGGAGCTAGGGTGAGGAATCAGGCCCACACCGCCAGAGCCAGCTGACCCACAGAACAGTGTTTATTTGTGCTGCTGATTAAAAGAAAATTTATTTCCGAAGGCTGCCTTAAGATTTCCCCTGAGCACAAGAGGGTGAGAGAGGATCAAAACTGTCTTTTAGAGATGAGAGCCGTTCCATGTAGCCAAAGTATTTAGTAGATTTGCTGTTGACCATTAGGCTCAGGGCAGTATGAGAACTCCGACTGAGTTTAATTTCTGATAATTTCCACTATGTAAGACTGGAAAAGTGGACCCGCCACCGAGGTAATAAAGGATTTTATGTTTGTTTTAAATTGTGTGGCCCGATGTTTCGATATGGGTGTGGGGACTTTGTGGACTCTACTCACCTTGAACTCCTGTGTTTTGGGTGACCAGGTCATGCTGCCTCTCTGAGATGCTTTCTCACCCATTAATATCCTTCATGCAAGTAACAAAACACATTTCACAGGGACTGGAATCTTTTTTTTCCTCTTGCAATTGAGAAATCTAGTTGGTTTCAGGCAAGATTTGACCTTGTGGTCATGGTCCTGTTTTCTTTGCTCTCTCTTCTACTGTGTCAACTTCATCATAGAGTTCGTTCATATATTCTCATATGTTCTGATACATATATTCTGGCTGTCTATATTTTTATTGCAATAGAAGAAATATCTAAAACCCTCAAAGTCGTCATAGCCTATTAAAACTTAATCATTGGACAAAGAATTGATGTAGACAGACACACACAAACAAAAACAACGATTGTCATGATAGGGGAAAGCGATGCAGAGGTACCGCAGAACCATGACAAACTCATGATGGGGATTACTGAGAGCACACATCCTTCCTAAGTTCACAGGAGCCTGCCATGGCTGCCCACAGAACCGGTGTCAGCCTGCTCGAGAAGCCAAACTGAGATTTGACAGTGGGCCACCCTTGGCAATGACGCTAGGTTGCTGTCATCTCTGTAACAATGAGAAATACGACATGAGACTCCGTCCACACTGGTGGAAGCTGTGCATTGCCTCCTCCCCCCCCATAGGGTTTTCTGGAAGAACAGAACCAACAGAATGAACATCTATCAAAAGAGGATTTATTTGTGTGGTTCACACAGTATGGACTGGGTAGTCCAACAATTGTTATATCCCACTGGAGAGACCGAGAACCCAGGAGCTGTTAATTTCTTGAAGCTAAATGTGCCAGCATTCCTCATCTGGTACTTGGAGGCCTGGGGGATTCCAAGAGAGCTGCTGTTCTTCAGTCCACATTAGAAACAGCTGAGTATGGGCTGGAGCGATGGCTCAGTGGTTAAGAGGATTGCCTGCTCTTACAAAGGTCCTGGTTCAATTCCTAGCAACCACATGATGGCTCACAACCATCTGTAATGAGGTCTGGTGCCCTCTTCTGGCCTGCAGACATACACACAGACAATAGTATACATAAGTTAATTAAAAAAAAGAAACAACTGAGTAATTGGTTTTAGTGGTGATACGAATATGCCACCCGCGTCCTGCCCAACATGAAGCTTGGGTTTGGGGCCATCCATAGCAGTATTCTGTGGCTTTAGTTTTCTAGTGCACTGTTTCCTAGAGTCTTTTATCATATTAAAAAAAAAAAGACCCAAACTTAGAAGTGACCTTTTCCTTCCAGGCTTGTGTGGAACGTGGAAACTTCCAGGGAACAGGATGTGAGCAAGGTAATCACCGTGTCAATCTCTGGGTGGGCCATCTGGCCCATGATGATTAATCTTGATTGTCAACTCGATTGCATTAAGAAGTACCTGGAGATTAGCATCACAAACCCTGGGTGTGTCTGTGAGGGTGTTTCCACAGGGAACTCAATAATGGGGAAGATGCTCCTGAATCAAAGCACTGGGGTGAAAGTGAACCAGATAGAGACGAGGTACCTGCAGCCCAATTATCCTTTTCTTCCTCTTCATGTCTGCTATGAGGTAATGGCCTCCTCTCTCACCTGTGTCTGTAGCCTTGCTGTTCAGCTTGGGGTCAAGGCTAAAGTTACAGAGCCAGTCAGCCACCGTCTATCTTCCACTGTTTATATGGTTTTTTTTGGTCAGTGATTCAGAAGTTAACTAACACATAAGTTCTGCTAGCAACTGAGCTCCTTCGGCCTATGTATGAAAGACAAGTTCTAGGGCCCGGGAACAGATCACTGGGAGGCCCGTGTCTGCGGAATGTGTGGGTCCGGAGCACCTGTGGGATGGGTTTTAAGAATCCACCCACTGGACCTTCTGATCCAAAGCACTGAGGCCATCTTGTGGTCCCCACTCCTGGGCCAGATTGTTTCTTAAGGGTTAGCTATGCCAGAAAACCCAGGCAACCTCAGGTTGGTCTCCCCTGCTAAATTCCTCTTTCAATGTATTCCAGAGAGTGCTCAGAACCTCCTGCTTGGTGGGAGGCATAGGCAGCTGATGACTTTGTCTGTTGTGGGGTGCAAAGGTACAAAGTGGGAGGCTATGTCGTCAGGTACCCTAGGCATGGTGATTGGTACTACAGATTCCAGACCGGGTGAGGGTGAGGATGGTGGCAAGCATCATGGCAGGGTCAGCTCCAATTTGTATGATTCTGATGGCTTTAGATTTGTGTTTTCCATAGACTATTTAAGCCACAAGCCTGACTCCTACCTCACTTAATGGCTGAGACTGTTCCTGACCAGGGTCCCTGCTGTAATTTCCATGTGGAATGTCCTCCTCCCCACCACCCCCCACCCTTGCAAAACAAAGCAAGCAAATAAACAAACAAAAAAAATGCATCAAAAGCTTGGTCCTTTAGGCTATGAACCTATTGGGAAGAAGTAGAACCTTCTGGATGCGGGGAGAAATTAGGTTGGTGGGGACGTGCCTTTGCTTTCTTCCCCCTTGAGTCTAATGGCTCCCGTGTGGTGCCCTTTTTGCCATGACTGTTGCTCCACCATCCAGACTCAATGCAAGTCCTAAGGCATTGAAGCTGGGACAAGGCACACTTTTCCTCCGTGCTGGCTGCTGCGGTCACAGAATACCAAGTGTCCTGCTGGCACCAACCTCAGGCCTCCAAGTGGCCTCTGGGAGTTGAATTCTCTCAAGGAATGTTATTGTCCCCAAAGCCAGGGAGGGACTGGGGGAACTCCAGGGTCCCGTTTCCAATGAAGACCTGAGCTCAGGAGTGGCTATTGCTTGGTAGCAGAGATAGGTAACCCTGCCTCCAGCTGTTTCTGTGGGAGAAACAAATCTGCTTTGGGATGGTGTGACTTGGGTCCCAAACATTGTAGTGCAAGGTCATCTGTCATCCCAGCCCTTCAAGAGCCAGGAGGCCTGAGTCTGGGATGGCAATGGCTGGGAGGCTCGGGGCAGCAGGCACTTCAGGGGAGAGGAGGCAGAAGGAGGGACTGGGCTGGTCACAGCCTAGTGAAGCTCTGTCCCCCGGAGGTGCTGGCATATGAGTATGCACTGAGGGCAGGCACACTTTCCTTCACGTTTGCCTTTCTCACTTCTCCTCCCTTGGTCCAGCAAGAGTGATGAGTGATGAGAAACAGAAAACACAACGTCATTTCCCAACAGATCAAGGTCAAAGGAGAACAGGACAAACCCGGATTAATACTCTGTCATTTTGTCCTAAGTGTTCTGCCCAAAGGGAAGCAAGCTTGGAATTTATTAGGATGCTGTATTGTATCTGTTGTTAGATGGTGGTGAGAAAGGCGGCTGTTTTCATCAAGATCAATTTTGGATGGTGCACTGAATGGCACACACTCCGTGTGTGTGTGTGTGTGTGTGTGTGTGTGTGTGTGTGTGTGGTGTGTGTGTGTGCATGCGTGCATGCGTGTACGTGTGTGCATGCTGCAGCACATGTTTGGAGGCCAGAAGACAACTTTTAGGAGTCAGTTTTCTCCTGAAATTGTGGGTCTCAGGGATTGAACTCACATTGTAGGCCTAGCTGGCAGGCGACTTTACCTGGTAAGTCATCTTGCCAGTCCAAGATTCTGGTCTATGTTCTTGGTGAAGATCTACAATGAAACGTCCTCAGTAGTTTGATGGTGGGATGTTGGGATGGACCTGGATGGCTGGGTCAGCAGGAAGCATCCTGCCCTGTGTCCTGGCCTCACTCGACACTGCCACCGTTGCTTTTTTCTCTGTCCGCGTCACCTAGGAAAGGGAACTAAGGCCACCTGTGAAGGGTTTGTTATAAACTTTCTGAGCACAGTTAAAGCACCAGGGAGCAGCGTGGGACCCTCTCAGCTGCTTCCACTTGTTACCTTCCTGTAGCATACTGTGTCCATAAATGCCCCTTTTCCTGTTATTTTCCGTGCTGGATGTGAGCACTTTGTTAATGACACCAGGTCACAGTGTTTGGTTTTTAGCCGTTACCGCCTTCTTTGCTTACCCTTGTGCTGGGGAGTTTCCCCCACGGGACTTGTAGCTGGGGCTCGCCGCGTCAGGGCTTTCTGGTGCTGCTTGTTGGCTCCCATTGATGGATGCTCAGCTGCTTTCCAGTTCCTGGCTGTCACAAACAAGGCGGTCATGGATATTTATGTGTGTATCTTTGTGAGCGTGAGCCAGACTTGTGAGGCATGTTTTAACAAGGCGTTGCGGTGGGATTGAGGATATGAATCTTACATTTTACTACAAGTAGCCAAATTGCTTTCCAGAGTGGGTGGGTGTAGCCAGGAGCCTTCCCGACAGTTTGTGCGAGTCTCCTCTTTGCCCTTTCCTTGGCAACCCTCAGCATTTCAGATGTTTTTAGTATTTGTTAGTCTGAATGTATTCCCTACCTGTGGTGGTTTGGATGAGAATGGCCTTCATAGGCTCACAGATTTGCATGCTTGGTCTCCAGTTACTGGAACCATTTGGGAAGGATGGGGAGGTGTGGCCTTGTTGGAGAAGGTGTATCAATAGGTTTCAAAAGCCCACAGCAGGCTCTGTCTCACACAAACTTTATCTCCTACTTATGGATCAGGAAGTAAGCTCTCAGCTGCTGCTCCGGCACACATCTGTCACCTGCTGCCATGCTCCCCTCCATGATGTTCATGGACTCACCTTCTGATACTTTAAGCCCCAATACATTCTTTCTTCTATGAATTGCCTTGGTTGTGGTGTCTGTACAGCAATAGAAAAGTAACCAAGACACTGCATGAGGCCTTGATTTTTATTCCCTGCTTGCCACAGAGACGGAACACTGTTCATAGATTTACGTTCATGTATTTGTAATTAATTGTATCTATTTGTTTTTTTGGGGATCCTGGACCTATCTACTCTGTGCCCCATTTCATCCTTTCTTGTGGTCAGTCTGAGCCATTGTTTGAGTTGTATATTGCAGATGTATTTTTCCCTTTTATTCCTCTCAAAGTGGCACAGGGTGGACTTCGGGGCCCGCCTGCCAGGATTTAAAACTCGGTTTGGCTCTTCCTCTGTCGCCTTGGCCGAGGAAATGAATCGGCACATGCCCTGGTCTCCGCATCTGTGAGTGGGGCTTTGAAGGTTTCGAGATTTGTCTCTGTGAAGCAGCATTGTTTTTTTGTCCTTTTGTTGCTGATCTAACAGAATACCACAGGCTGGATTGCTGGGGCTTACAGGTCCTGCGGTCTGGGCAAGGCAATAAGAAGGCACTCACATCTGCTAAGAGTGTATCACCCATGGCAGAAAATGAAAGGGAACGGCAGAGAAGACAGAGAGGGAGGAGGAAGAGAAGAGGGCTAAGCTCCTCTTCCATCAGAAACCCATTCCTGTGACAGCTACACCCCTCCATTGAAATAGACGTTAAGGCATTCATGAGGATAGAGGCCTCCTACCTCTGTAAGGTCCTGCTGCTTAACACTTACCTTTGGGTTAGATCTCCAAAGGGTAAACTGTGGAGTGCACAGTTGAACCACACAGATGGTGGCGAACTTTACCTGGCCCTACCCTGCAAGGTCACGTGGGAGCCCTACACAGGCATTGCCACCCTGTCCACAGCCCGAGTGAGTTCTGTGCCCAGTGCTGCTGTATTTGGCTTTCAGCCTTCTGCACACCCCTCCCATCAGTCCCCAAGCTGCCTGAATAAAAAAATGAAATCCCAGCTTCTCTCCAGGGGATGCCTGGGAATTGGAAAGCATCGGGCACAGCAAAAATAGAAGCTTCATTTGCTTTGGAGAAAATGACAGTCAGAAGGGCAGCTAGCAGAGGCGGCTGGGGAGTCTGGGGAGCCCTTAGTGGTCCTGGGCACCTTGAGGCTGGATGCAGCTGGGCTGATCTGCCAGCAAACTGTCCGTTCCCTTTCATCCTAGCCTCCCAGTGGCACCACTGTTGGTCTGTGCCATCCACAGTCTTGGCATCCAAGGTCCAGCTTTTAATACCTCACTATTGTACTGTCCTCTGGCAAGACGCCAGGAAACAGGATGAGTTTAATGTGGACAGTCATTGGAAAAAATATGCCAGAGATTATAGGCTAGTCAGTCCTGCCAAGAAGGGCAAGGGAACTGTGCTCTGTCCCCAGGATGGCATGGGCCGCACATGGACAGACTTACTGAAGGGCAAAGTACAGCTGAGGCAGACAATCACTAGTTCCAGAAGAGCTATTAATGCCTAGCTGGGGTTTGCAGTCATGCCTTGCTCAGGACATGTTCTGAGAAGTGTTGTAGGGAAGCTGTGAGTTTGTTTCCCGGCAGCCTAGCACCTCACACCTGAAAAAAAATCACAAAGAAACCATATTATTTGCAATACTGTTTGGCCAATAACTGAAGCATATTTCTGGCTAACTCTTATATCTTAATTTAACCCATCTCCATTAATCTGTGCATCACCATAAGATCGTGGCCTACCAGCAAAGTTTTAGCGCATCTGTCTCCCGCTGTGGCTCTGTGGCTTCTCTCTGACTCCGCCTCCTTTCTTCCAGCATTCAGTTTAGTCCCCCCCCTCTCCCCCCCCCCGCCTAGCTCTGTTCTACCCTATCAGGCCAAGCCGGTTTCTTTAATAACTAATGGTATTCACAGCATACAGAGGGGACTCGCACATCAGGGAAGTGTTGTCATTGTGCAGATACTGTCTACACCAGGGTACAGTGACATTATTGGGCATATGATCTCTGGCCACTGTCATTTGTGTGCCATATTACATCACAACAGATTCTGTGATGCCGTCGAGTGTATAATCTCGGCCTGTTGTCATTAATGTGGTGTCATACTGACCAGATGTCATTATATGCCACATGACTGTATTTGAGAGTGCCTTGGGGTATTCTCTGCAGAAGCAAACACTGGGCAAACCTTAGAGTAAGTTCTGAGTGCTGCCTGGTTGGCACATTTCTGAGCCAGGAAGGCTAGTCGTTTGAGAACAAGTTTCTGAGTATTCAGCCAATTGCAACAGTCCATGCCCCTACTGTCCACTCTTCCTTCATGGTGGCTGCCAGGGATTCCTCTAGCGACAACCGTCACCCTTGAAAGAACTAGTGTGAGCCAGTGAAGACCTCTGTCACCCAGTCTCTGCTTTCAGAGGAAGTGAGAGGCTGTTAGCTCAGTGCCACCTCCAGGCCAATGATATCTTTCCTAGTCTGAGACTTTGTAGCCATTTTCGTGATGACAGTACACACAGTATTTTTAAGTCATTTCAATGGCAACCGTCAGAAGCACCTGCTGTAACAAGCAGTTGTTTTTGAAACTTTGAGATCATCAAAGACTCACTTTAAATCCAGCTTGTTCCCAAAACATTTGCACAAATAAGAGGCTTGAGATTTGAGCTTTTTATTCTGAAGATGCAACTCGCACAGGGGGAAAATAACACACTCTCATCTTTATAAATAGAGTTATTAGCATCGAAGACGTTGCTTTGCAGTCAGCGTAGGGACTCGGCTGTTCAGAATTTGAACATCTTATTTATAAACAGTACCTGGGTTTCCGCTGTTGCTGTCTCTCCATCCCACTGGATCTGAGGACCTGGGGACCATTTCTGACTGAGCTCAGCCTCTCTTGGCTCACAGAAACACTGCTTTGATCAACTTTTGGAGTCGTGCCTCTGGGCCCCTTTCTTTCTTTGCTCTGGAAGATACTTGCTCTGTCCAGCTGAACACTGTCTTTGTGTATCAGATCAGTGAGAGACCCACACCCCCCAGTCCTACAACACATGTCCATGGTCCAAGGAATCCCTGTTCTCCTCTCCTGAGAAGTTCCATCCTGAGTGGTCTGTGGGTCTGGTCCTGTCTTTGGGGCATTCTTCTCAGGGCAGTCTGGATGGCCTCTCGGATAACAGGTCCCAGAAAGACTGTCTGTTCTGTAGTCCACCTGTCCAGTGCCTGCATCTCTCAGAGTCATCCCCAGGGCAAACAAGTCACCCAGGCAACAGTCCTGTGGGTGCCAGTGTGTGGGTGTGGGGGTGCCAGGTTATAGGTGTGGGGATGCAGGAGGAAGCCTCTGTCTTTGATGCTTCTGAACCCAGACCAGTCCTTCTGGCAAGGACTCCTTGAGCCATTCCAGGACCTCTGCAGTGTGTGGCCAGGATCCTGCTCATGGATGTCTGCAGTGTATGACCGGGGTCCTGTTCACGGATGCCTGCACGGTTACTGCCTCTCTTCTTAACGTTGCGCTCATTCTCCACCCCAATACAGAGTTCCAGACATCCCCAGTCCGTGTGTCTGGTACCTAGCCCCTAACAACGTGGGGTTTTCCAGTTAGCACAAGGAAGTTAATACATCGCTCTGTGGTCAGCCGGCTATTGAAGGCAACCCAGCCAGTCGTCTGCTTCTCTAGTGGTGATTCCAGTGTTCCTGGGTAGGATCAGAGGTCTCAACTCTACCCGGTGAGTTGGCTGTGTTCACATCTCTATTTCCATGGTTCCTCACTCCTTCCAGGTCTCGGACTTTAATGAAGCTGTAATGGTCTGCCTTGAATGTCCTAAGAAAATGCTTTCAGGGGTGCTTTTGATGTGCATGTACCACCCTTGTGCATGCCTGGGCTCTTTCCTGGGGACCTTGGCTTTGAATGGATGGTTCATTGAGCTGCCCTGCCCTGTCAGGATGTGTGTGTGTCTCTCTCTGTGTGTGTGTATAACATACGTGATCTAGGACTTCCCATAAACCATCAAAAATAATCAGCAAATTTTGAATCAACCCCTCTAAGGAATTTTTATTTCTAGAATGCCTGGAAACACAGCATTACAAAGGCTGTGTTTGACCACAAACTAATTTATTCCCCGAATCTTGGATGTTGAAAAATATAGGACCAATGGTGGCAATTGAAGTGGTGCCCTGTGCGAAAGTTAATGAGTCATGGAAATGGATGCCAGAAATCACAAAAGTTACTTTCTGTAAGAACCCGGGCCTCGGGAATGTCATATGATGCCAGGTAGCTGAAAGTCATTCACTGGGTGTGTTCTCTATGTCTGACTCGTGCCGTAGACAGGACGCTAGCCCAGAGTGCCATGGCTCTATGGTGGTTCCTAAGGCAGGGTGCTCTGGGAGGCCATGTACCCTGGAGGGTCCTACTGTCTACACGGGGAAGGAGGAATCCTTTGGCTTGAATTTGCATGTCTTTCTGGGGGAAGCCAAGCTGCAAGGTCAACTGTCTCCTGCATCCATCCATAACCAAAGCCTAGGAGTGGCGAGATCTCCTGGAATGCAAAGTGTCTTAGTCTGGTGGGAAACCTGCAGATTTAATGTCCAGCCTGAAGGTTGCAGAAGACTAGAGCATTATTCTGAAGGTGGCTGTGGGCTGGAAGGGGTGAGAGCAGGTACTGTCTAATCATAAATGGCTAAGGAGGTCCCCCATGCCAGACTCCTGGGGAGCAAGAAGGGAGAGGAAAATGCACTCGAGAGTGGTAGGGATGACTGGACACACCAGATGTGAAGAGAAGTCCGGGTAACCGCAGCAGGCACGGGGCTTCCTTGTGTCCTTTTAAGCCACTGGCAAGAGCTGAAATTTCCTGGTGACCCAGTTAACTACAGGGATAGCTACTGACCCTTCTGGCTTTCAAAGACCTTCCCCTGGTTTCATGAAGGTCCCGGAGAGGGCAGGAGAAGCCGGTGGTGGTGCTGGATCCAAGTGGTAGGTGACCTTGCATTTGAGTTAAAAGACTGCTGGGAAATTGGAGAAGATAAAACTTAAAAAGAATGCAAATGAACTGCATCAGAGTGGACAGGAGCCCTGACTCCATATCCACCAGGGATGGCTTCATGGAGCCTATAAATAGACACTTAGAGCCTGGTTCTAAATTGAGTTCGGATGTGGGCCTGTTTCCTCGCACGGAAAAGTATTTGTGTAAGGTATAACACATACCACTGTTTCCAAGCTGGAGGATTTTGTGCTTTCTTAGGGACTCTATGTGGAGCAGGCGGGGGGATGTGCTGCTCCCAGATGAATGAGACTCTGTCCTTTTCCAGGGCCTCCCAGGAGAAGGAGCGCTGTAGAGAAAGGCTCTCTAGGGAAGGAGGCAACGGCAGTTCTCCCAGCGCAGGGGAGTGAGTCCTTGGGCAGCTTCTGGGTTTCTCCCGGGTTTCTGCTCCAGGGCAAGAGAGACTAGATCCAGGGCACACAAGACCTCTGCAGACCCACAGTGAACTGGTAGGATGCCAGATGGTCCAGAGTGGGAAGTGATACATGCTTCTAGGGAAGAGTGTAGCTTGTATGGCTTGAGGGTGTCGGGTCCCCTAGAACTGGAGTTACAGACAGTTATGAACCTTCATGTAGATACTGGGAATTGAACCCAGGTTCTTTGGAAGAGGTGTCAGTGCTCCTAACCACTGAGACATCTCTCCAGCCTGGAGTCTAACTTCCTAGCCAGTCTTTCTGGGGACAATGAAGGCTCTATCTCACTCAACTACCATTTTCTATTATGCTAATCGACACAAAAGATGGGTGCTTTGGGGGGAAGAGAAGCTTTATTTTGTCTTGGTTCTGGAGGTCCAGGGTCTAAGTGTGTACTGGGATGGCTGTCCTGCTGGTAGCAACCCCAGGTGGTTCATGCATGGCCTCGAGTGGTGAGTAAGAGAGCAAGGGCGCTTGCGCATTCAGATTTCTCTTCTTCTGATGATAAGCCCACCAGGGTGAGCTGTGGGAGCTCAGGATGACAGGTCCTATCTTGGTGATCTCCCCTAACTCCCCACCCTCCCACCAAACACCATGGTCAGGATAAGTTTTCGTCTCCAAACATTTCAGGAGAAACTAGACTCCAACACTAGTCTTGTAAAGGACAAGCCGTGTTCAGACCTCAGCACTGGTTGACCAGTTTGGGACCAAAGAGCCACCCCTTCACCAGTTGATGAGTGGGGGTGCCCTTTCCTGCCACGTAGGTGAAGTGTTTCCTCCAGGGAGCTGAAACATGTGGTCTATGCCCAACTCCATAATTAGTTGATTTTGAAGGTTTCCCGGTAGCAAGCTTGTGCTGTATCACGGGGACTCAGATGGGAGCGTGGCTCCAGGGTTATTCTGGGGATTTGGTGGGTTTCACCTTCCCAGCTGCCTTTTAATAGCTTTTATTTTCTTTTACTTATTTTACTAATGTGTTTATTAATATGTATATATTCTGTTCCCTCTCTTGCTTCTGCCCCCTGGGGTATGTGTGTGTGTATGTGCGCATGTGTGTATGTGTATATGTGTGTGTCTGTAGACCAGAGGTGAGCCTTGAGTGTCATTCCATAGATGCCATCCACCATACTTTTTGAGACAGGGTCTCTCATTGACCTGGAACCGGCCAGTGAGTTCCAGGGATCTGTCTAGCTCCACCTTCCAATGCTAGGATTACAAGCACAAGCCGCAGTTGCTTTTGTTATGTGGTCTCTGGGGATGGGACTTGGATACTCCTGCTTGGGCTGCTGTTAAGCCCTTTGCCGCCTGATGGATCTTTCTGGGCTCCATGGTCGTCGTCTCCGTATTCATGCTGATGCTGTGTAGCTTTTGACGCCCACACAGGAAGCAAGCAGCCCATACCAACTGCACTTTGGGAAGTGAGCATGTGGTTGAAATGCCTCACTTGGGTGGGAAAAGAAGGCCTCTTCAGAGAGCCAGAATCTGCAAGGACACTGGCTGAAAGGCTGCGCATGCACCAGACCTCTGGGAAGGACCCGCAGCCATGTGAATACCAGGCCCCTGCCACCCTAGGGAGGGCACAGAGTCCAAGGGTCTGCAGATCCCTAACAGTCTTCTGGAGGATTCTAGTCACTTCTCTGGACATGAGACATTTGCACAGGCCATGTTAAGGCAGATGGAATTCTTCAACACTGGGAGGACCTGCTGCTAAGAATGTTTCCTGAGGGAACTGAGAGCCCCTACCTGGTCTTGTTGGAAATGTGCTAACACAAGTCCAGACCAGGCCTTTGTCACAGAGTAGAAGCCATCATCTCCTTGTGCCAGGAACAAGACCTTTTCCCTAGTGAATGAAGCCACCCCCGGTGACCTCAGGCCCCACAGCAGGTAGAGGGTGAACTGGCCACTCAGTGTATCTGCCTGTGAAGCCTCTGTTCAGGCTTTCTGTCTTGGAAGACTTTGGGAGGAGGCCTTTAAAAATGGACCAGAGGAGCTGAGGAGATGGTTCAGTGAGGAACCATGCAGGCGTGGGTTGGGAACCTTGGGCCCTCACGTAAATATCTGTGTGCAGTGGCCTGTGCCTGCAACCTCGGTTCTGGGAGGGCAGAGATGGGAGGGCATCTCAGGTACCTGGCTGGTTAGCAAGTCTAGCCGGTTAGTGAGCTCAGGGTTCAGAGAGACTGTTTTTAAAAATAAGAGTGACTGAATAAGATGCTTGATGTTGGTGTTTAACCCTCACATACATGCACACGTACACACACACACACACACACACACACACAGCACACCACAGATTCCCAAAATAAAAAGAAATAGGAAATCCTTTATCATTTCATCCTGCTTTAGCTGGAGCAGATGGAGAAGGGGATTAGAGACGGTTCCGAGGACAGATAAACCACTCTGTCTTGAACCCCTCAAGTCTCTTGGCTCTCAACCTCAGCTTTCATTTGTAAGACAGTCTCCGTTGAAGGAAAATGGAGGGCCCCGTCCTCTTCAGGTTCCCTAAGAACCATCATGGCCAGGAAGGAGGGCTGAGACCCTTGACAGAGAAAGTGACCGATGTCCTCCTTTCTCTTCCTTTAATAACTCCAACCCTTGCAGGGACCCCAGCCTTCTCTGAAAGTGTCACCGAAGAAGGGTTCTACAACCATTGGGGTCAAGCTTTGTTGTGGGGAAATGAATATTCATGAGGTCTTTGAAGAACTTCATTAATATGCAGGTAGCCTCTCCTTCTAGAATGGTACATAAACCATTATTATTTGCACAACATGTTTTTCTTAAGGCAATAATTATGCAATGAAATGGCCAAAGAAACATTTTAGTTATTTGTTTAGGGTTTTTTTCTGTCATCCCAGTCAGTCACTCTTGCAGGTAATTCGAAGCCTTTCATTTAAACTTGTGTTCACGGAAGAGCCCTATATAAGCATCATCGTCATTTCTGGAATTAAGTCTTTTTTTTTTTCTGTTCCTTCTGCTTTATTCCAGGAAGACTGGATCACCAGGAGGGGTTTCAGGACGTTGTCAAGACACTCATTTTTGGTAAGCAATCAGAGGCGGTCTTGCATGGAGCCACAGTGGCCTTGCTTGGCATTCCTTCCTGCTTCTGCCACGTGGAAACTGGGATTGCCTCAGCAGAGGGATGCTGCGCCATGGCAGATGGACGAGTGCCGTGTCCATTTCCAGGGATCTGCATGGGTATAGTTCAGTGCTCCTGAGCACAGACCTTTGAAGCTGGTGTTGATTTGACTGCCAAGGTGTAGACAGACCCTGAGCCAGCACTGATCCTTTACTTTGTCTGAATCTGGTCCTTGTGTACCACCCCATGACAATAGCAGTATGCTCTTTGTCCTGTGTGTCCTTTCTCTCTCCGACTGGAGTTCCTGAGCCCTTGTGCTCCCAGGGAGTCCCATGTACTGAAGGTTGAGATCAGCAGCGGGCCCATCAGTATCCAACACAGACAACTGCTATGGATGGGTTCAGGGTCCTCGGTATGGAAGTTAGACGTCCCAAATGTGCTTGAATCAACTCAGCTTTCTGAACATGAATGTGTAAAGTCCCAGAGTCAGTCTCTAACACTGCAAATAAATCAACAGCGAAAACACCCCCCCCAAAAAAAAAACCAAAACAAAACAAAAATAAAACAGCAATAGCATATAAAGCAGAAAGTCTATCGAACGTTCCTATGTCTAAACACTCTGAAATTATAAGTACTTCTAGTCCCGAGCATTTTGGATAAGGGTCACTCAACCTGTAGTCTGCTTTGAGGAGTCAGCCATTGTGAAATTCTAGGAAGCCGAGCACAAGACATCTAATTTAGATCAGAAAGAGACCTCTTCAGCCAGGTGGTTCTAGGTTGCCATCTGCCTGTGCTTGCCCTGCAGGACCTGCGGGATGGAGCTTGAGACTAGCCAAGAGTTTGCAGAGGGGAAGGTGGAAGGCGGAATTCTGGATAGCAAGGTTGCAGGAAACCTGCTGGATGGGTGGGGATGTGTTTGGAGAGGAGGGAGCAGAGGTGGGGGTTGTTAAGGTCAGGAAGCCTAGCATTATAAGGTCTCTGTGTCCTGACCCTGAGCTCTCAAAACCTCTGCTCAGCTCCACAGGGCCCCCTGGATTCATGAGAAGGAACAGCAACTGGACTAGGATGGAGCAACCATACAATGGCACTCAGGGAGGTGATGGCTTGTGGTGTTCAGGAGAGGGAAATGTGGGTATCCTACCTGGGGAAGCTGTGCGGCAGTTCTGAGGATGCAGGGAAGACTGACCAGGCCAAGAGTAGTATTCTGAAGGTCAAGGCTACCCTCGGAAGCACTGCTTTGCCTTGCTCTGGGTAGCAGAAGTCCCTGGACCATAAATAGTGAGGGTTTTGTTGTCTGTTTGTAACGTGAGATGACTGTCTATTCACTTTCAGCATCTACCTACCTTATGTCCAAGGGACTAGTCACGAGGCTGCTGGTGCTGAACACAGACAAGAATACCTGTGCAGCACACTGGATGTGTTCTTGTCACAGATGTCATGGGGTAGATTATGGGGTAGCTTTTGGCTGCGTCATATTCATGAGCAGTTAGGAGTTGCAGAGCAGCCAGAGCTTCCTCAGGGGACAAGGTGTGGCTTGGGTGTTTTTCTGTGGCTTCTAAAGCATCTTGGCTGAGTGCTTCTGAACGTTCTCTGTCGTCCGTTTTTACATACACTGTCCGTTCACCTCACACTCTTCACAGGCTTTTCCCATCCCACCTGATTTTGTGCTAAGAGTGGTGCACACTTTTCACCCTTAACCTCAAGATGCATCGTCCTTTCTCAACTCTGGAAGTGTTAGCACACTCAGGGGCCAGGTTCTGTTAAGGGGCAGGGTTTTGTTTGTAACTTGTGGTGGGACTAGCTTGTGAAAGGTGGCCTTAATAATGAGGGTGCAGCCTCATGAATTATCGTGAATTTCTAATCCTGTGGAACCAGTACATCTTCTACCCTCCAGGAATTAGTCACTGTGAAATTGGCACCTTCAAGTCTTCTGGAATGAAGTCCGGGTATGTTTCAGTCAGTTGGAGCCGTAGGGTGGTTCAGTTTATACCTTCAAAGCCCAAGGTATTTTTTTTCCTTCTGTGCCTACAAAAAGGCCTGATGGGATTTTAAGTGTACAGAAATACTGACAGAGGATCTATACCAGTTGCTACAGCCAAGGCTCCTCCAAAGCGCTCTTACTACCCAGTTCGATAATCCATCATTTAAGTGAATGTGCCCAGCATCCTCCCTTACGGTGTCCCTGAAGGCAAGCATATTCCTTCTTAGAAAGAAAAGTGGTGATGAAATGAACATTTTTAAACATCAATTATGCCAGAATGAATCTCTGCTTGGAGAGCCACAGAGAGAAGCAGAGCCTGGCGTTATATCTTTTTCTGCTGCAAATGGAGCCATTTTATAATCTCAGAATACTAATACCCATGATGCGTCTGGTATGTTGTGGTAGAATAACTTTAAGAATGTGGTCCCACTGTCAGTAAAAGTTTGACATCCTTTTCTGTTTTTCTTCTTGAAGAATCAGTTTGTAATCCTCATTATTGTGTGTGTGTGTGTGTGTGTGTGTGTGTGTATTTATAGGATGCACAGAGACTAAGATCATAAACTCAGTGGTTTTCCTGCAGGAGGGGTTTCAGGACGTTGTCAAGACACTCATTTTTGGTAAGCAATCAGAGGCGGTCTTGCATGGAGCCACAGTGGCCTTGCTTGGCATTCC
>NC_022023.1:28244492-28249731 GCF_000317375.1 Microtus ochrogaster | reverse complement strand
GCTGCAAATGGAGCCATTTTATAATCTCAGAATACTAATACCCATGATGCGTCTGGTATGTTGTGGTAGAATAACTTTAAGAATGTGGTCCCACTATCAGTAAAAGTTTGACATCCTTTTCTGTTTTTTTTCTTGAAGAATCAGTTTGTAATCCTCATTATTGTGTGTGTGTGTGTGTGTGTGTGTGTGTGTATTTATAGGATGCACAGAGACTAAGATCATAAACTCAGTGGTTTTCCTGCAGGATCACTGATAAGGGAGTAAACTGTGTTGAAATCATGGAGGGCTCAGAGTGTATGAAACAAGGTATTGTTGCGATCATGAAGATGGCTGGCTAGTATAACCATAGCTGCTCCTGCCCCAGCACAGACATACGCCAATGCCGTGTAAAACCCTGCCGACCATGTTTGAAAAAAAAATACAAAAACAATAACCAAAACCACAGAGCCAGAGCACTAAGAGAAGAAGATGCCATTAAGGCTGGGACTGTGAATTCCCTATGGGATGCTGCCGTGATTGACACTGGTATTCGTATGGAGAGAGACAGAGACATAGGAGACACACAAAGTGACTCTATGGTAAGACTTCCTGTGCAGAAGACTGGGACATGGTAGAGCTAGGCTATGGTCCCAGTGGAAATGGTTCCCCCAGGTGCTTTTCCTATTGTTATGGTAAGATACCCGACTTAGGTATTTTTCTATTGCTATGATAAAACACCATGACCAAGGCAAGTTGTAACAGGAGCATTTAGCTTGTATTACAGTGTCAGAAGATTAGAGTTCATGGTGACTGGGTGAAGAAGGAATAGCTAAAAGCTCACCTCTTGATCACAAGCACGAGGCGGAGACGGTTCATTAGGAATGATGCTGGCTTTTGAAACTTCAAGCCCCACCCCCAGTGACACACCTCCTCCAACAAAGTCATACTTCCTTGATCTTTCCCAAACAGTTCCACAAAGTGTGGATCAAGTATTCAAACAGATGAGCAAGCCTGTGAGGGCTATTCTCATCCAATCCATGACAATACCTAAGATAAAAGCAATTTAAAGGAGGAAGAATTTATCTAAACTCATGGTTCCAGAGGTCCATTGTGGTAGGGGAAGTGGAGGTTCCAGAGGTTTCTGTCCATTGTGGTAGGGGTGGTGGAGGTTCCAGGGGTTTCTGTCCATTGTGGTAGGGGAAGTGGAAGTTCCAGAGGTTTCTATCCATTGTGGTAGGGGAAGTGGAGGTTCCAGAGGTTTCTATCCATTGTGGTAGGGGAAGTGGAGGTTCCAGAGGTCCATTGTGATAGGGGAGGTATGGGAGGGCATCACAGATCTGGGGAGGCAGGCAAGTTCAATTCATATTACAGTGTCCATGGAGCAGAGAAAGTACCAGAAGCATTAGTTTAACCTCCCGAGGCCTGTCCGTACTGACATACTTGTCTTCCAACTACACCCCAAGCTCCTACAGTGTCCACCACTTTCCAAAATAGTGACTCTAGCTACTGGTCAAGCGTTCAGCACATGAACTAGTGGGAGATGTTTTATATTTAAACTATGACATGCAGGACAACTGATTGGTTACATAGCAAAAGATAAGATGAGATTGCGTATTATAGCTTACAAGTGAATGTACTTGGAGTAGAAGGGATAAAAGGTTAAAGTACATGGAAGATATTTTCTTCTCTCTCTCTAAAATAACAATTAATTACATGTAAGTAAACATTTTAAAGAGAACCAAGAAAAAGATAAGAGAGTTGAAGAATGGGCAAATAGCATGAAAAAAAGCCCAAATGGCTTACAGACTAATGAACACTTCCTGTCTTCAATTGGGGAATAGTTTAGATAATGAAATACAATTTCACACTCATATTTGGCAGATTAGAATAAACCAAGGATTTGATGAACAAGGGGGTATTTTCATGCCTTACTTTTTGAGGGCAGGTTGGTTAAAAGCCCCGTTAGAGAACAACTGCACAATTTACAAAAAGAACAAAATGTGGCTCCCTGTGATCCAAACATTCCACTCCTAGGTGTATATGCTTCTTGTTGGCCATGAATTAGTCAAACTTTTCCAGAGAACCAGAAGTCATGGGACCAATCTCAAGATTTGGCAATATATTAATCTATCATTAGTGTGTCTTAGGACTTACTGTTGATGGGTTTATTATATTACAGTGATTGGCTCATATGTCGCAAGGTCTTGTGATCTGTCCTCACAATCTGGAGAGACAGCAGAGCAGAGCTCATTGGCTAAGAGATAGAGCACAGAGTATCGCTTCCTGTCCAGGTCCAACAGACTCACAGCCAGAGTACAGGACTCAGGTGTTCTGGCTTGAGAAGTCAGGCAGAGAGCAGATTCTGTCACCTTTCTTTCTGTTCTAATCAGGTCCTCCACGGGTTGTCGGAGGTTCCCTAACCCACAGTTCAAATGCACATCTTCCCAAAATACCCTAAAAGAAGTGGCCAGAATGCACGATGGTCAGCCAGGTATGGCCCAGTCAAGCCGACACATAGAAATAATCACAAGTCACAGTAAACATTTTTTGAAATAAATTAAAACAAAATAGAGGATACCAGGGCCCATTCTTTATAGGAGAGAATGCCTTTATTAGTGATGGGTCTAGTGGGAGGTAGAGAGAAAGAGAGTAACAGTGGTTAAGTAACAGTGGTTTGTGTTCATGGGTTTGTGCCTCATGTTCTCTACACTTTGTTCTGTGAATCTCATAGCGTTGATTAAAGAGGAGGTTGTTGTGGGACTGAGGAGTTAAACTCAGTTGCTAAAATGCTCACCTTGCAAGCATGAAGACAGGAGTTTGACTACCAGGACGTGCATACAAAAAGCTGGGTGTGGTGACACATACTTTGAATTAATGCCAGCAGTGGGGAAGCGGAGACAGGTGGATCCCCCGGGGTTTCCAACTAGCCTTTCCAACTAGCCCAGTGAGAAACTTTGTATCGAATTAACAAGGTAGGGGCTGGCAAGATGGCTCAGCTCTTGCTCCTAAGCCAGATGACCTGAGTTCATCCTGGGACCCACGTCTCGGAAGGGGAAAAGTGAACCCCTCAAGTTGTTTTCTGAGCTCCACACTCTCACTGTGGCACTTGTGTATCTATACGCACCTATCAATAAACATAGAAATAAATGTAATAAGAGAATTTTAGAAATCAAAATCAAAATGCAAGGCATATGGTACCTAAGGAATGAGACCTGATGTTGACTTTCTGTGCACTTGTACAAGACTGTGTGTGCATGTGTGCATCCCCTCAGACACATGCATAAAAAGAGGTCATGGCAAACACCCACATGTGGCTCACCTCCCACTCTGTAGTGTGTGTGTCTTTGTGCCACCTTTTTTGCCAGTGGATCCTCTAACGGACTGAATTCCTGGCCTCACCTTTTTTTTCAGATGGTTCTGCATTTGTCTCTTCCTTGCAGTGTTGGGGTTTCTCATGACTTGGCCCTGTGTTTTTAGTGTCTGCATTTCGGGCTGCTTATCCATCTCTCAGGCACCTCTGAACATCTTCCCGAACAACTCACCCTTCCTGGTGTTGGCTGGAAGTCTGGCCCCACAGGCCTGCCTGCTGTTGTTGTTCTGTTCCTGACTGCTAATATTGGCATGAATTCCCGTGACCACTGATGCCCATCCATAGCCCAAGACTTCATGGGTAATGGATGCGCTGGAGATATGGGATCATTCTTTGATGCTAGTTTCTCAGGTGTCCAGAAATGCATTTTCCTACCCTAAGTGGGAACTGAGGAGTTGTGGGTCAGGTGGGGTGTACCACTGATAGGAGCTCTCTGGTGCTGAGTGTCCTCTGGAGGACCTGACCCATAAAGGAGACACCTGATTATTTGTTCTCAGATTTGGAATGTGCTTTCAAATATTTGGAAACTGCTACTCTGACACCGACTTTTTTTTTTTTAAAGTTGCAGAGAGAGAGAGAGAGAGAGAGAGAGAGAGAGAGAGAGAGAGCGCACCACCATCCCTTTAAAGAGATGAAAAAATGTGTTAAAATAACACAGGGAACTGCAACTAGGTTGAGCCCAGTATAATTAGTGTGATTAAACTGAAGGAAGCCATCCTTTTATGTATGTAATTTTTTATTAATGATATTCAGATCAAGTTAATTATGTCCAATTCTAATTAATGACAGCAGTGAGCAGCCAGGCTTTCCCAAACTGTATTCTGTGGAGTCCCATGCGACGGCACTGAATAGTTCACGTATTCCCAGCTGGACAGTCCCCCAGAGCCAGCGTAAATAAAGGCCTTGTGAGGCTCTGTAGGTGGGATTCGTGGTCTTCCAGTCAGGGGTCAGCCACACAGGCACAGCAGGGTGGATTTTAAAAGACTGGAAGAGCAGTTTAGGTGGTGGTGCAGTCTGTATAGGCAGGCCTGGAATCCATAGGGAAGACGGTGAGGACGGCTGGCTGGAGCCTCATACACAGCTCAAGCTGCAGTCCACGGGCCGACCCTTTCCCTAAAGGACGCCTCTGTTCTGTTATGCTGGTTCCTTGAACGGGGACTGGCACTACTTAGGCGGGATGAGGAGGTGTGGCTTTGGAAGGTGTGGCCTTGTTGGAGAAAGTGTGCCACAGGGGGTGGGCTTTGAGGCTTCAAAAGCCCAAGGCAGGCCCAGGAGCCCCCTTTTCCTGTTGTCTGATGGTCCTGATGTAGAACTCTGAGCTCCTTCTCTAGCACCATGCCTTCCTGTATGCTGCCAGGCTTCCTATCAAATGCCGATCACGGACTAACCCTCTGAAATCCTAAGCAAGGCTCCAGTTAGATGCTTTGTCTCATAAGAGTTGCCTTGGCCATGGTGTCTCTTCACAACAATAGATCAGTGACCAGGAAAGTATTTGGTACAAGGAAGTGGGGCATTGCCATGACTGGCCTGACGGTGCTGCTTGCTGGCAGAATGTGGACTGGGGGACTTTGGATTAGGAAAACAGCTGAAAACTTTAAGTGGAGCTCAATGGGACGTACTCGCAGGAGCATGGAAGACAGTTGTGGTGAGAGCAATGTAGATCATGATGACCTGAAGAGGTTTCAGGGGTTAGTAAGTGGCCTAGAGACTATTCTTTTGACATTTTAGCAAAGAATGTGACTGCTTTTTGCCCTGTCCTAAAACTCTTCCTGAGGCTCAATTGAAGAGTTTTTGATGAATTGCTTTGATAGAGGAGATTTCAAGATAGTCTAGTTAGCCTTGACTGTGGTATTGTCTAGTTAGCCTTGACTGTGGTACTGTCTAGTTAGC
>NC_022023.1:28212485-28244150 GCF_000317375.1 Microtus ochrogaster | reverse complement strand
TGACTGTGGTACTGTCTAGTTAGCATTGACTGTGGTACTATCTAGTTAGCCTTGACTGTGGTACAGTCTAGTTAGCATTGACTGTGGTACTGTCTTAGGGTTTCTATGGCTACAACGAAACACCATGACCAGAAAGCAAGTTGGGGAGGAAAGGGTTTATCAGGCCCACATTTCAACATCACTGTTCGTCACTGAAGAATAAGGACAAAGATTCAAATAGGGCAGGATCCTGGAGGCAGGAGCGATGCAGAGGCCATGGAGGAGTGCTGCTTACTGGCTTGCTTCCCATGGTTTGCTCAGCCCACCTGCTTATAGAACCCAGGACCAACAATCCAGGGATGAGACTATCCACCATGGGCTGTGCCTTCCCCTATGGATCACTAATTGAGAAAATACCTTACGGCTGGATCTCACCGAGGCATTTCCTCAGCTGAGGCTCCTTCTTCTGATGACTCTGGCTTGTGTCAAGTTGATGCACAACCAACCAGTACAGATGTGGTTCTTCGTAATCACTTTTAGGCAGATCTATAATGAAAATGAACAAGCTAAGCAAGGAAAAATACCAAAAGTACAGTTTGAGGAGAAAAGGAACACCGGGAAGCGTCATGAAGCTAAGCAAAGTCCATTGCTCAAGGAGATAAAAAGTTTAAAGAAGAGCTGGATGCTAAGTGGAATAAAGGGGTGACCTTAGGTCGAGACTCCACCCCACTAAGATTCCAGCTTCTGTAAAGGAATTAAAGAAAATCTTCAGCAGTGAAGGAAACCACCACAACACCTTATGTCCAACGTTAGAAGTCCAGTAGTCTTTAACAATCCCAATACCATTCAAAGTCCACAGTCTCTTTTGAGACTGTTCTAGTTCTGTAGCTGTGAGAAACACTGACAGACAGAACCCAGGAAGGAAAGGCTTCATTTCGTCTCACCCTTTCCCCAAAAGAAAAACACAAATGAAACAATTTGAAAAAAATGAATAAATTCCTTGAAGAAAGCCATAAAAGATAAACAGTTGAAGGAAACGAATAAATTGACCTTTAGATGAAAATAGAAGCAATATTTGGAACCCATTCTCTTTTTTTTTATTGATATTTATTGAGCTCTACATTTTTCTGTTCCCCTCCCTGCCTCTCCCTTCCCTCCTTCAACCCTCCCCTAAGGTCCCCATGCTCCCAATTTACTCAGGAGATCTTGTCTTTTTATACTTTCCATGTAGATTAGATCTATATAAGTCTCTCTTAGTGTCCTTATTGTTGTCTAAGTTCTCTGGGATTGTGGTTTGTAGGCTGGTTTTCTTTGCTTTATGTTTAAAAACCACCTATGAGTGAGTTCATGAGATAATTATCTTTCTGGGTCTGGGTTACCTCACTCAAAATTATATTTTCTAGCTCTATCATTTTCCTGCAAAATTCAATATGTTGTTATTTTTTTCTGCTGTGTGGTACTCCATTGTGTAAATGTACCACATTTTCCTTATCCATTCTTCAGTCAAGGGGCATTTATGTTGTTTCCAGGTTCTGGCTATGACAAACAAAGCTGCTATGAACATAGTTGAGCACATGTCCTTGTGGCACAATTGAGCATCCTTTGGATATATACCCAAAAGTGGTATTACTGGGTCTTAAGGAAGGTTGTTTCCTAATTTTCTATGAAATCGCCACACTGACATCCAAAGGGGCTGTACCAGCCTGCATTCCCACCAGCAATGCAGGAGTGTTCCCTTTCCACCACAACCTCTCCAGCATAAGTTGTCATCAGTGTTTTTGATCTTGGCCATTCTTACAGGTGTAAGATAGAATCTCAGAGTTGTTTTGATTTGCATTTCTCTGATGACTAAGGATGTTGAACATTTCCTTAAGTGTCTTTAAGCTGGGGTTATATTTAGGAAGTGGCCTCCTGTGCCAATGTATTCAAGTGTACTTCCCACTTTCTCTTCTATGAGGTTCAGTGTGGCTGGCTTTATGTTGAGGTCTTTGATCCATTTGGACTTGAGTTTTGTGCATAGTGATAGATATTGGTCTATTTTCATTCTTCTACATGTTGATATCCAGTTATGCCAGCATCATTTGTTAAATATGCTTTCTTTTTTCATTTGCTTCTTTGTCAAGAATCAGGTGTTTGAAGGTGTGTGAAATTAATATCCAGGTTTTCTATTCGGTTCCATTGGCCCTCCTGTCTGTTCTTATGCCAAAACCAGGCTGTTTTCAGTACTGTAACTCTGTAGTATAGTTCGAAGTCAGGGATTGTGATGCCTCCAGAAACTCTTTTATTGTACAAGATTGTTTTGGCTATCCTGGGGCTTTTGCTTTCCCATATGAACCAACTAGCTCTTATAACTTAAATTAATCTACATTTTGCTCCTGGCTTTGTTACCTCTCCTTTGTACCGTATATCTGACTTGCTCCCTGTTCTACTGGCATCTCAGCATGTACCTAGATTCTTTCTCTTCTCTCTCTCTCTCTCTCTCTCTCTCTCTCTCTCTCTCTCTCTCTTTTCCTGGAACTCCCGCCTATCCTTTCCTGCCTAGGTGTTGGATATTCAGCTCTTTATTAAACCAATCAGAAGTCACCTTGACAAAGATGCATCTTCACAGTGTATGAAAAGATTATCCCAGAACATGTCCTTCACAGAGACTGAAGAAAAAAAATCTCTTAACTCTAAGCCCCTAATTTTTAAAAAGACAACAAAAAAACAAGTTATGTACCTTCAGTTCATAATAGCATTCAACTGAGGAATGGGAGCATAGCAATGACCAAGACTACCAGGCAAACAGGACAAAGATCAAATCTTACAACTTCACGTCCAGCATCTGGGGCTTGTGATGGACTCGTCTGGGCTCCCTCTACATTGGGACACCCTGCCTTCCCCAATCCCTATTGCCTACAGTACAAGAAACCTCTCTCTTGGGACCGATTCAGTATGCACATGAAGTTTCCTCTGACGATGTTTAGGTGTCCCCTTCCCAGCTTCATGTAGTTGTCTCTCAGGGCCTCCTTGCAGAGAACCTGATGCTGACAATATGCCTGGGTTCAATGGCGTTCTGCAAAATTTAATGCAAGCCTTCATGTCTCTCTTGAATCTCCCATGCCTCAAAAACCAGTACCACCTAAATAACAGTTTGTAGTTATACTGCCGGTTTAGGGATGTAGCTCTGCCTCTTGGGCCACAGTTGCAGCAGCCTGTGCATTTGAGACTGACCCTGGGGATACATTTGCCTGCATACTTGCATTCGAACAAGGAGCCCCTATAGTGGTGGCCTTGGTTTAGACCCTTCTAATTTGGTTTTCATTTCACCAGTCAGACCCTTTAATGCACAGTATGTTGCCCTTAGGATACAGTGTAGAGCATGAGGCATTTTATTTTTAATAATGTTCATTGGTAGCAGTTAATGCTGCTTACAACCTGCCTCGACTGGAACTGTACATTCCTCGCAAACTGTGCTCTTATTTCTCCATTCCCCTTGCTCCCCTTTATTGTCAGCCTGGATAAATCCAATGTGCAGCCACTGTGCTACATGCCAAATTCTGTCCTGTTTTTAAAATGTCTCCACTACACGAAGGAGCTCATTCCTTTTTAATTCAGCCCCACGGTCTCAGGACAGTGGCAGGATGAAGTGAGGTTCTTTTCCAGAATATAATCTGAGTGACCTCTATTCCCCACTCTTGATAGAGTCCCCATTGCCCTGTGAAGCTGTCTGAGCTAGGCTCCACCCCACTGTCTTGGCATGCTTGTCTTTGGACTCCCATTGGAATGGCTTAGTTAACTCCATTTAAAGCACTCTGGAGATTTCCTAGTCCATACATTTAAACTCTTCCACATTGTTTCTGCAAAAACCAGCTCTAAAAGCCTGCTTGGTCAGCCCTTACCATAGCAACTGTCCCTCTTTTCGTACCAATTTTCTGTATTGGTTATCTTTTTCATTGTTTTGGCAAAAGTAAGTTGAAACAGGAAGCAAGGGTTTATTTTGACTTGTAGTTTGAGGGCACAACCTCTGTGATAGGGATGGCATGGTGGCAGGTGGCTTCATGATAGCAGGAATGTACATCTGGTATCCTCACGTTGGCACATTAGGAAACAGAAGACAGGCTATAATATCTCAGTGACCACCCCAGTGGCCCACTCGTTGTAGTGAGGTTCCAGCTCCTCAATGGTTCCATCGCTTTTCAGACATGCCAGCAGCTGGGGACCAAGTGTTAAACACTTGAGTCCATGGGGAACGTTTCCCATTCAAACCACCACAGCCTGCCACGCCCAAAGGTTCCTAGAATCCTATCACCATGTGGCACTTTAGCTAATTTTTGAATTTTAAAATAGTGGGTGAACTATTTGGGGACAGCTTCTTTCACACCATGGTGTGCTTCTGAGTCATCCGCTGGTACTGAGTGTGACTGCCGGTCTGAGTTTACATGGGATACAAGAGTTTCTGTTTTCTTCATTTGGTGGGCACAGGACCTTTTCCACTTTGTGGATATTATTTCTCATAGGAATTTCCTTATAAGTTGGGTGCACTTGCTTACATTTCTAGGGAGTCTCTGCAGGGATCAACTGGAAAGGCTGTGGGATCCGGATGTATTTGTGCTCTAGTGAGCAGGACTTTCCTGAAGTAGTTGGTTCAAATGCCATGTTTGGCTAAGTGTAAGAGTTGGGTTTGCTTCACCTCTTCCTACTAATTGCTGTTGTCAGTTTTAATTTTATATCTGGCAATTGTGCAGTGAGATCCTGTAACTTGAATTTGCATCTCTCAGAATACTAATGGAGTTAAATATCCTTTTAGAATTTCCCTGATTGTGTTTGGATCTCTCACTTGACGTTGCTGTGCGGGAACCTTGCTCCTTTTTCTGCTGGCTTTTTCTCTTTTAGCAATTTGTTGGAGTTCATAGATCCAACATATTTAGCCTATGTTACATATGTATATATGTATATGTATATATTTACATATATATGTGAGTATATACATGTTGGAGACATTTTCTTACACTCTTTCTGTCTTGATTCCAATGGTAATTTTTGACGAAGACAAAAGCCAAATTATCAAGCTTGTAATTCAAGCTACTGTGGTAAATATCCTATTCAGGACATCTGTGCACGCTCTGAAAACTTGAAAGCACTCTGCAGGTAACCTTTTGAAGTTAACTAACTAACTAGCTAGCTAACTAACTAACTAACTAGTTGTAGCAGGCTTTCTTGGACTACCAGCCCGAGAACCATGACATGGAGACTCATTATTAATCATGATGTTCAGCCTTAGCTTAGACTTGTTTCTAGCCAGCTTTTTAAACTTAAATTAAGGCCAGGCGGTGGTGGTGCACGCCTTTAATCCCAGCACTCGGGAGGCAGGGGCAGGTGGATCTCTGTGAGTTCGAGGCCAGCCTGGTCTACAAGAGCTAGTGCCAGGACAGGCTCCAAAGCTACAGAGAAACCCTGTCTCAAAAAACTGAGAAAAAAAAAAACCTTAAATTAACCCATTTCTATTAATCTATGTGCTGTCCCAAGGCTTGTTCACCTTATTTATGTACTGTCCGTCCTTCTTTTCTGTTTTCTTCTGTGTCTACCTGGCTGTTCACTTGCATCCCTCTCTCTTTCTTCCCTTCTATTTTCTCTCTGTTCATCAGCCCCTGCTCTACCTCCTCTGCCTAGCTATTTGACACTCAGCTTTTTTATTAGACCAATCAGGTGCCTTAGGCAGGCACAGCAACCCGTCTTTGCATAGTTGTTCAAATATTCCGTAACATAAACAAATGCAACACGTAAGTATTTAGTTAAACAAATATTCATTCCACAACAACTAATTGGTATGTCGGGTATTTTTCCTGCATGTGTGTCCAAATGGAGGACATAAGAGAGTGTCAGATCCCCTGGGACTGCAGTTATAGTCGCCTGTGAATCACCATATAGATGCTGGGAATCAAACCCAGACCCTCTGGAAGAGCGGCCAATGCTCCAAACTGCTGAGCCATCTCTTCAGTCCCTGTGGTTAAGTTTTTGCTTTGCTGTTTTAGCTTTCTCTTTGAGTTGCTTTTCTGAGTGCCTGAATTGATGCTGAGTAAATGATGAAATAGATGCCAAGATTTGCTCTCCTTTTCACGGGTGTCTGGTGGATCCAGCATTATTAACCAATCACTTCATGGCTCTCTACAGAGGGTCTGGTTCCATTTCTGATGTCTGAGGTCTGGCAGTTTCCAGACTTCCTTCTTACTTCTCTTTCTGCCCCACAACTGAACATCCTAAGAAGGCCTGGACACTGTCACTCTTGACCAACCATAGCTTCAATCCATGTAAGCACACAGACTCCTCCAAGGCCTATTTTCCCAATCACCAAGGGCCCTTCTACATCCACACATGCTACTGGTGTCCTGTGTGGACCACATGGCTGCCTTGTTCTCCTCTTGGTCCTGTGTCTCACGTCTGAACTACTTTTGGGTGGGAGGCTGATCCCACCTTGACCTGATCTCAACCCCGTGGTGACACACGTTCACGGATGACATCACTGTAAGCATTCGGCACCACTGCCCTATTTGCCGTGTCTGAACACTGCTGCAGCTTGATTACCTCAGTTTTAAAAAGTGCACTCGCTGTTGTGGTTAGTCCTCCAGCTGTGTTCCTTAAGAGTGTCTTACTGTGTTTATCCTTTGTGTTTCCACATGAAGTTAGGCTCAGCCATTTCCTCGTAAAGTGAGTTCCATTCTCTCGATTTCCACATAAATACTTGTTGCCAAATATGAACCCTGCAGGTGTATTGATGACATCCTTTGAGGCACCTATCCATCTAGAATAAGTTGACGAGAGTCTAATGAGGAGTCTTGCAATCAATGAATTTTTAATTTCCCTTTATTTTGGTCTACATTTTTTTTGGTGGGGTAATTTTGTGTATGGAACACCTTTTTTGAATTTTGATATTGTTGTTGTAAGTGTATTTTTAAATTGTTATAATAGGTTTCATGACTTATCTATAAATATTTTTTCATGTATTTCTGTTTCATCCAGAAACCTTACTAGACTTGGTTAATAATTCTGACAATTATTTGTAGGTTGTTTTAGCTTTTTATAACTGTGAAGTCATATTGTCCATGACCAATAAGAGCTCCCCCTTTGGACCTATGGAAAATCCCAGTTTGGTGATATCTGTCACCTAAATTCTTCTGTTATTTCCTTTCAAAGGTTGTGATTCTGTTTCCTATTTTCTTTGAAATTGTTTTGAAGTACTTTATATAATTCAGAACAGCACCTCTATTTCAGTGTTGGCTTGTTGCAGGTTTCTATCAAGATGGGGTATAAAGTTTTCCGAAATGCTCTTTGTATCTGATGACATCATAAAATGCTTCCTTGCCAGTTCACTGATGAAGTGAATTGCATGATTCATTATTACGGTAACCTTGAATTTCTGGGTCAAATCAACCAGTCTAATATGATGTCAGTTTTCTATGTAATTCCCTTTAATTTTCTGTTTTGTTTAATATTTTTATTTGTAACTTTGTTCAAAAGTGATAAGTGATTTGTTGTTGTTGTTGTTGTTTTTTTTTTCCTGTGGTGTTAAGGCCTGTGTTTGGGATCAGGGTAATGGATGCCCCATAAAATGTTTGTTGGTACTTACTCTTTTTTGCCTCCAATGAGTTTGGGTAATGTTGGTGGCTTTTGTTTGATTAATTAGCCTGACTTAGTTTGCTTTCCATTGCTGTGATAGACACCATGACCAAAGACAACTTGGGGAGGAAAGGGTTCATTTCACTTTACACTTCCAGGGGACAGTTCTTCACTGATGGAAGTCAGGGTCGGAACTGAAGGCCATGGAGAGGTGCTGCTTCCTGGCCTGTTCCATGCTTCCTCAACTGCTTTCTTAGACAACCCAGGGCCACCTGCCCAGTAATGCCCCCCACCCACAGTGAGCTGGGCCTTCGAACGTCAGTCATTAACCAAGAAAATGCGCATGGACATGCCCACGTGACTGTCTGGCGATGGTAGCCATTCCTCAGCTGAGGTTTCCTATTCTCAAGCGACTCTTCTTTGTGTCAAGGTGACAAAAGTAACAAACACACTGATTGTTCAGAGGCCTTTACCTGGGAAACAAAAAGTAACAAGCACATTGATTGTCTGGAGGAATTCACCTGGGAAGCCAGTGCACTTTGAAGTTGCTTGAGAAGAGGGTTTTAATGGCAGATTCAGTTTCTCTTGGAAATACCAGGCCATTTGGAGTTTTCTTCTCATACTGGTTTGGTGTGTTTGCTGTTCTAGCCTCTTCTCTCTCGCTGTGATAAAGCATGATCAGAAAAAGCAATTGGGTGGGGGTGGGGAGGGAGGGACTCATCTCCACTTAAAATTCCTTATCACAGACAACAAAAAGCTGTGGGGAAGTCAAGGCGGGAACTTTGAGCAGCTGGTCACACCGCATCCAGTGAAGAAGTGAATCTATGTCCTCTCGTTTGCTTGGGCTCAGCTGTATTTCTACACACTTACACAGTTCAAGATCTTTCTAGGGACTAGTACCACTCACTGTGGGCTGGGCCTTTCCATACCAATGAACTTAATTAAGAACACCCTGCACCACATACATGCTGTAGTGGCTTGAAGGAAAATGGCCCCCCCAGGCTCAAGGGGTGGCAGTATCAGGAGGGTGATGTTGTTGGAGGAAGGGTGTCACTGCGAGTAGGTTTTGAGATTTCAGAAGCTCAAGTCAGGTTTAGTAGTTCACAGATATACAACTCTTAGCTCCTTCTCTAGCACCATGTCTGCCTGTATGCCACCATCACAAGAATGGACTATACTCTAACCTGTAAGCCATCCTCAAATAAACGTTTTCCTTTATAAGAACTGCTGTGGTCATGATGCCTCTTCACAGCGATAGAAACTCTAAGACACATGCCCATATGCCAATCCAATGTAGACAGTTGTAGTGTTATTTCATTTGTATTTTAAGAAATAAAGCTTGCCTGAGGATCAGAGAGTAAAACAACCCCGCTGGTCAGTCTTACAGACCAGGCAGCGGTGACACACACCTTTAATCCAAGTAAACACACTAGTTTGTCATAGAAACCAGGCAGTAGTGGTGTGTGTCTTTAATCCCAGCACTAGAGAGGAATATAAGATGGGAGGAGCCAGCTCCCACACAGTCTCATTCTGAGGATTCCTGGAGGCAGGATCACCATTTCAGCCTGAGGTAGAGGTAAGAGTCAGTGAGTGGCTGTTCTACTTTTCTGACCTTCAGGTTGAACCCCAATATCTGTCTGTGGGTTTTTATTATTTATGCAACAGGTAGTCTCTCATTGAGACTGTTTTCCTATGTTGAGTCAAGTTGACAACACTTAACCATCACGTGTGTTTTCAGTGATTTCTTCATCTCATGAAAATGCTGTGCCTACTGGTGTTGAATTTCTCACAGTGTTTCCTACTGTCTCATAAGGGCTGGCCACATTTTCCTGCTGGGGTTGCTTCTCTTTTTCCCAGCTCACCATTTTCATGATTCTTTTGGGGATGTATTAATTTAATTCCCCCTGAGGAATCAATATATGGCTCTGTAGAGTCTTCCCAACCTTTTTTTTCCTTTTGAGAAAGATCTTGCTGTATGTTTGTAGTCCAAGGTGTTCTTGAAATTTTTTGTGTTATTCCCCTCCCACAACCTTAGTTTTTCTTATTTTAGATTTGTTATGAATTTCATTTCTTCTGTTGTTTAAAATATTTCTTCCCTTTATTCAGTTTTATTTGGGACTAAACATGTTGTTACTTTAAAACTACATGAGAGAGAAGAAATAGTTATGGACTTTTCTACTCTTTTCCTAATATGTGAATTTAAAGGTGTAAACATCTCAATGAACTGGCTTTATCACTGTTATTAACGTTGTGGTAAAACATAAGTATTCAGCTTATCGTCTTAATGTCTTGAAGCTTTTGGTTCAGTAGGATTTTTGCATTTCAGAACCAACCTCGTAAACATTTTCATCTTGCCTCCCTCCTCATACTCAATCCTTTGGCAAGACCTCTGTAAAACTCTGTATGAAGTGACCTTTTTAGTTTCCTCATTAAAGTGAAGTCATAAATTCTTTTGATTTGTTTTCAGCTTTAAAAAGAAATAATGGCTCTCAGTTCAGGATGTCTTCCCTTTTCAAGGCTGTATAGTAGTCCAGTGTGTGAATAAACCATGTTTTATTTCTCTGTCCATAAGCAGATGGACATTAGCTGGCTTCCGTCTGTGGCTGTTATAAACAAGACTGCCAAGAATGTGGGTGTGAAACATAGTTTTTGCACATTTTGTTTTTTTTTTTACTGTTAACTAACTAAAATATGTTTAATTGTTGCAGTTCATCATTTGATCTGACGGCCATTTTAAAGGAGCTCATTCGCAAATGTTTTGCATTCTTTCCAAGTTTTATTTGGTTGTTTATTTCTAGCCCAATTATGCCGCAGCCAGAAGTACCCTTTCAGTGCAGTGTTTTGAAACGTGGCTTATCACATTTGGACTTTCCCTGTACCATTAATTTTGATGAAGTATTCCGTGTGCACTGGAGTGTGGGTCCTCAGTTCAGGCGCGTGTGCGGTAATGAGTGAAGGTTGCTAACTGTAGTGTTCATAGAGTTGCTTTTATTATTAACCTGCTGCTCTCCTATCATCACTGAGAAAGCTCACTTCACCTCTGACTTCACGTTTGACTCTGTGACCCTGCCAGTCCTTTTCCTATAAAGAGTGAGGTCCAGTAACTGAACACATACCTGTTCAGAACTTAGAGCTGGTGGGCACACATCTGTTCAGAACTCAGTCCTGGCGGGCACCCTTTTAGCACGGATTCCTTCACGTTTCCTTTGGGGCAGCTTCCTTCTGTGAAGTCTACGTGGTCTAATGGTCAACACAGGGATAAAGACCGGAGAAGCTTCGGCAGAGTTTCTGTGCATAGAGGTGCAGCCTGACAGAGACAGAGAGCCAGACACTCCCTTAACCACCACATCCATTGTGTTGTTACTTGCCTCTGACGATACGGTACAGACGTGGCAATTGGTGAGCCCAGGCCCACCCGTGATTGTTAACTGGAGCCTGCACGTCAGTTGTCTTTTCTTAGCTTTTACCCATGACCATATTAAGTTCAATAATTTTGCCCCTGGAGGCCCTTTCAGACAGCTGTGTAAACCTTACTTGTTTTGGTGACCTCGGCAGTTCTGGAGAGCACAGATCAAGGATGACACACGATGTGTGATGTTGTTCTTCTGGTTAGACAGACAGTCACTCTGAGAAGTGCCATTTTGGTCTTGTTAAGTCAGGATTGTGTGATTGATACTGATGACAGCAATCTTGAGCATGTGGAAGGAAGCACTGTCTCCATGAGAGGCAGACAGCGTCCATACATTACTTGGAATTCTATATGGGAATATTTATCTATTCTTCCAAATTATTTTTTACTTGCTCACTTGTTTACATTACTATAAACTCAGAATATTCATTTTATACTTTGGGTTATTGTTGTAAGGGGTGCTGGGCCCCTTTGTTTGTCCCGACCGCCCGGCTAACTTAACACCCGAAATAATCACACAGAAACTCTATTCATTTAAACACTGCCTGGCCCATCAGTTTTAGCCTCTTATTGGCTAACTCTCACATCTTGATTCAACCCATTTCTAATAATCTGTTTGTCACCATGAGGTCATGGCTTACTGGGAAAGATTCTAAACCAGTGTCAGTCTCAGGCAGGAGCTTTATGGCGTCTGCAACTCTGCCCTTCTTCCCAGCATTCAGTTCTGTCTACCCCCACCTACCTATGTACTGCCCTATCAAAAGGCCAAGGCAGTTTCTTTATTCAACCAATGAAAGCAACACATAGAAAGAAGAACCTCCTATACCAGGTTATGAACCAGACCTACATGGTTGAGCATTTCAAATCTGAAAATCTAAACTATAAAATGTAGAACCAGAGCCTATGGGGACAAGAATGGAAGGTCAAGTTGGGAACAGATGGGGTTGAGATGGTTAATATTAAATGTCAGTCTGACACATGTTAGAACAACCTGGGAGATTGTCCTCTAGATATGTCAATGGGGATGATCTTGACCGTATTAACCAGAGGAGAAGACATACCTCCTGTTGGCGGCACCATTCTGTAGGTCGGGTTCCTGGAGAAAGGAAGCTGAGTGTGAGCATTCACTTCTCTCTTCTCTTGACCTGACATAATGTGACCAGCTACTTCAGGCTCCTGCTGCCCGACTTCTCTGCCCTGATGGACTGTACTTTGATATGGTGGGCTAAACTCAGCCCTTTCTGCCTTAAGTGGCTCTTGTCAGGACATCTTATCACAACCACAGAAAGGAAACCGAGATCCTTACTGCGAATAAGGTAAATTACCTTCAGACTATATGTATGATCTGTGGAGTAACTGCAGGTCCTATTTTAGACCTGATTCACATTCTTAAGGTTCTTACTATGTATGTGCAAAGGTTCCCAAACCCTAAACAAGTCTGAAATTGAAACTACCCATGCTCTTCAGTATTTCAGGTAGGGGATACAGAAGTGCCACTGTTTGTCCTGTTCATATGGCTCCAGTGTCTATCCTTCCTTGAGACACGGAGGCTCAGGCTCACTTCTGTGCCCCTGGGAGCTTGACTCTTGGTTCTCTCTGCTGTATTAGCCATAGGTCAGAACTTCTTGGTTCTCGCTAGTGTATTAGCCATAGCTCATAACCTCTCTCCCGAGGCTCCTGAGGCTGCCAGAAGCCTGCTTAGTACTGTTGTCAGGTTCACTGCTTTCCTCTTCCTTCAACCTCATGGCTTGCAGATATCTGAGTTCCCAGAGAGCTTGAATAGTAGGGAGGTATTTCACTGAAGGGTGAGTTACTGAGGTGTGTTTCCTGCAGGTTGCCTCCTCAGCCCCCTGGGTCCTTGTTGCTGTGGCAGCTCTCTGGTACTTTTCAAATGTCATCAAGAGCTTCTGGATGTATTTGCTGGATTATCAGATGCAGTGCAGTACATCGTAGCTGGATGTGGCACCTCCTGGGAATGACGTTTCTGTCTTTTCCTGCCAGGTCGTGGTGGGTGGGTTCTTGCACTTTATAGTCATACAACAAATATCCTACAGAGTATGGTGTGCAGTGTGTGTCAAGTAGAGAACTAGACATTCCATGCATTGCTTCACCTAGCGCTGGCCACAGCTGGCTAGAACAAAGACATCTAGCCTTTCTTCAATGTAAAGAAAAAATGATAATCTCAGAAGATCCCGACTGTCAGCAAAGCTCTTTAAAAGGTTGACACATTGTACATAGTTTCGGTGTACTGTTTAGTACGCATATATGGTTTAGGGGTCACACATGAAGGCACTCGGCATGTCCAGCACTTCAGACACTCATCTTTGTGGTGAGGACATTCAGAAACCCTCCACTTTAGACATTTTAGAATTTACAATGTGCTATTGTTAACTACGACCACCATACTATATAATCAAATAGGAGAACTTGTTTCTCCTTTCGGCTACAACGTGGTCCTCACCGACCAGTCTCTCCCAACTGTCAGCCTCTTCCCCACCCTCTTGTAACCACTGCTCGAGTCTGTTTGCATGAGAAAACCTTTAGTAGATTCACAAATGAGTGAAATCATGCAGCGTTTATTTTTTCTTGTCTGGTTTGCTTCACTTAACATACTGTCCTCCAGAGTCATTCATAGTGTCACAAATAACACAACTTCATCTGAGTAATATTCCATATGCTAATGGTGTTCCATTTTATTCATCCATTAACCCATGGATTGTACGTTTAGGATGACTTGTACATTAGCTTTTCTGAATACTTTAAGAATAAAAGATAACGTATAGTGGGGATGTGGAGGAAGGGATCCCTGGCACATTGTTGGTGGGGGTGCTGCTTACTCTAAACCCCGTGGGAAACAGACTGACAGACGCTGTGTGCAGACCTAGAAGGTTCTGATGAAAGGGTCTTGTGGAGAGCTGCTTCAAATGGCCCTTCAGCCATGGATACCCTATGACAGGTAATTAATGGTGCAGGGTTCTGGTTAGTCCTTAAGTGATGTGAGCCTTTCTGCACAGGTGTGCTGAGGACCCACGGCAGGGATGGTGCTGTCGTGTTCATGTCTGTGGTGGGAGAGCTCCCTGCACTGGACCTGGTGGCTTCCATCCCTCAACTGGTGCCCCAGTTTCATGTCATCTGCAGGTCTGAGGAGCTTCTCATGCCTTTGTCATCGTCCAGGATGAAAAGAAGCAAGTGCTAGGAACTCTGCATGGCCAACCCTTACCCGCCATGTTATTACTCAGCCAGCTCATGGCTTACCTCATCTTCTTCTGATTTGCATATTGCTAGGCAGCCCACAGCACTTGAGAAAGAAACCTTTCACATATCTTACCCCTGACTGAAATCCATTTGTCTGCACACGAGCTAACCCTGGGGTCTGCCCCAGCCAGCTGGGCCGAGGTCTCTGAGCGGAGTGTGGGTGCTGATCTGTCAGCATAGAGAGCTATTGGTAAAAACATGTCGATTTTAGGTCCCCAGTCATTCCCATTGCAACTCCGCTGAGAGCTGGATATGACAAGCACTTCCTCTGGAGGCGTGGTGTGATTACCTGCCCTGAAACCATTCTAGCACTTTTTACTGCGCTGCTGCCTGGGAGGCTCTGATTGCATCCATCCCATTTTCTGTTTCTCTGCTCCTTTGGCCCTTTACAGAGTGGGAGGAAAGGGATATCCCTACAAGGCCTATATGGAGAATTAAGTTTCATGGACCAATGGATAAGAGGAATGAGCTAGTGTCCCAGTGGCCTGGGGTATACTCTTGTCAGAGGCGTCTTTCCAGCAGCGACAGGCAGGTGGGGAAGGCTAGCTGCAGAGTGGAGTCTGGGCATGGGGGTATCCTGCAGAGACGCTGATGAGCAGCCTCTGACTGTGGATGAGAGAACGGAAGGGAAGCTTAGGGGTCAGAGCACTGATGCTCAAAAGCCAGTGAAGCCCACCATCACTTTCTGTGCAAACAGCAGGGATGGAGAGGCACGGGAGACGGTAAAGCCTTAAGCAGGGGGAATCTGAGGCTGAAGAAACATCAGACAATATGAGCTCTACTCCACTAAGGGAAAAGGTTACAGCTTAGGCCTCTGCACTGCCCATGTATCACCTTGGGTCACGTGCACTGCCGCTGGGTCTCTCACCTGGCCTTCTGTCTGCAGGGAGATTATAGCGCGGAAGAGTGGCAGGGGAGCATTGTGGAGATTAGCCAGGACTCACGGAGGCTGATGTAACCTTCCTCCGTGTGGTAGATCGGCATGACCTTTGGTCCAGCTGTGGTGTGATGAGGGTTCTGCAGCTGTGTTGCTGGGAGCGAGTTGGAAAAGTTGGACGCTGGTGTCACAGCTGTGTTCATTCTAGTTTCTCCTGACCTTTCTGGGGCTGCTCCATATCTCCCCCGCCGCCCCCCCCCTCGTGTGTGTGTGTGTGTGTGTGTGTGTGTGTGTGTGTGTGTGTGTGTGTGTGAGGTCAGAGGTATTGGATTCCCCTGGAGCTAGAGTTATAGGTGATTATGAACCTCTGGACATGGGTACTGGGAATAGAACTCAGATCTTCTGCAAGAGCAGTATGTGATCTTAATTGCAAGGCCTTCTCTGTAGCCCTTTAAAACCATTTGGATAATTTTGTGTGACACCATGGCAGCGTGTGTGTGTGTGTGTGTGTGTGTCCCTTATATTCTCTCTCCCCTTTCTTATAAAAACAAACAACCCCCCTCCAAAAAGGAAGACTTGGGAACCAATCATTGGGGTCCACCGTCATATGACCTCATCTACTCAACACCCTAAGACCCCACCTCTGAACACTGTTAGAAGAAGTGGCTTCCTTTCTTCACAGCTCAGTTCCCAGAGTCAGTTGGATAAATTGTTTTTTCCCCATGGAAACTTCATTGTGGGGATTAAATTCCAAGACCCGAGCCCTTGGGACGGACACACACACACACACACACACACACACGCACACACACACACATATTACCTTAGGCTTAGCAATATACACAGCAGTGGTGGGCTTTATAGGCAGGGGCAGCATCCCAGAGTCTGTGACGTTTGCCTCCTCTGGGAAACCCCATCGGTCCCTTCAGGAGCTCAGCCTCATTTGCATTAACTGCAGTAGAGGCTTCCCTGAGCCACTTTTCTAGGCCCTATGTAATGAATGCCTTCCTGCTAATGAACTCTTAGATTGTTTCCTGATGGCTGCTCTCACAAACAGGATGCTTGTGGGCTAATGGTTCTCTTGAGGAAACAGCAAGGAGGTGGAGTGGCTGCCTGCACAGGCCTACAGATGCCGCCATGTTGCTTCTGGAGTGGACGGCGGCATTTGGTGCTGATGCCAGAACTTGACTCAAGTGAGATGGAGGGTCTCAATTCTCGAGTTTCCCAGATTCTTTACGAGGTCAATAAATGCCAGTCTGTCTCTCTGGTCAATTGTCTTTCTGTACCTTTTCTTAGTTCCCGTTGGGTTAGTTGCTTGCTTGCTTGCCTCCTTCCTTCCTTCCTTCCTTCCTTCCTTCCTTCCTTCCTTCCTTCCTTCCTTCCTTCCTCCCTCCCTCCCTCCCTCCCTCACTCCCTTCCTTTGATACACATAGAGGATTATGTCACTGCAGTCTATGCTATTAACACCCACCTGTAGAAACTACCCCCTTGCTCTTTATTTTCAAGATAGAAACAATGGATCTCCCTTCCTGGCTGATGGTGTTTGGTACAAAGGTAGTTTTGCCTTTTTAGCAGATCTCTAGAACAGACTTCTTTGCATACTCTGGCCATCCCCTGCGTACCCACTCGTGCCTCACACCCCCCAGCCTCTGCCAGGAGTTTGTAGATCTGTAGTAGATTCCTCATGCCAGGGACAGCGTGAGAGTCATGGTTGTGCGCCTGGCTTGTTGCACTTGCTACTGCTCTCTCCGGGTTTGCCCATTGCCGTAAATGGCAGGACTACCTTCTTTCTGAAGGCTGAGAAACACGTCACATGTCTGTGCCATATTCTCTTACCCCATCCTCCTGCCAGAGGGCATGGAGGCTGTCTGCCTAGGTGAGACATTGTGAGTGACTGCAGTGAACAGGGTGGGCAGACGTTTCTTTTACACCCCGAATTCATTCTTTGTATATATACCCAGGGATAAGGTTATAAGGGAAAATTATAGCTTCCCTTTTCTTTGAGGATTCTCCACACTGTGTTCCATGCATGCCTTGCTAATTTACACTTCCGCTAGCAGCTCACAGGGTACCATTCTTCTCCCACCTCCCCTGTCTTGTTTCCTTTCCCCTTTGAGTCAGCAGCCTTCCTCACAGATGTGAGGGGAGTTTCACTTGCTCTTGCCTGATGGGGGGGGTGTCACCCCTTTGCTTGATGACTGTGACATCCGTCATTCACAAAGGCCTTCCCTGTGCCAAACACCCAGTATTCTAGAGACATCTGTTAGCCTTTCTACAGTTTATTTTTGTGAAAAGTTTGGGGGGCAGATATGGCTCTTCAAGTAAAAGAGTTACAGTTGTACTGCTCATGCCAGTTATTTGAAAATCCATCATTATCATGTACTACATCCCCACATGTGCTGGGCTGTTGTGGACGGTCTTCTTGGATACTTCTGCCCAGCCTATGCTAACAAAAGCTTCTTGTGTAATTTTATTTTTTTTTTGACCTTCATTGTTGTCCAGTGACTTCCTCTGCTGTCGGGGCTTTATTATTTTCACTGGGGATTCTGTTGATGCTGCATTGACTTTCTAAATTGATTGAAATCAAATTAAAATATTTAGTGTTCTTTCATATACTGTAATATATAGTGTATATTCAGACAACATTTTTATATGTCTCTATATTGCTTCTTTCTAGATGCTTTCTAACTTTGTTCCCATGAGATACCTTTTGCTGTCACATCTTTCTAACTCCTGGCGCAGAGGATTCCACTGAGTCTTCATATTGAGGACCTTGGTGTCTGGCTGAATGTTTTTCTTGGCTGTGCTGTAGCATCTGTTCATTCTGTAAGACCCCCCTCTTTATCTGACAAGTAGTTTCCCTTCCTCTTCCTCTAAAGCTCTCCACAGTGTGAGGCCCGTCCTGTAGCAGCTGTAGCTGGAATGACCTGTACAAAGCTGCAGGAGGACGGGGTGGCTGTGTCCTGTTCCTTGTCTCTGCCCCTCCTCTTACAGAAAGCCTTCTGTTGCTTCCCTGTCGGTCATGACAATTCTGCTGCGTGTTGCTGTGAGATCGTCTTTACGGTTTCAGAAAGTGGCTTCTCAGTCTGGTTTTTAAAGACTGTCTGTCAATCTGTGTGTGAGTGTGTGAACCTATATGCAGCTCCCCCAGAGGCTAAAGGAGGGGTCAGATGCCCTGCACTAGAGTTAGAGGTCATGGTGAACTACCTTATGTGGGCCCAGTTCTCTCTAAGAGCAAGATGTTCTCTTAACTGCTGAGCCATCTCTCTAGCCCCTTCATTTAATCTCCAGTGTTTGCTTCGTTGGTTGATTGGCTGACAGAGCCTCACTTCATTGCAACTGCTGGTCCGTGACGTTTCTTTTTAAGCAGGAGCAGGTCAGGTTCCATCACACTTGGTGGTACAGAGCTTCTGTTGACCTGTTGTTTTGGACACCGACAGATGGTAGAGGAAGGCCAGAGGTGGCGATGTATCTTAGCTGAAAGCCACTTTCATTTTGTTGAACTTAAACATTTCTCATTCACAGTAGGAGAGGAACCAGAACACTGGACACACACCGCCCTCACCTATCTGCTCAGTCTGAGTTAACTTTTTGTTTTTATTAACCCCCCCTCTCTTTTTTTTTGGAAAATCTTAAAGTCATTATAGTCCTTCATCATCATTTTTCCAGGATGTAGAAGCCGCACAGTAGGTTAAAACAGTGAGAAGTTTATATAAACATAAAATAATTGAGCATGGTAAACAGAGGCGGCACCGTGCTGGTGCAGGTCTGGGCAAGAGTTCTGCGATGGGATGGAATTTGCCTCCAGAGATTCACTTGGTAGAAGCTTCATCTCCAGCTGATGGTCCTGATGGGAGAAGTTGGTCCAGGAGGAGGTGGTTCAGTTATGATCTTGTGATGCACAAATCTGGGACTGGGAGTTCCCGTGTGCTGGTCAAGCTTGATGACTTGACCCATCCTTGCAACTCATGTCATAGTGGAAGGTAGAATCAACTGCTCAAAGTTGCCCTCAGACCTTCGCATAGGTGCGCTGGTACTCACACCCCCACCCTCACACTCAAATAGGCTGTGCGTATGATAGTAATAACTTTCTCAAAAGTTAGGGCTGAGGGTCATTGTGAAAAGCCTGCCCCTGGCCTCTACACGTACACACTCACACCACCGAGATGAAATCATGTCAACTCCTACTCCAGATCACCTCCCCCGGAGGCCCCACCTCTAAATGAGCCAGGTGGATCTGGGGGTGTGGCTCGGTGGGAGAGTACTTATTTAACAGATGGGAGGCCTTGGGTTTAATCCGCAGCACTGCAGAAACAAACAACCCCCTCGATGGAGCTTCCATCCTCCTACACATCTCCCAGTGGGGTTTAAGTTGCCACACACTGGGATACTCGCTTGAACCATCCCCAAGCTGCCGCAGCACAGTGGAAGCTAAAAGCTGGTTCTCAAAAGAACAGTTTCTAACAGGCAAGGGCCTGGGCTTGCCTTATTATCCCAGAGGCCGGCCTGTGATAATCCTACGGACACTTGCTGGTGCTGGGGACACGGTGTGTCCTCATGTCTGCTGTGTCAGGGCGTCGAGGAGTGGCAGAACAAATTGTGCTGCAGACCGAACACTGCAGTTCCTCTGTCTGCTCTGGTCCCCACTCCAAAGCAAGTGACTGCAGGTAGGTGGGGGTATATTACTCCGTGTGATTGTGTTGCCCTTCAAACAAACAAGAGGAGTCCCAAGTATTGTGTCTCTTCCCTTTTGGAGGGTGGTGCAAAGAATATGACTTGTTTTCCTCCGTAGAGAGGAATCTTGGTGTGCTCCAGGTCATGGGGTCCCCAGAAGCTTCACAGTGGCGCTGGCCTCAAGAATCGTTATGGGGTTGATTTCCTATCCTTTTTCTTTTCTTTTTCCTCTTTTGGTTTTTTGAGAGAGGGTTTTTTCTGTGTAGCCCTGGGTGTCCTGGAACTCACTCTGTAGACCAGGCTAACTTTGAACTTACAAAGATCTGACTCCATCTGCCTCCTGACTCCTGGGGTTGTGAAGGCTAGGTTCACAAGCAAAATATGAAGTTTCCTATCTTCTTATCGCTGGATCCCAGACTAGGCCTTCTCTCACAGAGACTACCGTCCTACCAATTGCAACCATTCGGCACGAAGTTGTCAGCACAGCGCAGCTGTGGTGGATTTTGGAACGCTAAGATGATTGGGAGACCCCAGATAGAGTCGCTGTAGGGATCAGAATTGCCACAGCATGGATGAAACAGTGGAAAGTTGTATCATGAGGGAGAGGCACCCCTGCTTCTGGTCATGCTTGCAGGCTGGTGCCGATGAAAAGACTTTCTTTGGGTGGGTGGCTTCGCACCCTATACCAGAGGCTGAATTGCTTTTCTCCTACAACTATGTCATTCATATCTGAGACAGCAACTCTGCCAGACCACCGTCCTTGCCTAAGTCACTGACTTTCGTGGAGGTCATATCAATGAATTAAGTAAGACTATGGTAAGAATCCGCAACCCTGCTAAGTTTATCATTGTTGCCAGTGTTGATTTCTACACCCCCCCCCCTCCTCAAGCAAAGATGGGAAGTGGTGTTCATTTTACTATCTTGGGAATGCAGAGAAGTTCTAGAAACTTCCACGTAGCTCTTCCTACAATAATGGGCCTAGTCCCATGAGTCAGATAAGTGCTGAGTGGATTCTGTCTGTCAGTTGCAAAATATGTTTCTCTAATTGAATATTCAGGAATTGGGTAAAACAGGCCTGTAGTGGGTCCATGCACCAGCTGGATCCACAGTGAGTCTGAACTGAAATAAGTAGGGCATTACTTTAACTCGTGGCTGTAATGGTGTTTTGGGTTACCATAAACTGTTTCTTATATAGCCAGCATCTAGTAACAACCTTCCCCAGGGTACAACTGGTATTTTCACCTCAATTCACAGTCTTGTGTTGCCAGTCCCTTTGGGGGAACAATGGGCAGCCATGCAGTTCTTCCTCAGGAGACTTAAGTCCCTTTCCCCAAGTCACCATGAGTAACCAGCTATTGCCAAAGACCTCTCTCTGTAGGACAAAGCATTGTGCCTGGGGTCACAGCCCGACATAGCTCCTTTTGGCATCTGGCCTCCACTATTCTAAACATCTGGAAACCTATCTGAGTTGTGGCATTCCCCACAGTCTCTCCCAGAAAGCAGAGCAGCCATGGGCCTTTTAGGGGTGCATTTATTTACCCCACAAGTCAAAGCCTTTGTGAAGGGTGCCTTCTAGGCCTTTTCAGGAGTTTAGCTGGGGTAGCTGTTCAGGTCACATATGTAGATCATCCCAATAGGGTTGTCTTTGGATTTCTTCCTCCACGGTGTGACAGAAAAGCTACAATTAGAAGTTATCCAAGGCAGCCTACCTTCCTTTATGTCCAGAGGTCTTGAAGCCCTCTCTCATATGTTAAATTTGGAAGCTGGGGTAAGTCCCTCTATCCAAGAGCTTAGCCCAGCCTGCTGTTGGGTTTCACTTTGCACAGTCTACCTAACACCCTCAGGCCACATTGCCACCCACATTCTCCAGACTTCTATTTCTGCAAGGTCTTTTCCTCCTGGCTTGCCTGTGCACCTGACCTCTGAGCCATTGGACTTATCCCAAGTTATAGGTGTCATGGTAGCAAATGGTGATGGGATTTTTTGAAGAGACATAGCATCTCTTTGAAACACCATCCTACCATCCTCAAGTAAAGCTTCTGTGAGGTTGTCAAGGTAAAGGTTTCTCCTCAGACACCTTTAGGGAGTTCTGTCTGGAGGCAGAGGAGTTGCTCGCATTGCTTGGACTTTGTTATCAGCTTCATTTGGACCTAATTAGAAATTCCTGTTTCCAGTTTCAAGGTCTCCTTCTTCCTGGTTGCTGTTGTGACGTACAATTGACCAGATTGTGATTTCTCCTTACCACTCAGCAGTTTGCATAGCTCAGTGTCACATGTGACTTCTGGCAATAATAGCTATTTGGCCACAATAAATTCTTCTCTCAGGGCCATTATGGAAGCTGTTTCCTCAAACCAGGACTTGGTGAGTCAGGTACCCAAATGAGTTCAAAAGAATCCAGCTTACCTCAGCTCATGTAGTCCTGACTCCAGCCTTGGCAGTCATAAACAGGAAGCTCATTGTATTTCTAAAATGGTGACTGTTGCGTCTTTCATGTAGCAACTGCAGTTGGTAAATAGACCGAGTGTGGTGCCGTTGCATGCTGTGGGACACAAGCATGCCATTTTCCACGGGCAAGGGTTCAGCATGGCACTCAAGCCCAGGAACACCATGGCAAAACTCAGTTGCGAACCCAGCCTCTAGGGAATTTTTCTTAGGACAACATTGAGTTACAGTTCCCTAGCAGCCTGCATCCAAGCAGGAGATAGAAACAACACAGTCGGCTAAAGAGAGAATGTCCATGCAGAGATTGATTAACCATAACAGAACAGTATTATAAGGCACAGGAGCATAGCTGGATATGGTTGTGCCTGCCTGCTTGCAGCTCTTGAGGAAGGTTCCCAACCAACCTGGGCTGCATAGTGAGCGAGACCTTGTCTCACAAAACAAACAGACTAACAGAAACACACCAAAAACAGAACACGACACAACCAAGAATAGACAAGGAAAAAGGAAAAAGCCAAACAAATATTCAGACATAAAATATAGACTGTATGCGGACTCTTAAGGCTAAGAATGCCCAAGGAGAGGAAAACACGGAAGCTTCAGACTGCACTGCTGAGGCACTGTTCAGCCTGCACACAGCCCAGAAGCTGCGGGCTCAGCAAGCCGCAGCTGGTCTGCGGTTTCTGATGTACCCACAGACTACACTCTATGGTGCAGGAAGGGACTGCTCCTGCTGGCTGGAGGCAGAGGGGACAGTTCCGGCTCCAACAGGACAGAAGTCATCAGGGATACAGAACATGTGAATTGAGCAGTTTTGCTCTCCTGACCAGATGCTTGTGGGTTTGAGGGAGCACAGCAGGCCAGACCAAAGCTTCGAGGTTGTAATTCTCCAGGCCTGTGGCCTGAGCTGGAAATGGCAGGGACCTCTTCTTCCTGTATGTGCTGTCATCATCAGGATCGTGTAGAGCTTAAGGGAATTCTGTCGCTCAACACAGAGCATACATGGAAGCACGCGTTCTGAATCGCGAGGCAATAAACTGATAACTGGCACCATCTCTTTGTCATGTCTCGTTTTGCCACATACTCCGTGAATGTGGTGGCCACAAATTGCCCTTTATAAATTGTACAGTTTCCTTTGAAGTTTGATTCTACACATTCAGGGCTACTTCAAGCTCAGCATATATGTGCATATGTTCATGGAAAGCTTAGCATATACATATATACATGCATACATACATACATGCACACATTTCTTTTTAAACTGTATTGGGTTCAGAGTTATAAGTAAATCTTCTTAATTTAAATTGTATGTCTCTGCTTATTCTTATCTTTTTTGACTTGATCTCTGTGAATGTTTCCCATGTGAATAACAGCCGTTAGTCTCCCCTTCGCTCACCATCATGGGCATTTTGGGAGTGTGTTGCTAATTGGATCCAGGAACTATTTCTTTCTTATCTTTATATATTTCTCTGTTTACATTATTTTCCACAATCAATGTCACTGTACCTGCTTCATCCTTGTTAGCACCTGCTTGGTAGATTGTCTCTGCCTCCGTATTTTTGGCAGTCCTCATCTGTTTTGTTTTGGGTACAGGGATCCAGGAAGCTCAAGTCTGTTTTTCAGTGAATGCACCTCAGACAAAATATGAAGAACAATAGACCCACGTTCTAGGGCTGCCGAAGCGTACATCCATAGGCTGTGCTGCTTCAATAATGGACGTGCATTTCCTTGCAATGTTTATTGTTACTCTCATGTGCCTTCACCATTCATAGGAGAGTCCCCTTGGCTGTGTGTGAGGTGCACACCTATATCCCAGCACACAGAGGGCTGAGATAGGAGGATCATAACCTTTACACCAAGCCTGACCTTTCTACCAAGCCCCTGTCTCAAACAAAACAACACAGTAAGGGGAAAAGAAGAGCGTCCTTAGATCTGCATCGTTGTCCTTGGTATCCATGGGAATTGGTTATAGAACTTCCTCGAGTACCCCAGATCAAGGACTGTTCAAGTCTTTCTATGTCATAGTGCAGTGTTTATAGATAAACTATACACGTCCACTCATGAGATTTAATTTCTCTTTAGTTTACTTAAAATTGAAAACAGGGATGCTGTGTATGTAGTTGTTAATTGCTTATGGCTTATGGCAGAATGCCTGTATGTGTTTGGAAATAGCAAAATTTTTCTCCCAAATGTTTTCAGTCCTAAATTGGTGGAGTTATTAGGAGAGGGGGCCCCTAAGAACAGAGTCCTGGCTGTAATGATCAGACTCTAAGATGCATAAGAATTATCCACAGTGCTTTATGTGAAGACAGGTTCTCAGGCTTGCTTCCAGCCTTTCTAGTGTAATGGTTTAGGAGCTGCCCGCCATGGTTTTCTATCTCAGGGTCATTTTAAGAACAAATATCTCTGGTTGCCATGGAATGTAGGGAACTCCAGAGACTTGGGAGAGTGAACAGACCATTCATGGGCTATAGATACATAAGTCTGGAATGGTATCTATCTACTACAAGATATTAATTGTGGATTATGTCACTCTACAGGTAAAGGTGGTCTAGGACCTCACCTTTAGGTTCTGGTAAACTAGTGTGTTTGTACGTGAATGACAAGAATCTCTGTGTATTTAAAGATTGGGTGAACAAAATAACCTCTGATAAAGATCTCTACTTGAAATAAATAAGGTCTGGCTTTTGGAATATGCACCCAAAAGGGGAATCCTGTTCCTTACTGGGTTCTGAATGACTGAGCTGAGGACAGTATAGCACCTATTACCAAGCACCACTGCCCGGGATCTGCTGCCTAGGGTAAGTTATCCTAGCTCGGAATCCCAGGATGATCACACCCACTGAAGGCGAGGTGGAAGTGGGGGTGGCGGTGTGGAAGTGATGCTGCCTCCCGTGTCTATGCAGCGAAGAGACTTTCCTCAGAAGGGACTGGATACCTGGAGGATATGGTGGGAAGAATAGAAACAGATGATACTTACACTGGAAACATGATGTTCTCTTATCTGCCCTGGCTTGTGGTACCCTTGCCTGATGTGTGTTGAGGTCAGAGTAATGTCCGTGCATTTATCGTACAACTTTGCATGTCAGCTTTGCTAGGCTGTCTGGCTCTGGTGGTTGGCTAGGAGATGCCTCACTGGGCTTTGAGTAAAGTACTCTCCTCCCCAGGATGGTTGGATCTCATCCATCCACTCAAGGATCTCAGAGGAAAGTTCAGAGTCCTCATACAGGAAGGAACTATACTCTGGGCTGCCTTCAGACTCAAGACTACACGATGAGACCCTACTAGAGTCTTTAGCTTGTCATCTTTCACGACAAACGTCAGACTTGGCAACCTTCACAAACACATGAACTATTTCCTTGGAACAACTCTCTGCATGCCCCGTTGTCTCTTCTCTGGAGATTTCATACCAGTTCCGTGTAATTGTCTCACCAGCTTCTACCTTGGGACAATCTCAGATTCAGGAAAGAGTCACCTACCATTAGACCTTTCGTTCCCCAAATGCCACTGCCTATCCTACTTGGTCCCTTGAACTCCCCATGCACAGGCCTGCAGCTCAGCACTTTGGCTGCCCCTCTGAGACCCCAGTGCTGAGCCCTCTTTTAAGGCACAGACCCTTCCTTTGGACCTCATCCAGCCCTGTGGTAGGAATCACTTCCGTGGTAGCTAATGAATAAAGATAGGTCAGACAGACAGACAGACACTGAATGAACAGCTGTGGTGTATGTAGTATGGGCTCTGCCCACTGTTGTAGTCAGATAGCCCTATTGCAAGGCCTGGCTTCCTGCATGTTAAGGGATCCCCCCCCACACCGCCTGAGCAGCTTGGCTCTAAGGATGTGTCTGGTCCTCACCCTACACTTTGGGTCAGAATTGGAATATTATCAGGATGCTTGAGTGATAAATGTACATGGGATTGGTCCAGAAGCTGTGGAGTAAAAGCTTTCAGATGCCTGGAATTGATGAGATGCCTGCCAGTCAGCCCTCCTGTCTTTGATGTCTCTCTGGTGCCAGACACTTTGTCTTATATGTCCTTTCTTGGTTTACATTCTGAGACGTCTTTCTGCCAAAGAAATTTTCTTCCCTCTCCACTGTTCTGGTATTTCCTTCCCTCTTAGACCTATGGATATTAACCTGTTTAACCATCTGCTAGGGTTGGCCAATCCAAATGTTAAAAGATAGTCTTCCACAAGTCCACCCTTACTTCTGATGGTGGGCTACAGATTCTAGGCTTCCAAGTAGCAATCCTAATTTGATAATTTTCTAGAAAGAGTCATGGACCTCAAAAAAGCACCAAACTTAAAGATCTTACTACAACCTAAGAGAAGAGACATACAGGATGAAGATTGTAAGACTTCTATACTCAAAACCTCTAGTAGTCTCAGAGGTCTATAATTCCTTACCTGTGCTGACATGTGATAATCGGCAGGGTATAGCCACCAAGAAAGACTCAGTTGAGCATCCTTGTCCAGGGTGCTTACTAGGGCTTTGCTGAGTGGGTGGGACTGATTATGCCACTGTTGAACTTCATCTCTAGCCTCCCTGTTCTTCCTTCCAGAGGTTAGCTTGTGTCAGGTATCTCAGATTCAAACTCTACAATAGCTGGGCTGGTCTCAAGGGTGAGAAGCATATACCCTTGAGTTGTGAATTCAGGAACCCATCGATAATAGCAGAAACACTTCTTCACCTGGGAAATCCCCAGGACTTAGCGCCTCCCTCCTAGAAACCAGATGCAGAGGTTACCCAGTTGCTTATTACACAAAGGCTGACTGCTGCCACTTGGTGTTAATAGGAAGCAAACAAAGACTATGTGACAGCAAGGGATGGGGAAGGTTGCATGCATGTATGTGTTTACACCTAGTGATGCTGAGAACCAGGCTGCCTTCTGCACCACAAAACTGTTCATCCACAAAACAGAGTGATGATGTGCCAAGATAGAATGATAGATCTCAGACCTGAACGTGCGTCAGAACATGGTGGTAGAGGGGTAGATTGCTGTATCCTGCCATGAAGTTTCAGCTTGCCTAGAGTGGTACCCATGATTTTCCAGTCCCAAGTTTCCAGGTGATGCTGTTGCTTCTGGTCCAGGGGCCACACCAAAACACCACTGAAACAGACCACGTTGGGTATTTCTTGTTTTAGAATCTTGACCTTTTTAGATTACAATGGTAGAAGGGAGAATTTGGCAGGAAGAGGTTCTTCCACACACAGGCTGTCAACACCATCCTTCCTGCCCCTTGTCTCTTCTTGGGCCTCTGCCCAGCTGCCAGTGGGCATTCGAGCCCCAAATCTCATGGCTCATTGTACAGTGATAGAAGTTGGTGGACATGCGTGGACAGATCCTACATAGGTCGCTGCCTCTGACTTCTTCAAGTGCCAGGGCATGGGCTCTGGAGAGAGACATCAATAACCTGGATTTTGGAGTCTCCACCTCCAGGCAATCACCTGACATCTGTCCTGTCTTTGAATCATTAAAAGAAGCCAGACCCTGATTCCCCTGGGTTTCTGAACCTCCTTTCCTGAGACATCGTCTTCCCTTTAGTCTGGTAGAGGCCACACCCTTATCCAGGAATTCTGTGAGCAAGGACAGGGGACAACAAGCACACATGGGCAGTATTTGAGGGGGTCACTGGAATATTTGGTAAATAGCCTTCAGATTTTGGAAATGAGACACTCTGGGAAACTGTTATATTTGGCAGATTTTGGCAGGAAACAGGAATGGAACTTTATTTCAGGCAGGGTCCTGTCACCCAGCTCTATCTTTGCATCACAGAGGATTTGAAACTGGGGGTTCTTCCTCTTGGTTAGTGACTTGGGGGAAATCAGGAATAGATTGCATCTTAGTCTCTCTCATACCTGGAATCTGTCTATCCACCTTTCTTAGAAGTAATCATAGACTTTAATAAAGAGAGGTTTATTTATTTATTTTGTGTCTGTGATGGCAGTACAGATATGTAAGAACCAACACTTTGTGTGTATGCAGTAGCCACAGAGGCCAGAAGAGGGTGTCAGGTCCTCTGGAACTGGAGTCGGAGGTCTTTGTTGGCTTCCCAATATGGGTGTTGGGAACTGAACTTGTGTCCTGTGGAAGAGCAACAAGGGCTTTTAACCGCCCAGCTGTCTCTCCAACCACATGGACTTTTTATTATCAGTTTCATAAATGTGGCCGCTGGCCAATGGGCAGGGGTCCTGTCACTCATCATGTGACAGGAAATCTGTGCGACACTTTGGAGTTAAAGCAGGGGCTCTTGGTGGCATTTGAGGCTCCTGTTGGAAGCATACATCCTCACTTCTAACCCCTGCAGCATCGTACCTGCTTGGAGCGACTCCAGCTCCCAGATGACTGTCACACAAAGTGCTGTCAAATGTGAAGCAGTCCAGAGGTGGCACGAGGCGACAGAGAGAGCTGAGATCGACTATGACCAATCAAGGATAATAATGGAACTCTTTCCCAGTTGCACGCCAAGAACCAGCAGCTCCACCCCTGGTGACATCACTCACCTGGTCCTTTGGGGAGGGGAAGGGACTCTTGGAAGCTAGAAGAGTCAAAGCTCATGTGTCCCAGCAGGGACACTCCAGACTCTTGCTGCCTTTTAACCTGTCAGCTACAGCTTGCCGCTCTCCAGAGGGTGTGCTTTTTATTTTTGACTTGAAGTCACAGCCAGGGCCTTTTCTTAACAGTTCACACTGTCCCTTACTGTTCTTGGGAGGACATGGTCATCAGGAAGCAAAGGTTCCTACAGGGGGTTCAGGGACACCTGCACTGGGGAAAGGCAGCATTGGCAGAAATGCTCTCCTGGGGAGAATATCCCAGGAGGCCACAGGACACGCAAACCAGGAGGGAAGGTAACTGTCCTGAGCCCATGTTAGAGATCAGCTCAGGAGAATCTGCTAGGCTCCCTGTCCGCTGACCCCAGAAGCGTGGGCATAGGACGGGATTGCCTTTACCTCAGTCCGTCTTTCCACTGGGTCTGTAGCCAGATGTGCAGTGGCGATGCCCACATCTTTTCTCCAATAATCCTCTGCTCCATTCCCACGGGGAACAGCTCTGTAAAGTCTGTTGTCCATAAATATAACTGGAACATTTAAAATAAGCAAGGAGAAACTGATTACGTAAAGATAGCCCTTGGGAGATTTCTATTCAGATTTGACGAAGAGTAGACCACATTGTATCCATTTTTGCACGTTTCATTTCAGCATTCTGAGTTCTCATTCTCCTCCTGTTACCAGCCATCCCTGAGCTCCTATGTGGAGCTGCAAGAGGATGCTACCGAGAGACCCAGCTCCTGCTTGCACTGGATTTGGACTGTGTAGGTGTGGCGGTATCATGGACCAGGCACACAGTCTGCATGAGCTCCTGGGAGGATGATTTGAGTATTCCTACATGGTCACAGGATTGCTGTCACCAAGGGTGGAGAATGCAAGACTGTGAAAGTCGTTAGTATCCCTTGTAAGTGAGAGCAGGCAGTGAGAGGCAACTGGAGATGGGTGGGATTGGCAAGAAGTTAGAGGGACCACCCTTCCAAAGGGTCATGACCCCTATGCCCTGAGTCCTGTCCACACTCTCGGGCACTTCTGCACAATCCTTGAGACTCTGCCACAGCTGGACAGCTGCCACTGTGATTCTCTCTGTACCTTCACATTCAAGTTCCATTTCTTCTACAGCACCTCTGAAAAAGTCCCTTTCTGGGCCCCTTTCACCATAGATGCAGAAGAGTAGCTGGGAACTGATAATGAGCTCAGCTGGGAAGGACCACAGAGTGTGGGGAACCAGAACCCCAGGCCTTTCTGCATGGTTAGTTTGGGAAAAAAGAGTTTATCTGTTTTCCTGCCATGAATTGGGTTTCCATCCTGTGAAACTGGACAGTTTTGTATCAATTCCTGTGACTCAGGTCCCCTGGATGATATTATGTATTATGTAATACGAATGATATTAAAGTAATAATACTTTAAGCATGAGGATGGACACCCAGCTCCTTTACCTGGTGTAGGGAGCCTGAAGGGACGTGTGCATGCATGCATGCACATGCATGCACACACAAGCACACGCACACATGCACGCATACACACAAAGACACACATGCACATATGTACATGCTTCTCAATCTTTTGCCCATCTGTGTGCTTGCTAGAAGGAGCTTGAGATAATGGTACTCTCGCTGATAAAGTCAGCGATGGAGCCCCTGCCTGAAGTGTCTGTTGATTATCCAGCTTTATTCCAGGGGTATATTAGGGTGTAAGGAGAAAGCCATACTAGGTGTCCGCGTGGGGGATGAGGGCTGGGAGGATTCTGGGAGTCTGTCCTGATTCTCTGAGGGCCATGTGATAGATTAGTATGAGGGATTAGACTCAGTGAGGCCTTTGAGGGCACGTGTGATAGCAAAAGAAGGTGGTGTTATCTTACACACACCAGAGGCCCCAGATGTTCATGGCCGTGGGTGGCTCCGACATGGGACTGCTTGGCCAGCCTTCAGCACTGTCCTTCTCCCAATCCTTCCTTATCTCCTCCCTTTTCTCTTCACCTGTAGCTGTGCACCCCGAGAGGTGACAGGACCCTAATGGGCCATGGACCCTCTCTGGTTTCATCCCATCTCGCTCAGTGTCTCCACCGTTAGCTGTGTGTTAGTCATCCAGAGACTTCCAGTGTTGGAACCCTACTCAGAACCGGCACTAGGATGTGACCCACAAATTGATATTTTTAGAACTGGTGGCTTAATTGTATCAGGAAGCCTGGATGGAAGTCCCCAGAGCTGGTAGCATTTGTCCATTTCCCCATGGCATGGTCTTTCCTGCTGCTGCTAATGATGACGCCACCCAGCTGAGCCGGAGCGACAGCAGCTGCGTTGGTTTGAAACGACTGAAATAAAAATAAAATGACTTTGAACTTAAAGTGCCTTTCAGAATCAATATACAGATCAATAACAAGCACACGGTGCTGGTCAGATGGTGTCACCATGCCATGGCTGGTCTCTCTCACTGCACAGAATTAGAGGCTATGCTTAGATGCCAAGGGTTTTGGCATTGAGTTCTGCTTTGGGGATTTTACTCCCCCTTAGTAGCAATGCTGGTTCTTGGGAAGTGGCTTAATGAGCGGGGATGGTAGAAGTCTGAAAATGGTCCTTTCTGGCCAGAGGACTGGCGTGTAGGCTAACGGGCTGAAGGAAGTGCTTCACCTCTGGCTCTGGACGGGGGAACCAATTCCCTTGTAAACATTATGGAGAGTCCCACTTCCTCTTCTCTTGCTGCTTTGTCCTTAGCCTGGCCTTCAGCTGAGCAAAACTATGGAACTGGGTAATAGGCTAAAACTCTGAGACTGCCCAATTGTGTGGAGAGAGGAGCCAGAACAAGGAGTCTTTGGTAGTTGGAGACTATGAAAGAGATCTTGAAGAGGACAGCTACCTATTACCTACTACTACCTGCCTACCTACTACCTA
>NC_022023.1:28205032-28211933 GCF_000317375.1 Microtus ochrogaster | reverse complement strand
CTCGAGTCTCCAAAGGGAATTCTGACAATGTCTAGGGTGAAACCCAAGTTTCTTTGATCTACAAAGCACCAAGGAAATCTACATAATTCTCCAGTCGATCACGATTTTATTTTCTAAAAAAGTGACCAGTTCTGAAATTGGGAAGATAACAAAATGTCACCCTGAGGTGGCCTAGATGTTGTAATTGTCTAGGGCTTTAAAGTGCTTCATGAAGTAGATGTTAGCAATTTTTTAAGTGAAAAGAAAGAAATTCTTATCAGACAAATATGAAGTTTAAAAAAGGAGAAGAAAATGGAAAATTTCAAAATGAAAAATATATATGAAATAAAGACGTCCATTGGGTGGTCTGGGGAGCAAAATAGACATGCCACACTGGAGAATTATTTATCTGTAAGTAGTTGAATAAAATTGCCTTCAAGTAACAGAAAGAAAACATTTTCAAAAAATAGGAAGTCCTTGGAGACTATTAGAATAATACCAGAAATGCAAGGATTCACAACACTGAAACTCCTTAGTGAAAAGAAAGCTGTGTGTGTGTGTGTGTAAGTATAAGAGGTATGGGTAAGGTGTATATATGGTAATAAAGCTTCATATTTTCCTTAAAGTGATAAAAATTTTCTCAAAGTAGACCATAAAACATTAGGTTGTATAGTCTAATCCATAGAATAAGCATTAAAAATTATTCAAGATCTGAGTGTGGTGGTGCTATAATCCCTATAATGCCTATATCCCAGCATTCAGGATGCTGAGGCAGAAGGATTGAGAGTTTGAGGCCGTCTTGGGCTATATAGTGAGAACTTCTTTCAGAACCCCAACATACAACAAAAAGGGAAATTAAGCCAAAGGGGCAACAAATAAAGGGGATACTAAAGAAATGTAAATAACAAAAATTAGGCAGGAAAGGAGAAGCAGATGGGCAAAGAAATGAAAGAAGCAACGAGAAAAATAACCAAAGGGGTAGATCTAAATTCAGCTAGGTCCATCAATATATTAAATATAAATGTAAATATAAACATAAATACATTAAATTAAATGACCTAAATGTCAGCTAAGAATGCACAGACTGGGTTCTAAGAGTGGCTTATTCATGCTTTCTCTATTAAGAAATCAACCTTAAAGAGATTTAAAGTAAGAAGGTGGAAGCTGGAGCTGGAGTTGGAGTTTGGTGGAAGAGCACTTCCTGAGCATGTCCAAGTCCCAGATTTCTAGTACCAGAGATAAAATGGACATGATCAAAATAGAAGGCTAGTAAAAGATACATTTTTTCCACCTTTAACTTAAAGAAGGCTGAATGGTTGTTTTAATGTTGGAAAAAGTCGACCTGACGGCAAGGAGAATTACTAGCAGGTAAAGAGAGGCAACTATTGATGATAAAAGGTCTAATTCACTAAGAAGGCATATGTCTTAAGTGTCACTGTGACTAACAGCAGAGCCCCTAAATGCACAAAGCAAAACTGGCTGAAGTGCAAGGAGAAGCAGGCGATAACTCAGCAGAGCTCACTCAGTAGCTCGTAGAACAAATAAGGCAAAGACAGAAGAAGTACAGAGCCGATGGACAGTCTGACCAATTAAAACGTCCTGTGGTCATCTATAGAAAATTCTATGCACTAACGGTAAAATAGATTGTGTGAAGTGAGAATGGAGCCATCACTAAGGTAGATCAGATTGCGTATTAGAAAACAAATCATAATAAATTTAAAATGATTGAAATTTTGCAGAGTATGTTCTTTGATCATGGTGGGATTAAACTGGAAGCCGTAGAATAAAGACATTCTCAAATATTTAGAAATAATATAACATACTTCTAAAAGACTCATGGGTCAAAGAAGAAATCTCAAGAAATGAAACAGCTTGAAAGAAGTGAAAATTAAATTCAACTATGTTAAATATTGTTGCATGCGGCTAAAATAGGGCTTTGAAGGAACTTTATATTATTCAATAAAAGATGCTTACTCTTCATCGACATAAGCGCTTGCCTAGAGAAATGGACCAATTCGTTAAAAAAAGATGAAACTACTAAAAAGCTCATTAAAATAGATGACATAAATTTCCTTTTCTCTATTAAAAATGTCAAATTTATGGTTTTAAAAACTTCCCAAAAATTTCAGTTAACTCAAATGACTTCATTGCTGAATTCTTCAAATATTTAAAAAAGAAATAAGATAATAATGATGATCCCATCCTCCATAGCCTTTTAAAGAAAACAGAAAAAGCGATTCAGATGTGAATGTGGCATTCCTTTCATATGAGAAACAAAGTGCACCGTATAAAAATTTCATATCAAATGCAAAATTAGATGTGAAAAATCCTTCACCAAGTGCACTCAGCATATCTAAGGTAAACACATCATGGCTAAGTAGGTTAATCTCATACATAGCTGGAGTTCAGAATTCAACTGTTCATTAGTGAATTTCATGGTGGTAACAGTGAAAAGAAAAAAAAAAACAAGAGTGTCTCAGTATGGGTAGAAACACTCATAAAAATTTGACATTCATTCTTGCCAAAACCAAAATGTAACCCATAAAACAGGATTAGAAGAAAAGGAGGAAAGGAAGAGGGAAGACAAGATGGAGAGGCGGGAGGGTCAGACAGAAAGGAAGGGAGCAAGGAAGAAGAGCAAGGGGGGGGGGGAACGGACGGACGGACAGGAGAGTCAAGGATAGACAGAGGGACTGAGGAAGGAGGAGGGAAAGAGAATATTGCCTTTGGCAAGTCTGCATGCACACAATGGAATGAATTAAGCCAGCTCCTCATCGGGTTGCATTATTGTCTGCAAAATCCCTGCCACCTACAAAATACTCATGGTTCTAATGAATAAACTCAGTGAGGCTAATACTCAGTACTCAGTGATATTTCTATATGAAACTCAATAGCCAGTTGTAGAAAGACAATGGCATTTCTAGTAGCATGAGGAAGGCAAGAAAGAAGGCAGGCCAGGGCCAGGGCCAGCGAGGGAGAGAATAATTTCCTTAAGAAAACGTGCAGAATGTTCATGCTGGGAAGTATAAAATCATGTTGAGAGAAAGGGAAGATGACCTAAGTAAATGAAAAGATTTATCACATTTATGCATCTGAAGATTCAATATGACTCAGATCTAAGTTCTGCCCAGGTTGTTCGATGGAGTCAAAGCAACCCTAATCAATCAAATACCTGATAGGGCTGAAAAAATAGATATTGAGAAATTGCTTCTAAAATATATAGAGAGGGGCAAGGGAAATTGAACAGCTGAAACAACAGTCAGAAAGGCAGCAGCCCTAATGGCTTGCGGAGATTCCACAGAGCTAGCTCTGAGTGATGTGCACATTATCTTTATGGATGGTGTTAGTGTTCCAGGCTGCCATAACAAAGTCCCCACAGCGGTGGCACCAGCAGCACAAATGTATGGCTTCACAGGTCGTTGGTAGGTCAGTTCCTTTTGAGCCTGAGGAGGGGACCTGTCCTGCTTTCCCTCTAGAGCTGTTTCTAAATGTTCTCTTTCAGAAGGACACAGTCATCCCAGATCAGGGCCTGCCCAAATGAACATATCGAGAGAGTCGCATCTGCCATGTCCAGACTTCAAATTAGGGCTGTATCCTTAGGTCCTATGGGTTTTGACATTTACATCTGTGGGTTATGATGGGTGTGGCGATGGGACCCATATGTCCTTTGTCCTTGGATTATTTTAAGTTGTCATTGATGTATGTACTTGAAAATAAAAGGACGGCAGCACCAACAATCATTGTAAGCCTGGCAATCTTGAAACTGTTTGCTCTGAGCATGTTAGACTTCTTTGTTGCTATTGTGATCCCCTGTGTTTGTTGAGTGGAGAAGGTGCTTCTCAGGCAGGATGAGAAAACAGTGAGTGTTGGGCATGTTCTGTGTCATTTGCCATCATATCACCGCTCCTGCTTATCCTGCACCTCAGTCAGCTTCCCGTCACTATGACGAATACCTGACACTGTCAACTTACAGGGAGGAAGGGCAGTAGTCAGGAAGCAGAAGAGAAGTAGAGGAAGGCCCTAGAGGCCTAATAGCCCTCTTTAAGAGCACACTCCAACTGCCCTAAATAGGGCCCAACTATACCTCTGTAAAGGCTTCACCAGCTCCCTGTAGTCCCATTTTGTAGACCAAACTTTAACACGTGGCCCTCAGGAAGACTCTTAAGACCACAGGCGTTACAGCCCGCCACGCTCGCAGGAACAAATATGCCACACAGTGGTTAACTTCAGTATCTCCTCCCTTTTCCAGAAGCTCTTGAGAAGTTCTTGTGCAGAATAATCCACTGTTTTTACTGGTTAGAGACAACCAGCGAGGAAACTAAAGTTTCTGTGTAGAAGTCCTTACACACATTGATGACATGTATGACATTAGCTATGGCTTCAGTATGGTTACGTGATGGGATTCTGGAAAAATCTGTTCCGTGGCCTTGGTGCTGACTGAGAAGGGCTGACTGTAGTTTGTGGCTGTGTTCTCAGGCCATTCCTGGGCACTCTTTCTGAGGTAATGATGTGGTGGGAAAGCCAACTAAGCATAACAATACCCCAGAGGAATGAATTAGTCCACACAAGTTAGTCCACACTGCCACCCTGTGCTCCTTAAGAAGGGCTGAGACCCTCATACTTCCTGCTGTAGAAAAGTCACCTGACCCTGTGGCTGCCTGGGCTTCATAGGGCCTGCAGGGAGGCACTAGTTTTTGTTGTTGTTTTTTTTTTTTTAATTTTTGGCTATAGCAGTGCCGTGAAGATACAAAGAGAGGCAGGAGGTAAATTCTGTTGTTCTATGACTCAAAGGCTGTGCTTGCTAATACTCAATGCTTTTTCTCAATTTATTCCGTCTGTACATGGCTGGAGTTGAGCCCCAGCACTGCATTCTCTGTGCTAAAATCTATAAATGTTTCCATCGCCACACAGTTGTCTTGGGGTTGTGCCAACACTCGTTTAAGTAGGATCCTGTCAATGGAGGTTTAATGTGTGCTCAACAGTTTTGTGCCTTCCAAGGAAAACATACCTGTGATCCTAAGTAGATTCTGGGGTCTTGCTTGACAATGGTAGCCTGGGTTTCAGAAAAATTTATGAACTGGTCCCTCTGAGCTCAGAGTTGCCTATGATCTGGAAGAAAATATCTGATTTCTATCTAGAGAGTTCCAGCTGATTGAGTGTTCCCTCAGATCATGTCAATGCAAATCATGTGTAGTCCAAGCAGCTAAATTACATTAGAAAACAACCAAAGAATGCTATCTCTACAACACACAATGGCCATCCTGGAAGACAGAAGTGCCGGCCCCAGCCTGGCTGTGTCCACATCTTATCTGTATGCTATGCTTGTCCCCAGCCTGGCCTGTGGTGGCTGAATAGCTGTTTCCGTCTGCATCTGTTACAAGCTCCTCTCAGAGCCAGCCAGTGCGTTCTCCCGTGTAGGAGACAAGAGTGACGTGTAATGAGGACGTTGCTGCTCTCTCTGGTCGACAATGAGCCTTTATCCCCGTCTCATTAGGATGCTTCGGGAACCGAGGGCTGAGCCGTGGCAGAGGTTGTGTTTCCTGTTGATTTATGTGCTGTCATAGGATTAATTGAGTCTGGACACGGGGTCTCATTTTCTTGGACATGTAGCAGGTAATCGTGCTTCTCCTGTACATTCAAATAGCTTTCCAGATGGTCTGCTATGAAGGATTTGTCTCTAATATGACTAATCGGAAGCAAAGGACCGCAATATGTTTGTGTACATGCTCTGCAATAGAAACCTCTGGACCCCGATTGGTAGGCAGTTAACTGTTTCCTAGCCACACGCCTGCCTGTGTTCATCTGAGGATGTGGGCCACGGAATGCAACAAAGGTTTTGAGGTGCTCTAAACAGAGGCCCTGGGGTGGGGGAATGGCTTCTGTTATATCTTTCGGGAGCCTTACAGCATCACTTATGCAAGAGCAGGACTCTACATTCAGTAAGGGAATGGGTTCTGAATTAGTAGAAGCGACTCTAACAAAAATACTGCAGATGGGCATGGCTCAGGCTCTCTGGGGAGATGTCAAAGGTCAAAATGCTTGGGTGTTGCTATTTGCCTGGGATTCTCTTGTGATTCATAGATGGTTCCTTTGCACTGGGCCCTTACATGGTGGAAGGGAAAGGCAGGTCTCTTGAGCCTCTTCTATAAGGCTCAGAAGGCTCAAATTTTCTGGCATGACCTCCTCACATCTCCACCTAATGCCGACCTTTTAGGGGTTAGGATTTCAACATAGGAACTTCTAGGAAACAGCCATACGGTCTATAGCAGATCGTCTACTTCTCTAGCAACTATTAAAATGAAACTCACGATGAGTTTTTATTGCTTATAGTGTTATGTTAAAATAAAAGAAGAAGGGCTGAAGAGATGGCTAAGCACTTAAGAACACTCGTTCTTGCAGAGGACCTGCATTTGGCTCCTAGTGCCCATCTTGAGTTGTTCTTAACCAGCTATAATTCCAGCTCCAGGGGATCAGACGTCCTCTTGTGGCCTCTGCAGGCACCTGCACCCCCACCACACACCCACACACATACACACAAATAAATACAAAAGTGTAAAATACGCTATAAGAAAGGAAGAGAGGAGAACACAGAACTGCGTTTCCAGTAAGTTCTTTTTTTTGTTTGTTTGTTTTAAGGAATAAATTTATTATAAAGACATAGTTGTGTTTAAGTTTTAAAAAAGTAACACATATGATATGTTTTATTTGCGTATACATTTATGTATGCACAAAATATATCTGAAAGACACACACAGGATGCTGTCTTTGAAGAGTATCACTAAGGGGGAAATGAATAAAGACATTACATTTAATTAAAAAAAAACAACAAAAAAAACCAAACTCTCTAAGTGTACATTTTAACTTGAAAATACTGTTTCTAGGATCTCTCTATATTTCCTGTTAATATCATGTAATAGAACTT
>NC_022023.1:28202711-28204932 GCF_000317375.1 Microtus ochrogaster | reverse complement strand
GTCTACTTCTCTAGCAACTATTAAAATGAAACTCATGATGAGTTTTTATTGCTTATAGTGTTATGTTAAAATAAAAGAGGAAGGGCTGAAGAGATGGCTCAGCACTTAAGAACACTTGCTCTTGCAGAGGACCCGCATTTGGCTCCTAGTGCCCATCTTGAGTTGTTCTTAACCAGCTATAATTCCAGCTCCAGGGGATCGGATGTCCTCTTGTGGCCTCTGCAGGCACCTGCACCCCCACCACACACCCACACACATACACACAAATAAATATAAAAGTATAAAATACGCTATAAGAAAGGAAGAGAAGAGAACACAGAACTGCGTTTCCAGTAAGTTCTTAGCTGTGTGAAGGGATGGGCTGAATAAAGAACAGAATACACCACAGAGCCTGCAGCAGCTGTCTTTGGCTGGATCACTTGACACTCCCCTTTCTTGTTAACTGCACAGGGCAGTGGGTCACCCTTTTCATCACCAGAAAGTAATGAGCCCTCAGAAAGCAGTCACCCCCTCAGCATAAAACTCTGCCCACATCATTGTAGCAGACAGCGTGCCGGATTGCTCACACCCCTGGCTCTCTCCCAGTGAAGGGAGAGAAGCTCTTTGTGGCCTTCCACAGGGCAGCTGTCCTCCCACAGTAGCTGCGCCCCTAGATGTGCTATGTAGTTAAGCAATTGAAATCTGTCCACCAGTTGTTGCCTGAGTTCACCGATGATGGCAGCCAAGCAGGCGGCATTTTGCGATTCTGTGGGCACTTCCCCTAGGCATCAAGGGGCCACCTGAAAAAGTCTCCTTGAAGATGAGGTGTGGAAAACAGCAACCTTTGTCATCCAGCTGTAAAATATTCCCGTGCCGCATGTGATGTGTTGAGACCTTGTTGGAATGCGCACTGCCTGAACATCCCTGGATGTTGTTTTCATGTCTGCTCCGTGACTGTAGACCACAGAAGGAATGACTTATGGAGACCAGGACTTCATTTGGCTGTTGTTCTGGAAGCTGGGAAGTCTAAGAGCAGGGGACTGGTCCCTGATAAGGGTGTAGCATGGTGGAGTATTAAAAGGGGACAGAGGAATATGTGAGCTCACGTGTCTTCTTAAAGGCTACTAGTAATGTAGAAGTAGCATTGTACAGACTGAGCAGGTTACAGTGTATGTGCTTAGGAATATATACGTGTGTGTATATATGTGAGATATATATATATATGAACACACATATAAAACAACTATTATAAAAAAGAGGCTATGAATTTGAAAGAGAGTAAAGGGTATATGGAATTCTTTAAAGAGAGGAAAGTAAAGGGAGAAATTATGTAATTGGATTACAATCTCAAAAAAGATAAAATAAATAATTTTTAGAAGATACTAATAACATCATGTGAGGTTCCACCCTCATAACTGCATCTAATCTAGTTGGTTATGTCTACAAATTCACTTCTAAACATCAGTAACACATAAGCATTTCATCGGAGATACAGGCATGAAAAAGCTAGCTGAGCTGTTTCCTTCTTAGGAAACGGGAGTCATTGTTCCGCAGACATCTCTGCACACTTTTGTTGCCGCTCTGCTTCTCGGCCACACCTTGTCCTCTGGTATGGGAGTTGTCTGCTCTTCTCCAAATGGTCCCACTTTGCCAGACTATCCACTCTTTGCCCTGCTGGTGGCAGTGGGAGCCACCTATAAGCTTCACAGTCTACAGGAGCTCCCCCTTTTTCTGTGCCCCATGAGTGGGGTGGGGCGTATAGACAGAGGTACTCTATTGCTTGGTAAAGAGGTCAAACCCATCTCACAGAGAATAGGGAGTCCCCAGAGACCTACTGTTCAAGTGACGTCCTAGGTCGGCTTGTCTCTGAAGCACTCGCAGCTCCAGGCTAGGCATGACACGCCCACCCAGAACATGCCACGAGCATGCAGTTCCCCAAGTTGACATGTGCCTTCAGAGCGAGCGTAACACTTTGTTGGGAAGCAGCCCTTTGCTTTCTGCCATGCCCCCTCTCCTATATGCACTGCTGCCTAGATGCCCTCATGCTCCGTTGAAGAGATGTACGTTAGGCTCAGTGTCCCTGCCACAACCACTCTCCTCCTGTGCTGGTAGAGCCATGTAAGACACAATTCTGACCATGCATCATCCCCCTGAACATCCATTCAGAGCTTCCCTTAACTCCCTATTTGTCGAGTTCAGACCTGAATTGGCTACTCTGCTGTGGTTTGAATATAGCATGTGG
>NC_022023.1:28200669-28202360 GCF_000317375.1 Microtus ochrogaster | reverse complement strand
CTCAGTGGGGATTAAGGTAGCTCTTAGGAGATCCCGAGTTACCTATTGAGAGAGAAAATTATTACAGCACCTAGCTTGGTCCTTGGAGTGCTCATTGGCTCTCTGGTTCGTGTTTCCTCCCTTTTGACCATACTCCACCACACCTATGCCATCTACTCTTAGACTTTTACTAGAACTGAGTTGATGCTGGTGTCTTGGTCTTGAAACCTCCAGAACCGATGTAAACAAACCACTTTCTTGTATAACGCTCCCCAGCCCCTGGTACTTTGTTGCAGTAACAGAAAGTATACTAATAAAACTCTCCTATGTAACTTCTTCAAAACCTGCAGGCAGATAGGGCTCTTCAGTTTCCTAAGTTTGGACACCATCTCAAATATTTTGCTCAAAGTCTCCCAGAAAATTTGCTTCCGAGTTTGAACAAAGTAGTGTCCATCTTTAGCCGGAGCACACCGTCCTTACACAAAAGGTGCCCAGAAGGTGAAATGGGAGTCTGCAGATTCTTTTGAAAGGGCATCATTCCCCTCCCAGGTGGCCGCTGTGGGTCCTTTTCTCTTGATCGTCACTGAAAGGAGGCCCAGATTAGAGCTATGATGTCATACCCAGATGCCACAGCTGCATTTGATAGTGAAACATTTGCAAAAACAAACAAAAATTCAGATCCTTACCACTGCCCACTAGAATCATAATGTGGCTCAAAAGAAAAAAAAAATCAGTAATATGAACGTTGTCTTTCCTTCTTTAACATTCTGATATTTGTCATTGTTGTTTTAAGCCAACGTAAATAAAATAGTCTTTGTTCTTCTTGAAAATTCCGGCGTCTCACTTGTCTTCACAGCCCTAAGAAAACACTAATAAAGGAAAAGCAGAATGATGCTGGGGAGAACAAATAGCATAGACTAGCGAGTTGGGGAAAAGCTGGGCTTACACCAAGGTTAGTGCAGACAGCCTGTCTCACCACTCACGACTCTCAGGTTTATAATGGTGTGCTAGCGTAGCCATGCGCCTACCCTGCTTCTCACCACCAGCCTAATGTTTAGAATCCACTCGGAGTTACTCAGTGTCTAGTGGGATGCTAACTTTGTGCTAGAGAATTTCCCCCAGCTGTAGGGAATACTGGTATTGGATCATGAGCGTGTTTGGGGTCAGGGAGGCTGTGTGTCAATGCTCTCTAGGTTAGATGGATTGAATTCATTATTTTACTTACACGTTCTTTTTCTTTCCTTTTTGTTAGAAACTTTTTTTATCCCTTATTCATGTATTATAAAAGCAGAACATTCACAAAAGGAACTATGTGCATTAACTCAGCATTGAACCACGTTCTCAGTGTTTCGTATAATCAAAAGCAAGATTTGTGCTTTGTGCACAAAACATGTTCCATATCTCAAAGTAAATATGTCTGGTGACACATGTCTTTAATCCCAGCACTCGGGAGGCAGAGGCAGGCAAGCTCTGTGAGTTCAAGGCCAGCCTGGTCTACAGGACTAGTTCCAGAATAGCCAGGGCTACACAAAGAAACCCTGCCTGGAAAAACAAAACAAGCCAAAAAAAAAAAGAAAAGAAAAGAAAAGAAAGACCAATAAAAAGATTGTTCGCAGAAATTTAAAAGTTTCTAGCAATTAATTTCTTTAATAATTTTTTTGCAGAATTTATAAAGATTTATATCTTTTTCTCTTTTGAGAGCAATTAACCCA
>NC_022023.1:28192952-28200569 GCF_000317375.1 Microtus ochrogaster | reverse complement strand
AAAAAAAAAAAAGAAAAGAAAAAAAGAAAAAAGAAAAGAAAGAAAAAAAAAGACCAATGAAAAGATTGTTCGCAGGAATTTAAAAGTTTCTAGCAATTAATTTCTTTAATAATTTTTTGCAGAATTTATAAAGATTTATATCTTTTTCTCTTTTGAGAGCAATTAACCCAATCTTATGACCCTTAGACTTGGCCACCTGGGTTGCCCTTGTGCAGAGGGCAAGAGTGAACCTATATGCCATAGTGTTCAATACAGAGTGCCTACCTAGCTTTCTCCTATAGCACCAGAATGAAACAAACCAGTGAGTCTGTGAGTCCTGGGCACTGTCTTCTCCTCTGTGTCCTCAGACCCCTCTGGCCATGGCTTCCCCACCCATGAGGCCCTCAGACAGCATGGTCACATCCTGTGAGGAGCTGTAAATTCACAGCTCTCTGAGCAAATGAGCTGTCCAGATACAGGGATACGGGTTTGGTCACATAATAAGTGGCATGCATCTTGGGTTGGCCATGGTCCACATGACTCTGACAGTTCTCCCTCCCTTCCTCTCCACAGTGGTTGGTTCCAGGTCATAATGGCTGTGTGAGTGTCTGCCATGGCCCACCGCAAGCGCCAGAGCACTGCGAGCAGCATGTTGGACCACAGGACCAGACCGGGTCCCGTCCCCCATGACCAGGAACCTGATAGCGAGGACACAGAACTTCCTTTGGAGGGCTATGTGCCCACGGACCTGGAGTTGGCCACTCTGCGGCCAGAGAGCCCCACTCCCGAGGAACAGGAGTGTCACAACCATAGCCCTGATGGGGACTCCAGCTCTGACTATGTGAACAACACATCCGAGGAGGAGGACTATGATGAGGGCCTCCCGGAGGAGGAGGAGGGCGTTACCTACTACATCCGATACTGTCCTGAGGATGACAGCTACCTGGAGGGCATGGACTGTAACGGAGAGGAGTACATAGCCCATGGCACACATCCCGTGGACACTGATGAGTGTCAGGAAGCCGTGGAAGAGTGGACGGACTCAGTGGGCCCTGATACTCATAGCCATGGGGCTGAGAACAGCCCGGAATATCCAGACAGCCACCTGCCTATCCCAGAGGACGACCCATCCGCCCTGGAGGTCCATGACCAGGAAGAAGATGGCCACTACTGTCCCAGCAAAGAGAGCTACCAGGACTATTACCCTACGGAGGCCAATGGGAACACAGGTGGCGCCTCCCCATATCGCATGAGGCGTGGGGACGGCGACCTGGAGGATCAAGAGGAAGACATCGACCAGATCGTGGCTGAGATCAAGATGAGCCTGAGCATGACCAGTATCACCAGTGCCAGCGAGGCTAGCCCTGAGCACATGCCTGAGCTGGACCCTGGGGACTCCACAGAGGCCTGTCCACCCAGCGAGACTGGCCATGGGTCCAGCAGGCATGAAGCAAGGCCCAAGTCGCTGAACCTTCCCTCTGAGGCTAAACACCCTGGAGACCCCCAGAGAGGACTCAAGACCAAGACCAGGACCCCAGAGGAGAGGCCAAAGTGGCCCCAAGAGCAGGTAGGCCTTGACTACCCCCAAGAAATGGTTAGAGGGCCCTGGAGAGTGAGGCATTGCCCAATGGATAGTGGAGCCTAGGAGGGATGATGGGGGGGGGATTAGCTGTTGTACAGTTCACAATGGAAGCTGAGTTAATTTGTTCAGTAACTGTGACGGTTTGGGGATGCTCTGGTCACTTACGAGCCCATCCCTTAAATTCAGGATCCTGTATCACCAGAGGACTGACTGGCAGCTCTGATCTCCTAGGGCATGCTCTGTTCTTAGGAGGTTCAGTCTGTCTTCCGCCGCCTGAATCTGCTCCTGACAGGAGAGTATCCATGCTACCTTCTGATTCACTGAGGTGGCTCCTCAGACCAGCAGACCATTGGTCAGGGTGGTGGCAGGGGATGCAGGCGTTCATGGACTTCCCTACCTAGGCAGATAAGTGTGTCTCACAGTTCCTGCTGCAATGCCTACCAAGCTCTCTTGACCTGACAGGGACTTAACTGTGAAAATGAACTGTCTTGAAAAACATTATTTGAAATTTGATAAAGTTGTAGAGAATAATACAAGGGAACCTAAGCATAGCCATGGTTTATTTAAGCCACAATGAAGCAAGTTATGTAGTCTAATAAACCCATTTGAAAAAAAAACACCATCTCAACCCCCCAAATAGAAAAAAATTTCACCGCAAGTCGATGTAATTACTGCATCTGTATAAAAGAATTTCTTCTTGGCCCTTTATACGCACTGCTTTCATGGTTTGTAAAGCCTCATTTTCTCCCAGAAGATCTTGTGAGTTTGACTATTTAGTTAATACATATTGAATTGAACACACATACACGTGCACACACATACACACAGTGAACGCTTATGTTTGGAATGTAAATCACATTGACTTGCTGTGAGATTTCCCACACATCTTGGAGCCCTTTTGTTCTTGCTAAGTTAATAAGTACCAGCTGACTTCACTTTGGGGGTGTGCCTGTCATTCACAGCAGTTCTGCCTTCACGGGGGGTGCTGTGGGATATAAAGTGCTATTGTGCTAGTGAAGGTTGGGGGCAGGGGTTCTGCGCCCTGGTCTGGGCTTTAGGCCAAAATGCCCACATTTTTATTCATTCATTCTCAGAGCATGGGCTTGTCCCCAACATCAACGATGGCACCACAGGGATGGATGTGGGTTGTACGGAGCTTGGGACATGCTGTGTTTTGTTGTCATAAGTGGCCTCCCTGTCAAAGGTCTGTCAAGAGAAAATTAGCTTGGAACCTGGTGGTGGAGTGAGAAGACCTGGTGTTTTTCTCTTTTTTTGCTTCATGATAAGCAGATGCTAAGTTAAATGAAATTCCCTAGTCTTTTGGGTTAGAGTGTTGGGGGTGGTGAAGGAATGTAAATGGGCGAATGAGTGGTGGTGGTGGCTATTTAGAAGGGCAAGTAGAAGTGAGGCCATCATGGGAGACAAGAAGGAAGTCTGTTCTTTCAGAGAAAGGTGTTGAAAGGAAAAACAGGTGTCTTATTCTCTAAGACCAAGGTGTCCTGAAGGCAATGCTCTTAGCCAAGACTTTGGAAAAACTCCTGAGAGCTAGCTAATGATTATACAAGGTTGGTTTTTTTTGGTTTTTGGTTTCTAGTTTTTTTTGTTGTTGTTGTTGTTGTTGTTGTAATGACTCGTTCATTAATTTGTCCAATCATTTACAAACGAATCCTATCAAGAGAGAGCCAAGCAGGATCTAGCTCTAGGCTGACCAGGCCCTCACAAATAAATGACCTGAGCACCTTTGGCAGACTCTGTTGGGCCCTGCCATGTGGGTAAGGTGTATATCCCATAGTCCTGGGTAGCTCATTTCACACATGGACCTCTGAACGTGGGCATGAGTATCGGCTGGCGATGGAATCGCCTTGGAAACCAGATTCTCTAGAAAATGCATTGGCACTGGATACTTTGGATACTTCATTTGAAGTCACAGCTGTGTTCCTAAAAGGAATCTTTTGCTCCCCTGGGGACAGTTAAGCAGTGTCAGGAACCATCTTAGTGCCTGGCTTAAGACCACAACAGTCAGAGTGCCACGGAGTCCTTGGTCCAGTTCTTGGAGCCATCCCCATGGTTAGGGTAGCACGGCCTAGAGATGAAGTTGCAGCAGCAGAGATGACTCCACAGCCCTGGCTGCTGTGTAGACTTTCTCTATAAAGTGTGCCTACATGGAAGCACCCCAATACTATTCGATCCTATTTGCATTTCAACAAGGTGGTACATTTCAGTCAGAGAAGCAAACTGTGGAGGTCTTTAGCTGGAGGGACATGACAGTGCCGCGCACCGCGCCCCCGTGTCTGTGCTCTTTTCGCCGGCACCCAGTTCGCGAGCTTCAGGCAAGGGGGCTGGAGGTTCAAATACACAGACACACACAGACAGAGAGACAGCGACACGAGTCATCCTTGAATTCCCCAAGAATGCCCCCTTTATTGTGTTCAGGGGCAGATTATATAGAGATAGCCACGCCCCAGCCAAACCCACCAGAAACCACTCTCCTGCCATCAGGAACTCCTGAAGGTCTGGTGCTCAGAGCAGCTGTAGGCACTCAGATCAGGGGATTACAAGAAATTCAGGATCTGGGGTCTCACTGCTCCCAACATCTCCCCCCTAAATTTTTTATAAAACAGAAGACCCTCCTGACCACACAGCCTTTTGGTCACTTTGACTGAACCTGTATTGTTGCATTTGCTGATACTCTTGGCACTGCTGTGGCATCTGCTAGGCTAGGCACCGACTGGGCTGAGGCAATGTGCCTTCCACCACAGCCTCCTAGCAAAGCTCTGCTCCAGCTGCCTTCTAGCCCCAGCTGCGTTCGTTCTGGCTCCAAACTGGTGCATGGAGTGGAGGGGAACTCAAGAAAGCAGGCTTGCTGCTCTGAAACCACTGAAGGGGCCCCACTTAAATTATCTTTTAGGGAATTTGGGCGCTGTCTCTCTGTCTGTGTGTGTCTGTGTATTTTAACCTCCAGCCCCTTGCCTGAAGCTCGGTACCTGGGTGCCAGCACATAGTGCAGACACTGGGGCATGGTGCGCAGCACTTGGAGGTCTCCACCGAGATATCAACAATTGGAGGTCCTAGCTGAGATATCGGGAACTAGGGAATGCTGAGAGGTCGCCCTCAGAAGGTGAGGGTGGACTGGGGTATAGTGTTAATCCTGACGTCCTTCGCTTGGTTTGGCAGCAAGTGGAAGTCAACTGAGAAAGAGGGGTAAACGAACAGGGTTGTCCCCTTTATTGTGTTCAGGGGCAGATTACATAGAGATAGCCATGCCCCCGCAAAATCCACCAGAAACCACTCTCCTGCCATCAGGAACTCCTGAAGGTCTCGTGCTCAGAGCAGCTGTAGGCACTCAGATCAGGGGATCACAAGAAATTCAGGATCTGGGGTCTCACGGCTCCCAACATGACAGCATCCTTTATGTCTCCCCTACTTATTTTAAAGTTTAAAAGTGATAGTCAGGGTTAGTTTTTGAAGTGTGGTTTGAGTGCCCCTAATCTGAAAATACAGAATCCGAAATACTCTGAAGCGGAAGCGTCTTGATTGCTGACATGGGCTCGAAGAGGAAAGTTTCATACCGGCCATCCCGAGACAGCTCACAGGCGAAGCACACGTGCACTAAAAGTTATCTTAAGTTACCCTCAGGGTCTTCATGTAGGAAAGCCACACGAATTCTCATGTTCTGGATCTCATCCCCAGCACATCTCATTATACACATGCAGACACTGCAATGTACGAAAAATACCGCTTTCAGCCGTTCTATGCAGGATGCTGTCCTGGAGGGCATGCTTCAGTCACAAAGGACTCGAAGTCTCTGATCTCGGGAATTCCTGGAGCAATCCAAAGATTCGGTGCTGAGGCTGTACTCATGAGACAAGTGAGCTGTGTCTTAGCTACTGATCTGTGCTTGCAAAAGAGACACCATGACCAAGGCACCTTAGAAAAGAAAGCATTTAACGGGGGCCTGCGTACAGTTTCAGAGGGTTAGGCCATGACCATCGTGGTGGGGCAGACAAGGTGCTAGAGCACTGGCTGAGAGCGTGCATCCATGTCTGCAGCAGAGAGCATACTGGGATTGGCGTGGGCTTTTGAAACCTCAAAGCCCACCCGCAGAGACACACTTCTTCCAACAAGGCCACGCCTCCTAATCTTTCTGAAACAACCTACTAACTAGGAACCAAACATTCAAATATATGAGCCTTTGGGGGCCATTGTCATTCAAACAACCTTATAGTGGTTGAGTTCTATGTGGGGTAAGTAGCTCTCCCTTGTATGGCTAAAAGGGCTGATCTTTGCTCCTGGGGTTGCTCACCTGAGCTCTTGAGGAACACTGTAAGAACATACCTGTTCAGGGTCAAAGATCCTGTTCTGTGGGCATGTGTGGTGGTCTCTGTTGAGGGTTTCTCTGCATGGGCTGCTGAATGACTGGGTTTAGTGAGTGCCACCTTGCTTGTTTTGGAGCTTCCTCACTTTTGCCCCTCTGTGGTCTGTTGTGAGATAAAGGACCCTGAAAAGTCCCCAGAGCAATTTAGTTCTTTGATTGGGGATTTAGAACTGTTCCCTGTCTGGAACCTTAGCCACTCAGTTGATGGCATTGGGTTTACAGCCTAGTTCAGCAGCTCTGTGCCTTGGGTCCAGTGAACCAAGTACGTGTTTTGCTTATTTGTTGTTTTCATGATTTCTATTTATCGCCAACCCAACAGTGTTTTCTAGCAAGAGCCCTCTGATAATAGGAAAACAAGAAAATCAATACCTCGTAGCCAGCCTAACACAACAGCTAAAGTGAAGTGTGATCCAGGGCCTTCAGCCACATTGAGTGTCATGCCCATCATCGTGCGTTGCAGAGGTGTTTTGTCTGTGACATTTCACCGAGGCTGGCTTTGTAAAGGACTTCTCCAAACTGCACGTGAATGGTGGCTCTAAATGGGCAGACATGGTGCTGTGTGCATGCATGCCTGTCCTTGACCTGTTTCTGGTGGAGTTGGTACTGAGCTCATTTTCGAAAGGTACCTCGCCGTGTCCTATATGGTGGTCCATGAAACAAGAATTAACTCCAACTGTAAGAAGAGAACCAAGAGAGGAGCTCAGGGGGATTGCTAGCATCTAGGTACCTCTCTGATGTGCTTACAATGGTCCCTCCCTGATCTGCATGCAGTGGTCCCTCCCTGATCTGCTTGCAGTGGGCAGGAGGGGTACAGAGGGCTGGGAAGAAGGACATTAGTGTTTGCTTTGTGCCCAGAGGGTCTAAACTATCCCAGTTCAGATAGTATTTTTGAAAGTGCCTGCAAGACAGGGATTTGGGGGAGGGGGGGTGATTCCCAAGGCTCTCTCCAGTCTTAGGAGGACAGGACATCTGGCCTCTTCCCCTCTGCAGCCCTCCTGCAACCCATCCTCCTCATCCACACATGCCTCCTATGTCTGCCTGTGGGCTGCTTTCTGTAGCCCATTCTGCGTGCACTGGGCCTCTATTTCCTGGAATTACTCTTTTCTCCAGGCAGTGTGATAGGGTGACCTCTGTATCAACTTTAACAATTTCCCAGGATTGTTTTTGAAAGAGAAATCCTGTGGGTGCTGCTTGATGTCATTGCCTGCCCCTTCTCCCAGAGCTTCTGAACATGATACCCGGGGCATGTTGGCCCAGCCTGCAGAATCCTTCTCTGTGGCTTTAAGAAGGGGCTAGTGACTGTTATTGTGAGGAAGCAGTTAATTTAGCAGAAAGTGGGGATGTAGGCAGGGGTTTAGAAAGTCAGGGTCTAAACTATTTTGGTTTCCAAAAGTTAATGAATTGACATATGTGTGTGTGTGTGTGTGTGTGTGTGTGTGTGTGTGTGTGTGTGTGTATATATATATTTTCAATTCACAAATTAAGGGAGTCCAATGTTATAATTTCATCATGTATACAGTGTAGAATAGCTTAATTAGAGCATTCTTGATTCTTTATGATAATTGTAAAGGAAGGGACTGGGGAGATGGCTTGATGCCCACATGTGATGGTCAGAGTTCCAGTTCCCAGCAGTCAAGGAAGAAGAAGAAGAAGAAGAAGAAGAAGAAGAAGAAGAAGAAGA
>NC_022023.1:28160483-28192787 GCF_000317375.1 Microtus ochrogaster | reverse complement strand
AGAAGAAGAAGAAGAAGAAGAAGAAGAAGAAGAAGAAGAAGAAGAAGAAGAAGAAGAAGAAGAAGAAGAAGAAGAAGAAGAAGACTTTTATCCCAGCACTCAGAAGGCAAAGACAGGTTCCTCCAGACAAACTGCCTAAATCAGCTGAACTGACAAGCTCCAGGTTCAGCAAGAGACCCTGCTTCTGTAAGTCAAGCAGAGAGTCATGCCTCACTCTCAGAATCTGGTCCTCACATACGTGGGCATGCACAGGCATGTTTATTAGCACAAACATGCACCTACCCATGAACATGCTCACAAACACATGTACATACTCACACCCTCTAGTGTTGTTAGTCTGTCTACTTAGATGTCCAGAAGGGATCCTTTCCCTGGTCCCTATAGAGAGTTAAGCGTGTGATGTTTGAGTCTCCCACAGCCAGGAAACCTGGATCTCACCTTGCTATACAGAACATTTTGGTCAGGTTGCCTGCACTGGCCAAACCCATCTCTAGGGTCTGGGAAGGAGTATCACCTCGGACCTGGGTGCCAATGGGGTGTGTGGTCCTGGCTCTGATGACAATGGCAAGGTTTAAGTCCAGAGAAATCTTCAGTTTGGGAGACAGACCATGCCAGCCGGGGGCTGGGGGTTCCAGTGGAGTAAAACAGTGGCTTTGTTTTCAGGTGACACAGGGAGAGGTGATCCCAGCTGATGAGGTAGAACAGGAAGAGAGCTGAGGCTGTGCAGAGCCGCAGAGGGGCAGCTGCTCCTCTGTGAGGGTCACAGCAGGGGTAGTTTCTCATGCTCCTCAGCCTCTTTAAGAGAACTGAGGCTGTGCAGAGCCGCAGAGGGGCAGCTGCTCCTCTGTGAGGGTCACAGCAGGGGTAGTTTCTCATGCTCCTCAGCCTCTTTCCTCCCTGGAGCCCTGCTCCCAGGAGACACCCATAGCTCCCGTAGCTGCCCTGATTTCCTTATACCTGCTTTTTAATGGGAAAAAATGATGGGAGACCCGCGCTGGCATCACAGACATCAAGCTGAGCTGTCTCTCTGACATCAAATGATGCCCGAGGCTCTCTCTTGTCACTGTGGGCACCATCTCACCAGTGTCTCCTCTTAAAGTCTGGTTTCCTTCAAAGACGACTCCACCCCCTTGCAGGTTACCCTGTGTCCTGAACTGGCTGGCTCCACATTCCCTCCCACCCATTCAGATTGGTGCCTGTGAATATCAGGCAGTGAGGTTGCCAAAGTGGTCATGGCCCTCATTTTGCCCTTTAGAAGTCATTCTAGAGGGGGAGAAAGACAACAGAAGACCCCTTTCTAGGGGGAACAGGGCACCAGAGAGATAGAGCGCGAGAGATGCCCACCTCAGTGAGGAGTTCCAGGGAGAAGACAGACTCTAGCATGGGTGAGGAGTAAGGGAGGCTTTAGGAAGTCAGCTCATGAGTGAGGCTAACCGTGGAGGTATGTGATGGACTGGACTGATAGCTGGGATGGACCGTGATCCCAAAGAGAGGACAGGGAAAGACAGAAGATCCAGACTAAGGGTGTTGGTGAGAGGGAGGCAGAGAGTGGTCATCTTGGGTAAGGGGAAGAGCTAGAAGAGAATTGGAGTATAAAAACCAAGGGCTAGAGAGATGAAGGAGGCCAAAGTCAGAAGGGCAAGTATGAGGGCTTGTCAGGGAGAAAGTGCTTTGGAACTGTGGTCATGAGGATCCTCAGGGGCAAAGTGGAGCAGGTCTGGGGGTGGACAGAGAGTCACTCTCGGAAATGGGAAGAGGATATAGGTAGTATCTACAGGGACTTCCAAAGAGGGACCCGAAGAGACAGCAGCAGACTGAAGAGGATGACCCACTGCATTTGTGGTATTTACTAGAATATCCCTTATTTGCCTGTGGGAATGACTGCAGGTACATGATCTGAGGCCAGGAGCTGGCCTCTGTGCATGTCCCTCTCTCTGTTCCTGTTTGGCTTCTATCCCTGGCCCACAGCATTCCATGGGGTCTTGTATTTGCCAGAGACTGGACCAACATCCAATTGACAAACATGGTTAGTCACATGTCAATGCCTACAAAGTACCGATCTCCATGCAATAATCTCGAGGAGCATCATCTGCTTGGAAAGGAAGTGGGCAATGAATAAAAATGAGGTGTGGAAACGCATAATGTCACTCATGGTGTGTTCACCTGAATTGTGACAGCGTGATGTGGCTGTCATGGAGTCTTACCCCGTAGTATTCAGTCAGTCTGTGTTAAATCAGATACTAATGAGGGTCGGAGCTGTTGTAGCAAGGCGCTCATCCACGATAACCTCCAACCATATGGCGGACGGTGTCAGCACAGGAACACAAGCACAACCAAGGTGTGTTGGGAAAGAGGTGTGTGTGATGGTGCCCTTGGAACAGAAAGATGGTGACATCCCAAACCTGCTGAATCAAGGTTTACCCTCTGATCCCACAGCTTACTTTCCTAGAATGTCTACCTTCACAGAAGGGAAGCTGGTGTCTCTCCACCTGAGACCGAGCCAAGGTCCAAACCAGTTGGAGCTAAGAGAGAGCCACACACACACAAAAGCCCAAAGCCTGCTGCCTCTTGTTTTAACATCTGACAAGTATGCCAGGAATGCTCCTAGTTCTGATTGCAGTAAGAGCCAGTCAGTGAAACCAGGTGGGCACTGTCCTTGGTGCTGACCCACTGCAGCGCTGTCTCATGGCGGCATGCTCCACCTACTGCCTGGCTGTGGAGGACTGTGAGCCCTCATTGTATGGTGGTTGGGAAGCTGCTGATCCAAGAGAGACATTCATGGAGATGGCTGTGGGTGGACAGACACTGCTGTTGGAGGAGACGTTACCCATTCACCCTCATCATTTCGTTTGGCTCGTATGCTTGCAAGTAGCCTCTGATTCTGCCTTTGAGACTGGTTTGTGCCCACTGTACTTTCTGAGGTTCCCTAGCAATGCTCCCTGACACTTCCCACACAGCCCTGCCTCTCCTCAAGCAATTCTAGGAACCGGCTGGGAGATATCCGCTCCTGACTTCTGCTCCGTGTGCTGGGGGTGGGAAGGATCTGTATCTGTGGATTTTGTCCATTGCGCACTCCTGCCTAGACTCAGCCACTCAAGAGCCTCAGACCACTCCATATCAAGACCAGGACTCCCAGGTGCCTGGAGCCCCTTTGTTACTCCTCTCTCTCTAGTCTCTAAAAGCAGGAGCCTTTCCTTGCTGTGATCTACTCCCTGATCCATTTACTTGTCCTCTAATGTGTGTGTGTGGGTGTGTGTGTGTGTGTGTGTGTGTGTGTCTGTGTGTGTGTGTGTGCATGTACTTGTGTGCATGTGGTGTTGGGGTGGAAACTTATTACCTTATACACGCTAAACTAGCACTCTTACCACTGACTTGTACTTCTAACCTCCTCATTGTTCCTTCCTCCCTCCCTCCTTCCCTTCCTCCTTCCTTGCTTCCTTCCTTCATCTCTGGGTATGTAAAAGACAGTCTGACAGTCACTTTCAGAAGTAGCTTTAACAAAGGAGCTTACCCAGTCCTTGAAACCTAAAGACACAACGCGCGGTGGTTTCTATTGTGTAATTGACTTAGATTTCCACTCCTCTTTCCCTTTGAACTTTCAGAAGAATGTGAAAAAAAAAACAAAACAGAACACCTAAGACATGGGCAACCTGGCTTGTGGGGAGAGATCGTGGCCTGGTAACATTTTCAGGGGTTTGGGGATCATGTGGCCTCAGTTGTTGTGATGGAGGGACAAAGAAAAGCATTTACCTACAGCACTGAGCCCTGCGGACAGTACACAGAGCCAAGTACGCCAGGCACAAAAGGACAGGCACCTTGTGACTACACTTCCATTAAGTTCCCAGGAAAGAAAATAGAGTTGTGTCTTCCAGCGACTGAGAGAGTTTTGAGTGGAGACCTGCGGCTTCAGAGGTTTAGGATTGTCAGTTGTGCAAGACACCAGGAGAGCTGGGTGTGGGTGGTGGTGAATCTACTCAATTGTGTGCTTTAAAATGATTGGCAGGGTAAACTTATTTAGTATTATAGAAGATCTTTGTGCTATTAACTGGCTTGAGCCAGTTTGGAACATCAGAACCCAAGCTGAGCCAGTCTGTGTGTGAGTAGCCAGAATCAATGACAAAGCATTTAGGCCAATCAGATTTGTTCAGTCAGAACAATGGTAGATGAACCACCTTACCCTCATTTAGGTTGTGGACACAGGACATGTATGTGGTCATAAGATAGTGGATCAGCTCTTTAGAGGCTCTCAGGCCACCATAATTTATAAGAGGATCAGCACTTCCTGATTTGTAAGGGAAGGCTCCCTTTTTCTCCTAGGTCTTGGGTTGTGGTCAGTATTAGACATAATTTCAGCTTGGCACGAGTGTCACATAAAAGATTATCGAAAATGTTGTAAGCACAGACAACTGCCAAAGGGGGTGGGTGGCTGAGGTCATACCCTGTGAATACTAATGTCAGCACACAGACATGCCCTGAATTACAGTGGGTTTACATTATAGCAAAGCCCATAAGTCTTAATGTGGAAAATTGTAAGTAAAACATGTACAACCACTCTCCTAGCACCAGGACCTAGACGATGCTGTGTTTTCTGCACCCAACCGCGAGGCTGATGGGAGCTGTGGCTTGCTGTGTTGCCAGCATCCTGACAGACAACTGCATTGCATGCTTCCAGCCCTTGCAAGGTCCCAATCCACAATCTAAAGTATAGTTCCTCCTGAATGCATGTTGCACTTGCACCAACGTAAAGTCAAAAAATGGAAAAGTCTAGTCAATAAGTCGAGGCCCTCCTTTTTTGTAAAATCTAACGTTGAATGTTAATTCTACACTTTCTCTTTCCACGCGTTTTTTTAAAACAAACATCACATTTTTACATTCCCAAAAGCTTGGCAGGGAGAAGCTAATTGGATCCTTGGTATCATTTTACTATGCTATTTGGTGAAATGTCGTTTAAATTTTGAATCACGGGAGTTAGCTTTCGCATCTGCTGCAGTGGGCTGCTCCTGTGGGGCTGAAGTCAATTGTTTATTATTGAGGACTAATCATATTGACTGGCACTGAGGGCTCTTTTTCTTCTTAGGAGAACGCAGCTCTGGCAGGGGGCCTTCCATGCTAGCCATGCCAGCCTATACGGAAGGATAGGAGTTAAATACAGAAGACGTCCCCTGGAAGCTGCAGCCGAATGTTGACTTAGCATTGGCCATTGACTTGCTTTTTTGACATAGCACCTTTGTTTCTTTCCTCTTTGAGATGTCAAGCTAGTTTTCTGAGAATGTGTGCACAAGACTTGAGGTTAAGTGCTGGGCAGCTAGGGGAATTCAGAGAATGGTCTAGGCCAGGCTCCTGGGAGGGCTCCAGGTCTGAGCTGTGGATAACTCTAAGTAATTGCTTTTGAGCCCCCAGTGGGTTGTTCCTATGGAAATCTGTCCATACAACTTCTTTCCTTCAGATTAGCAGGAGGGAAAATTGTAGCTGTCTATGTGTAACTGGCGGAACCAGTGGTGGAAGAAGCAGTGTTGACACAAAACAGGATTCATGAAGGGGGCTTAGGTATTCTTGTTCAAGACTTGATCAGAACCAAACAGGATTTTCCCTCACTATGTAGTACGCATTGCCTTGAGCCATAGAGCTCCTGTGTCCCCTTGAAGGTCCTTAGTAGGACCTCCCCACATGTGAGGCAGCTGCACCAGAGATAAACAATTATGTGTCACGAGGTCTGTGTGGCCCACCCTTCGCTTGCTGCAGGGCACCACTGAGCTGGACTTGGTCACGAACAAGACAGGATATTTAGACGTCTAGAGGGTTCTTCTCACTCTTTCTTTTTGTTGGTCACTATTTTCATTTCAATCATTGTCTTGGCACTGCTGTGTGTATCTCCCAAATCCTTGCTCATGCTATGTAAGAGCTGAACCACCACTGTACGCTGTCAGCTGCCATTATTTTGAAATTATAGTAATACACACCCGATACGAAACTTGACATTGGGCCCGTTTTGAAGTGAGTGCTCATCCAGTGTCTTTAAATAAATGCTCTGTAGTCATAGCTGCCATCTAGTCCCAGCGTAATCTCATTGCCTTGCAAGACTCTTACCCTTAAGCAATCTTCCCTTGCCCTAACCTCTTACAATGGGAAATTTGTTTTCTCTCGTTAATGGATTCATCTAATCTAGACATTTCAGTCTATGCTATGCTGCCTGGCCTCTCCCTTAGCCTGCTTTAGGAGTTCACCTATGAGGCAGCAGTATGCGGGGGCGTTAATTCTTTTAGGGCCAAGGACATTGCATGGGGCGAGTGGAGCATGCCACACCTCCTATCTCCAGCCATGGATGGCACTGGGTTGCTTCTGTGGCTAATGCCAGAGTTGCTGTGAGTACGCATGTGCAAGTTTTCAGGGGCTCTTTTTTTGTTTGAGCTTTGTGGAGTGTATAGAGAGGAGCAAAATTTGTGGGCTGTGTGATCACCAGGGCTTGACTGTACAGTAGCATTTTCCATTCCCACCAGCAGTCAGTGAGGGTTCTGCTTACTGTGAAACTGGAAAAAAAGATGTGGTCATCCCAGTCCTGTGGCAGGCCAGACTTGGTCTCTCCAAATCCCTAGGCCTGATTTCTAAAGGGCAGCTTTTGTTCACTGGTAAATCTGTTTACGGCCTGGGTTATCCCAGGGAAGGATGAATCTTGGCACAACCCCAGAAGTCCAGTTTCCATGATGCCTGTGGGAAAAGTCAAGGGTGGGGTCCTCATTGCTAACCTCCGTGTCCTTAATTAGAAGTGCAGAACACATAAACACTCAGGACTGGCCACCCGTGGACAGGACAGTCCTTTCACAGAGGTTGGCACGCAGAGGTGCATTCAGAGAACAGTTAGAATTGTGCCCTGAACTGCTCAGCAAGGCACCCCTATCCACTGCCTGCACTCTGTCGGGCTCTCTGGAAAGGCCACAGGCAATAAGCAGATGCCATGTCCGGTTGGTTATGCTGGTCTGGTCAGTAGTGGAGAGGATCTCAGAGAGCTAGGCCTAGAGTCCACAGCCAGGTCGGAGAAAAGGCCCCGGTCATCAGTGCCTGGAAGGGTGGCCAGATTGACAGATAGTAACAATAAAGGGGTCCTTTAAATGAGAGAGCTGAAGCTGTGTCTGGACTTTGGGTTTTTACAAGATGAAAAGATGGTGATCATAATTGCCCGGCATTCTAAACAACACTGAGTGACCCCGAACTATGTGCACACATAATTGAGAGGGCGGATTTTATGCAGCAGAAAAGCTGAAGTTCGGGCAGATGATGAACAATTTTTAGTATAATGTGTTTCCTGAAATGCTTGGCATGGGAGTGCATGGCCTTTGGCGTTTCCTCCTCCGATTTACAGACCTACCTACAGATTTTAAAAGACAGATTCCCTGACCAGCTGGTGGCCTCTAATGTGTCTGCTGTGACACTTTTAAGCCATACATCTCTTTGCAAAGGTGACCCCCACTATGGGAGTGGCTATCACAAGAATAAATACTGTATCCCAGTCCCAGTTTCCTCAAGGTAAATATTACAGTAGTGGCCTGAATTGTAAGAGGGATGGAGAAAATAAATAATAGCAGAGGTTTTTTTTTTTTTTTCTCCTGAGCCCCGTATATGTCAGAGGGTGGATTCTTAGGCTTTCTAAAGAACCATGTCCATGTTCCTGAGACAGACTCTAGCAGATCATGCTTTGTCTTGTCCCCATTCAGAGCTGTCCTCATGCAGCAGAACTCCAGTCAGATGGAGGAAAAAAATCTTTGTAGGGATAGCAGATATTCAAGGCTCTTTTTTTAAAAAACAAAGTCTGAAATGGTCCCTAGAGGACACGGTCGTGTGAGTCATCCACGCGCCCTGGGATTTGTCTGTGGCAGGGTCATGCTGGAGGGGGAGGTGTGACACAGTGAGATACTGTGACTTCTCCAGATCTAAGCTGATGTTGTCTGTTCCTAACATGTTTGTCGTTCAGGAAAGGCTGTTGTTCCAGATGGCGTGAGCTGAGTGGGTGTGAGCTCGTTTACTGTGAGTTCGTCTCAAGCAGTGTGGGTTAGATGACTGGGTTTTCAGTCGAGTTAAGCAGACAAATCAGAATTGACACTTCCAAAATGCCAAACTTTATTTTGCACCAACTGGAGCCAATGTATTTATTCAGATGATTTATGTGCATTAGTGTTTTTATTAAGGGTGTTTATCTCTGCGCTGAGCAGCTGTCCCTGGGTCCCAGCACAACTTGCTACCCTCAGAACTCCACAGTGGGCTCCTCCTCCCGAGAGCACATTTCCTATTACAGCTTGGTACGAGCCAATCTCTGTTCTCCTATGGACGGCTGATGGTTTGGGCATTGCTAGTAGTTTGGAAGAGCCCTGGTCATGTCTTGTTTTGACATGTGGCTGCATGGATCCCAAGGGAGTGTTCCACAGAATCTAGGTATTATCCTCACCCAAGAGTCCTGGAGCCCCACATTCATGGAGGCCTCAAACCACGTGAATTCCCAATGCTGTGTCTCATGTTGCCAGTCCACTGGGTGGGGATCAACACCAGATGGGTTTTCCTCAAGAGAAACATCACAAGCCCACCCTCTTTCCTCTTTAAAAATAAGCCTGACTGTATATGGAAAGATGTGGTTGTCATGGTGATGAGTACATTTGAGGAGATGTTGACATGGAGGAGGAGTGGTCCCCAGCGAAGACCTTGTTTTTCCATGGATGTCCCATACTATAGCTCCACTTCAAGCTGTCCCAGGGGCCGTGCATAGGGGAAGAGTTGACACTTCTGTGTCCCCTGGCTAAGTTATGAACTCTAACCTAAGTTACCCAAAGGCCTAATGGCTGGTCTGGAGAGGGAATGCAGCCCCCTGTGTTCCATTCCCCACCCATATCTGGTGTAAAGATGTCTCTCTCTGTCTGTCTGTCTGTCTGTCTTTCTATCTATCTATCTATCTATCTATCTATCTATCTATCTATCTATCTATCATCTATCTATCTATCATCTATCTGAAGTTTAGGTACCACCCCAACATGTATGGTAGGTTCTGTTTGCTGCTTGGTAGTTGCTTTCTCGAAGGCTTCTTAGGGATGAGTAGAGCTGGTGAGCCACAGGGTGGGCCTTCAACAAAGGGAACTCATTGCGGGCATCTTACGGGCAGTCACACTCTGGAGACAGCCAGAGGCAGGATCCAGCACTCACCAGTGTATCAGTGCGACTTCCTGTTACTGCGTCATTGTGTCATCATCCTTCTGCTTGCCGTCACTTCCTGGAAGTCCCATGATTTAAGGTGCTGCTCACCAGAGCTGTTTGGTTTGGGTGGTGACTTTGGTACCTTGGATGTTGCATCTGTCTTCTGCATGATGTAAAGAACTAAATGCAGAAAGGGTGAAATCGTATTGTTTGAAGTAAGGGAGTTATAGGTTGAGATCCTATTTTAAGAGGAAACCTACATTTCATGCCATGTTTTATTTTTGTAGTAGTAGTAGGTTGATGTGTTTGCATTTATTCTCACTCAAGAACCTAAATTTATTATAACAATAAGATCTTCAACTCTTGAATAATATGAGAGGAAGGTACCACCATGGGAAAAACTATAATCACTCAAAAACGCTAAAATGGATTCAACATCTGACCCAGTGGTTGTAACTATGGGCGTGGGTCCAAAGGAAGCAAAAACAAAGTCTCAAAGACGTAGCTGCACATCCAAATTCCCAGCAGCATTAGTTGGAGGAGTCAGAGACTGGAGCAACCCAAGCTGCCTTCAATGGATAAATCGTACAAGACGTGGAACACCGTTCAGCCTTAACAAGGAAAATTCTGACAGTGGAACATGGATGGATCTTGAGGACATTGTGCTAAGTGAAAGAAGCCAATCACCAACAGATGAACACTTTGTAGTTCCCAAGTATTCCAGGCATTTAAAGTGGTCCAATTCATAGATCAAGAAGATAGAGTGACTGGGCACTGCCATGTAAACACGACCGAGGAGTGGGGGATTGTAGCTTCACGGTCAGGTTGCTTTTAAACATTCACTTTTATTTTTACTTACTGATAGGTGTTTGTATGTGTGCATATGAGAGAGCCCATGAAGGTCAGAAGAAGGTGTCAGCTCCCCTGGAGCTGGAGTTAAGGACAGTTGTGTGTGGCCCAGTGTGGGTTCTGGGAACTGAATTAAGGACCTTTGGAAGAGCAGGACGTATACTTAACTGCCCAGCAATCTCTAGAGCCCAGGTTTCAGTCTTGTGTTATGTATGAAGTGTGACTTGGGATGGATGGTGATGATGGTGTACAACAACATGGATATACTTTATGCCATTCAACTGTACACTGAAAATAGTTCAGGTGATAAACTATGTGTTTTATTAAAATAAAAGTAATAGTAAATAATAAAAGTTAAGTAATTAGAAAACACTTTAGAAATACAAAAGTATCATATTTATTGTATAACAGTTTAATGGCATGTGTATGAATACTTGGACATATTTATATGTGTCCCTATACATGTGCATTTTTTAAGATTGAATCTCATTGAATATCCAGGTTTTTTTAAATCTCAGCTCAATTTTCTAATATATAAACATAATGAACGTTCCCATTTCCAGGTTTGCAATGGCTTGGAGCAGCCGAGGAAGCAGCAACGCTCTGATCTCAATGGACCAGCTGACAATAACAACATCCCAGAGGTAATTTTCCCCCAAAGATGAGAGTTCTGGACCAGAGTTCTCATGATGAAGCTGCTGCCTGTGTTATGGTCAGCTCACTCTCCTAGTTTTAGGATCTGGGGAGAGGAAGTTCAGATCAAGTTTAGTTTGGGACCACTGTCTGAGGAAGAGATGTCAGTTCCCTGTCCTGAGAAGAGGGGACTCACATATCCTGAGGACTCACAATTGCACTGTGTACTGTTGGTGCACTGTTGATGGTGTGGGAATCCCTGGTGCTCCCTATGATAGCATAGGGATCCCCGATGGTCCTCAATGATGGTGTGGGGATCCCTAGTACCTTGCAATGATGGTGTGCAGATCCCTAGTGCTCCCTGATGATGGTGTGGGGGATCCCTGGTATTCCCTGATGATGGTGTGGGGATCTCTGGTGCTCCCCAATGATAGTGTGGGGATCCCTGGTGCTTCCTGATGATGGTGTGGGGATATCTCGTGCTCCCCGATGATGGTGTGGGGATCCCTGGTGCTTCCTGATGATGGTGTGGGGATCTCTGGTGCTCCCTGATGATGATGTGGGGATCTCTGATGCTCCCTGATGATGGTGTGGGGATCTCTGGTGCTCCCTAATCTTGTAGAAACTCAAGGGTAGCCTGGATTTCTCACAAGCACACTCATTTTTTGACAGGCTTCCCTGTGCTGTATAGATGGTCTATGAGTAACCCTACCCACCAGATACTAGCAACCACTACTCGGTACCTCAGTTATGACAACAAAATATCACCAGACATTGACCAATGTGTCCTTGAGGACAAAAATCATCGTGATTGGGAGCCACTGGTCTAAACCAATAATATGGCTATCTGATTGAAATTAGGGCTCCGGAAAATTACCTTTTCTCTCTGGGGTAGTTGAGACACGATTGTCAAGCCCTGTTGAGATAGTTGTAGCCATCCCATCTCTTTATTGTGGTCCTGAAGACACACCCAGGAAATTCTCATGCCCAGTGGTTTGAGAACCATTGGGCTGACTGCTCTTGAAGCTCCTTCTAACTATGATGTGCTAAGTTAGGGGTTCTTAAAGACTGGCTTGTGGGCTTCTGTGAGCCTTCTTAGCATCCTATGTCCCCCATAAGACCATCTTGCTGTGTGGATCTGATTTCTTAGGAACACCAGCCATTCGTGGGGTTAGACTGTTCCAGCCCAGGGTGGTATACATCTTGAGACAGTTCTTGTAAGTCAGCCTTTTGCACTTACTGTGTTTCATTCTCTTTGTTATTTCTCAACAGACAAAGAAGGTGGCATCGTTTCCAAGCTTTGTGGCTGGTAAGTGACTTCAAATTGGATCTCTCGGGAGGCGGTTAGACTTTATGGAAAAGCAAATGGTCCTTTTGTGCGTGGGTTTCCTCCAGAGACTCTTCCTTGGAAAGCCCTGTTTCCAACAAGGTGCCCGCAGGCATTTGACTCATTGGGTGCTGCATTAGCCCACTTGGGAGAGGGGCTTCCAGCTCATCTGCCTGATTCAGTGTAATGAACAGCAAGGACCATTCATGTGTTTTTCCCCTCACTAACGGCATCGCCAGTGACACCGAGGGCTGACTTAGTGCATTGAGAGGTGTCTATCTGAGCAGCTCGCTGGGATCTACTTTTCATCTGTTGTAATATGGAGCGGCAGGCTGTGTCCCCAGCACCCCTGCCGCCTACATGGCTAGCTTATGCCCTGAAATAATTACACGGAACTGTATTCTTTTAAACACTGCCTGACCCATTAGTTTCAGTTTCTTATTGGCTAGCTCTTACATATCGATCTAACCCATTTCTATTAATCTGTGTAGCCCACGAGCTGGCTTACCAGGAATGATCTTAACCTGCGTCTGTCTGGAGTAGGAGAATCATGGCGACTCCTTGACTCAGCTTCTTTCTCCCAGCATTCTGTTCTGTTTACTCCGCCTACCTAAGGGTTGGCCTATCAAATGGGTCTAGGCCGTTTCTTTATTAATAAGAAATCACTCCCACATCATTCATCAGCGTGGTTATAATGACATACAAATGCTGGCTGTTCACGGCCTCTTTCACTTTCCCTCCCACCCTTTCCAGGAGCAGCAGTGCCTGTTCATAGTCCAGAAAGAACAAAGCAGACTGTCTTGATTGACTGGTTCTGTGTCAGTGTTTGGGGTGGGGGCACTCCTACTCAGCTTTTGATGAAGCTAGCTTACAGTGGCCTCACGTATCAGGTGTCCTTGGGTCCAATATCAGAGCAAGGAAGTAGGCCTTTTCTCTGCCAGGAGAATGTTCCTTGCCTCTAATGTGTTATAATAAACAATGTGAGTTTTATTAATTTTTTTTCAAATAAGCTGATAATTAACTCCTATGAATATTTATAGGAGCAAAGTAAATGGATCTTCAGAAACAAATGGCTTCAAACCTTTGCCATTCTGCTTTGCATTGATGGTAAATAACCGAAGCTGTCAAGTTCTCCTTTAAGGATGAGCTCAAACCAGGCTTAACCAGTTTCAACTGGTTCACTGTGGCAACTGTTATTACCGGCTTAATGCCATCTAATTTAGAAGAGTATCAGTTTTAATTGTGAGGACTTATTTAAAACCCAAGACCACTCCATGTTGCCCAACACAAATAGACTCAGATGGGTTCTGTCCTGCAGTTCACTTGTGGACTTGCGGCTTTAGGTGAATTTTTACTGGCTCCAACTCTCCAGCTGGTTTCCATTAGATCACAGCAGGTGACTGTAGTCACCCGGCTGACTGTAGTTCTTCCAGGGTCTTATGATTGACAGGAAGAGACCACGCCCCTCTTGTCACTCCCCAGTAGGGCATGGCTGGGTTCTGATCTGAAGGAGGCAACATCAATGAAAAATATCCCATCTCTCTGCACCACTTTTCTTGTTGGGGTGAAGCTAAAATGGACATGACTTGGTCACAACCATTCAAGGCTATGGGGCCTTCTGCACCTAAGAAATGGATTTGTCAATAAATCATGGCTTCATTTGGAAAGAACTTCAAACTGTCATGGTTAGCAGAGACAGCGCAGCCAATCTTAACTCTGCTAGGAGGCGGGGGCGCATTCCAGCAGCTGTCCATGTGTTCCATCTGACTGTGTCTTGGTACTTTCTAGAAGGCTCATGTGTCTGGAGCTCCTGAGACTGTTTCTTCCCACGTTGGAATGAGATAGAGCCGTCCCACCAGCTCAGATAGATAAACTGCTTGTGGGCCGCTCACATTAATATGGAAAGCTCACACTAGTGTGGTCAACTCACAAATTAGCCCCAATTTAGGAGAGACACTAACTGGTCATTATGAAAAGAGGAAAACCTTAATCAAAAGCCCATCTCTTCATCCAAGAGAATTCACATCCAACAAATGTGACTAGCAGTCACAAAAAATGACAGAAAGAGATAGTGATGAATGTCACAGAAAAACCTGGACTCCAATGAATTTAAGGGCAGCATCTGGTGTTAGACACCTTTACCAGCTGGGATGGGCGTGTGTGCAAGGACCCACCTGACATTTGCTTAGCAGAGAAGCATGTTAGTGGTGTGAAGAAATCTTGAGGGAGCCACTGATCACTCCGTGACTGTAATGTCAGGTTAGCTTCCTGGCTACGCTTGGTCTTGTCTTCCGGTTTGTAACCTCATTGCCTGGATGACCCCAGCCATTGTTTCCTGTTCCAGCAAGGAAAAGAAAGAGAAATGCCCAAATCAACCACTGTCTCTCTCTCTTCATATTAAGGAATTTCAGTACCACAAGTGAGTAAAGGGGCTAGGAACGTGTCTCAGCTATTTAAGTGCCTGACGTGTAAGCATTAAGACCTAAGTTCGGATCCCCAACATCCATGTAAAAAGCCATGTGTAATGATACATGTCTGTAACCCCAACACTTTTTGGTGAGCTTGAAGACAAGCAGATCCTGGAAATTCATTGGCTACTAGCTTACTCAAATTCATGAGCTCTGGATTTGATGTTCAGAAGTAAGATGGAATGCGGTCATGGAACATGCCCAACATTGACTTCTGGTCTCCACGTACGTGTGCCTGCATGAACGCATACACATTATACATACACAAGAGTGAATTTGTTATCTGCCTGAGATTGTATTTTGCAATATCTTTCTAAGCCTGTTCACCAGGCTGCTAAGAAGTAGTTTTTCAGCTGTATCAATGAGCAGCATTGTTATGACAAAGATACTTTGATTAGCAGACCGTGTCTAGGTGGGAGAATGTTAGCTCTATCAGTGAGCACCATTGCTATGATCAAGAATGGCTCTATATCTAGGTGCGGGGATAAGAATCATTAAGGGTGTCACTCTTCTAATCAGGATGTCTCTTGGAGGGTCCCTGGAAGCTCCGTGTAAGTGGTATGAGACCTACATGACCGTGAGAACTCTTGACAACAGGAGGTTTTAAAACCGCATGAGGTCCATACGCTCTTCATAGTGGGAGCTTTGTACCCTCACAGCTGCTCAGCAGCCCTGTTAGACTAGCTATGGACATAATTCTATGTAGATTCAGGCCAGAAGAATCCTCACACTGTTCAGATTATTTTTTAAAGTTTTCAGCTAGAGCTTTTATTTTTTTTTAAGTGAATCTGATCCATCTATAAATTTTTTGGTGTAAAGATACAAACAGAGGTCACGTTTTGAGCACCCTGTACTCTAGCAGCTGATTGTCTGTGGGGGAACACCATTGGTGTGGAGGGGTACTACCTTTGCTGTATCTTCTGGCTCTGGGTCCATTTGGGGATGGTTCCCAGGTCCCGACTGAAGCTACTTTTCTCAGGATTTACAAACATTTATAACTTGCTGGAGCTTGTTTGTGCTCCTATATCCCCAACCCCTCCTGCTGCCATCCTCTCCCTGCCCCCCCCCCCCATCTTCCCTGGAGACTTGTCTGTGGCTATTTTTCTATGTACATTTTTGGGTCAGCTTATCTAGGTACATACACCAAATGCCCTCTTGGCGTCTTTATTTGGTGTCCATTCAGTGTGTCTAGTTAGAGGGGAAGTACCAGCTCCAGAGAGGCTTCTCGCCCCATCAGGTCAAACGTGTTTATCTTTAAAGCTTGTCTGGAAACTCTGACACATGTCCTTTTCCTTTATTCTTTGGTCCTTAATCCCGCTTATTGTTTTGGTAAATGTTATCTTTTTGCTCCATTACATTTTCCTGACTTGTTTGTAGGTACAAAGAAGCCTATTGATTTCTTTCCTATATTAAATTCTAAACCATTGGTTCGGTCAGTTTTCTTAGTTTTATTTTCCCCTAACTAAATTTTTATTTGTCTTCTTGGCTCTTCCCTGGCTTAGAATCATACCATCTACAAATTAGAATCCCTTCCACTCTCCTTTCTTGTTTTCCATAAATTCTTCCTCTTATCTCATTGAGTTGGGCAGAAAATAAGAAACGGTGTTATATAATAATGAGATATGCCCACTAGTTTTTTTTTTTTTTTAAGATGTAGCGTCCTTTTAAAAGATCCATCCTTTTGGTTTGCTATAAAATGTTCACACATACAAAGCTTAGAACGTCATACCTATCGCCATGCACCCTCATGGCTTCAGGCTCACAGTGCCTACCTCCTCGTGACCCATAGTGCTTAACCCCCACCCCCACACTCCCCAAGTTCTCTAAAGCAATCCCATTTTTCCTGTAAGTAGTTCACTTATGTATCTCTAAAATATGGGAATGCTATTAAAAACCGTTGCAATGCCATTGCCACAAATGAAGCTATTGGTCATTTCTGTGTGTCGCTCAGCACCAGCTCTTGTTTGCATTTGCCCACACACATCTCAATAGAGATCTAAACCAGGTCCCCAGTGAGCCTGGCCGATACATTTTATAATTGTCCTCCTCCTCTTGCAGATTCTCCACTCATCTGGTCCTTCTCTATCTCTGTCTCTCTTCTCTTTCGTTGCTGTGATAAAACACTGACCAAAATCAGCTCAGGAGCAGAAAGGTTGATTTGGTTTATATTTGCAGACGACGGTCCATCATTGAGGGAAGTCAGAGCAGGAACTCCTGCAGGGCCTTGAATCAGAAGCCATGGAAGAATGCTGCCTGATGGCTTGCTCAAAGACCCTGTGCTCACCCAGATTTCGTATATAATCCAGGTCCACCTGCGTGGGGAAAGTAGCGCCTATAATGAGCTGGGTTCTCCTCCATCAGTTAGCAATCAAGACAAGACCCTACAGATATGCTCACCAGTCAATCTAATCTAGGCACTTCCTCAAGGGAGGCCTCCCTGTCACCCTTCCAGATGATTGTAACAAGTTGACAAAGCTAACAATGATTACTTGCCATTTCACAGTGGTCTTGATGACACATTGTGGACGTCACTGTATCATTCATCCAGTGACTCTTTATTTGCACTCTGGGATTGGTTGATTGTATCCTGATGGTGTCATCTGCATGGCCCTCTGTCCATGTCTAGGAAAATGGTCAGGGCCAATCATAATAAGTTTATTTCAGTAGAGCTTCTTAGATAGTATTACATCTGGCTGTCCCTCTTTCCTATTTTTTTTATCAGCAATAAGTTTATCACTGTCTAGATCCATTTATTGGTTATTCTGATAGAATCATTTCCCTGCTGTTGATTCTTTGAACTCCTATACAGATGAACTTTTCCTGATTCTAATGCACACAAGAAACACTGTCTGTCTTGAGTTTTTCTCTTTAACAATGTTTAAGATAATGGGTTTCCCTACCAATCTATAAAGGTGAATGGCAGACTTCGGTACTGTAATTGTGCATCCTTGACTTGCAGCCGGGTAGGGTGGCCCTGAAGACACCTTGCTTAGGGATATTTCCGTGTGTCTAACCAACTGGCATTGTGCTGTTAGTCCCTCAGTCTTCGGATGGCCTCAGTATGTTCTAATATTATATTCTGGCATAATTCAAAACTGCTTTGTCCTGGAATGGAATCATTTAATCCTTTCATCATGGAGCTTGGGGGATACTGTTGAGAGAACACAGTCTGGGTGCAGTCAGGATTCCCTGGTGAAGAGCTTCAGAAGTGAGAACATGTGGTGTGCAGTGAGAACATGTGCTGTGCAGGGAGAACATGTGGTGTGCAGTGAGAACATGTGGTGTGCAGGGAGAACATGTGGTGTGCAGGGAGAACATGTGGTGTGCATGTATGACAAAGCTCCCAGCAATCCCATCTCCTGACGGTTACAGTCATGCAAGCCCCTCACTCTGGTCATAAGCTGGGAAAAGTTGATTACTAGGATGTCGCCTCCAGAATTAGGTTATAGGAAGAGCGCAGTGTTCGCATCACTCCATCTTGCCTGTTCTCGAAGAGAGCCAAACTGCTCTGCTGTGGTCCTGAGCTGCCCTGCAGAGAGGCCAGCAGGCAGAGGATCTAAGTCTCTGCCAACAACCACGGCAGGGAACTTGGAACTGGCCTTTCTTGTTCAGGCCTTAAGACTGTTAACAGGCTTCCCAGCTACCTTGACTACAGCCTCCACAGAGATCCTGAGCCAGAGGCCCCAGCTGAGAAATAGCTGTGTTCCCAAGATAATAAGTGTTTGGTGTTTTAAGCCACTAAATTTGGTGGTAATTTTTATGCAATTATACTCAATAAACAATAACTAGCGTGCTATATTTTCAAAGTTGCACCGCATACTGATTCGTCCTGTTATTTTGCCAGGGCTCCAGGGCTGTTTTGTTCCTGTGTCCCAGGCTCTGATTCTCAAAGTGATTATGCATTTGTCTTATTCTGCTAATCACACTCCAGTCCCAGAGATAACAGTATCAGCATTGCCAAGGACGCAGGGCTGGAGGCTCAGTCAGGATTTCCTGGCCTTCATTCTTCGCAGCAAGGCTCAGCAGGGACGTGCCACCAAATGGCCTCAGGAGGGGAGGGAACCATCTCCACGGCCCATGGGGAGTCGCTGGTACCTCTCTTCCCACAGCAGTCAATCTGAGACCAATACTGTGTCTTGCGGTGGCTTTTTAAAAATGCTTGACTTGTGTTTAGTTGTTTGATTAGGTCACAAATGAACATTCAGATTCCTTTGTTTCATTTTCCTTTTAATTCTGAGAGCTAAGCTTTTGTCAGTATGACTATGAAAAGTACTTGCATGGGTCTAAAGTCACAACTCAAGGTATACTGTGTGCTGAGGCGTCCAGTCCTGGATCCTTCTTACCTCCTGTCTTCTCTCTGGAAACTTCTCCATATAGACAGCCATTTGTAACATTTAACATGGCTTCCTGCAGATTTCTAAAATGCTCTGTTCCTTCTAAATGCACACATAATACATAAAAGTCTTTTAAGTTTTAAATAGGATTTTATGGGGGAGTTATACAAAGTTTCTTTATACACTTGGTTTATGCTGTGGTTAATGTTTCATGTGTATTTGTTGTGAGCTTACCTTCCTCTGTTTAGGTAATTGAGGTGGATTTAGATTTTTTTTTTCTCCATCATGCCTTCCTTCTACCACTAGCCATGTGCCCAGGAGCTGCATGGTGCTAGTGGCCTTCCAGACTGCTCAACAGGACTCCACTGTAGGATGGCTCCTGCTCAGCTGTGCCTGAGGGCTTCCCAGGTTTTTGCCTTTACAAATAATGCCACAGAAAACAATGCCCAGACACAAGCTAATGCTTATGGTGTCCTCAGCAGAGTCGGAGACTGGGCTGGACTTGGCTTTGGCCTTCTCTGTCACAGCTTCTCCTCCTGCGGCCACTGACCCTTGCCGTTCACTGTGTTCTAAAGCACCACTCCATGTCACTACGAGTTGTCCCTGTGTATGACAACTCTGCCTCTGTCAGGTCTGAATTTACAGGTAGCACCATTTATAAGTAGCACAGGGTGCTCTTCATGGTGGCGTCTCAGAGGCCCAAGCTGCTGCAGAGTAGAGCCTTGCTGGGCTAGGCTGGTGTGAAGAGAGAAACACGGAGGCCATTCTTTCCCCTCTCTGGGGCTCCTTCCCATGGGTTGGCTCTTCATGGACCTGTGTGGCTTCCTTGATATTTGGTCTGAAGAGTCCCCCTAGAGTGACATGTGAGATCTGTGGCCTTTCTGAGGCTGTGGAGACAGGTGTCTCTCTGCATCATAGCCCTCATAAGATCTGGAGCCTCTTCTTCCTCGCTCCTTCCTACTGCATCCATCTGCCTGCCTTGCGTACCTGCACACTGGCAATCCTCCTCTTCTCTTTGGAGCCGGAACTGGGGAATGGCTCACAGTCTGCCCCTGCCCACGCTCCTCACCCTATGGGCCGGCTCCCACCTGCTAGCCCTTGAAACTGCTCCAAGGTCACCGCTGGCTGTCTTGTCAGGATGCCCAGTACATGGGGGCCCCTTGTAGATGGCCTCCTGCCAGCCCGGTACAGATGGGCTTGCCTCCTCTCTCTCTCTAAACCCCTTCTTGTCATGATGCCTGGCAGAGCTGGTTCCTGGGGCCTCCTTCTGCCACCTCGCTCCCTGTCCTCCCCACAGTGACTCGCCCATGCCTGCAACTTTAGTTGGCATCTCTCACTGCTCACTCTTCTGTCATCTAACCTGGGCTGTCTTCTATGCTGTTCTTGGAAGGCGCCCTGGCCCCTGCAGCTAAACTGGTCCAAAAGCCCCACCCCAAGGCCAGTGCTTTTGCAAGGAACCCTTTGCAGTGAGTAGAAGCTCCAGTCATCTGGGCACAGATGTAACGTCTTTCCAGTTCCCCTCAACCGCACCTCACATTCAGCCTGAATTTGGATTGAATCTTCCATTCCCATCATCCTCATGGTCTACCCCAGCACCCTCTCCTGCTTGCTTGGACCCCTGCAACGGTCCATTAGCTGCTGTCTGTTTTTCCTCTCTGTTTTGTCCCTCTAGAGAAAGTGGTGTGGTTGGGCTGCTTCCCCAACTGTTAGGCCAGGGTGGCCACCTTTGGAATGGCTCCGGAGTCCTCGTATCTGGCCAGCGCTTTTTCTACACTCTGAGTTCTTCCAACCTCTGGCTCATTCCTCGCACTGGGTCGTCTGGACGTCCCTTAGTCCCTCTGAATTGCTTCTCCCTCTGCCACCTCAGGACCTTTGCACCTGCTCTTGCCTCAGCCTGGAAAGTTCTCTTCTGTGATGTACTGATGTCGTCCCTTGTTACAGACTCCCACCCACTGGCAGCCTTCCTCAGGCTCCTCAAGAGGTCAGGCCTGCTGCTCCTCCTTCGGGGCCACACCTTCCCTTCCTGGCACTCACCACAGTCCTTCATGATGAGCTTGTGTTGGCCTGCGGACTGGTGTCAGCCTCATCCTCTAGCCAGTGAGCCATGTTTTGTGACATCACAAGTTCTCCCAGGCAGGATACTGATTTGGGGAAAGTTATTTGACTTTGCTGAAATGGTCTTTCTCATCAAATGGGACAATGAGGTTAGTTCCAGGGCATTGTGAAGGACCGGTGGCTGGGACTCTGCTTCCACACAGGGCTGGTGAGTGAGATCTGGCAGCAGCACCCAGGGCTCCCAGCTGCAGCTGCACAGAGTTCTGTCCACTTAGAGCTGTGCTCCAGCCCCACAGCTCTGCCCTCTGGCACCCAGGGAGAGGCGGGCAGTTTTGGAGCTAGCAGCCTCTGCCCACTCCTAACATTGTCCTCCCCAGGTAGCAGGGATGGGTGATCCCAGGTACAGCTCCATGAGACCCCAGCAACTCCCTGTCCACAGAGCCAGCAAGAAGCCTCAGGTCCAAGTACAGACCCCAAGGTCACGGATAGAGCACGTGGACTCTCCAGGGCAGGAGCGCAGGCTCTTTAACCATGCTGCAAACAAAGGCTGCTTCACATAGGAAGAACAGTGTCCCACACCCCTGTCAACTGTACACACGGGACAATATGCTGTGTGACTCAGAGCAGCACATTGCCCTCTGGGTACTTGGGCTCACCTGTCTGTTAAGCCTTTGGCGTTCCTCTGCTCGCCATCGCCCTCTGCTGGTGTCAGCTAAGGGTTGCTGCTGGAGTTGGGCAAAGGAAGAACTAGTGCCCTTCAGGAACACAGGGCTGGCTCTGTGCCCTCCACTGCTCCATTTGTGAGGAGCAGCAGTCCGGTCCATAGTTCTTTCAGGAGCATGAGCCTCATCAAGGTCCAGAAAGCTGGCCAGGTCTCCTGGGAACCGACCAAAAGAACCATAAGGTGGCAGCCTCTGAGAGTGGAAGTCAGATTCAGAGACCCGTCCCTGCCCTGCCCTCCCAACAGAGGAGAGGACACTTACCTAGCTTAGGCTCTGGTATTGGCTGAGCCTCACCAAGGGTAGAAAAAGGCTCTGCATCACCCACAAAACACAGTAGTACTCCCTCTTCCTTTACACACACACACACACACACACACACATTATTACACTGGGCCCCACTGACCTGCGTTCACTGGAGAGAATTTAGCCCAAGGTGGCCTGTGATAGAAAAACTGAAATCCTTCAGCCTGAAGTCCCAGAAGTCAGAGTGGCAGCATCCGGGTTGTGATAGTTCCTGTTCTTTTGTGTTGCATGGCTTCTGAACCCCCTGACTGGTATGCCTGGGCAAGGACCATCACTGCCAATAGCTACCTCCAGACCTGGGGCTATGATGCCTTTGGAAAGAAGAGCCTGATGAGGCCCTGACATTGGAGAGCTCCAGGGATGGTTGAAGCTGTCTTGCCCTTGCGGGCAGAGTATGAGAGACCTTGCTTGAAAAGCTACTGTGGATCTATGAATTCCAGAGGGTCCTTGGATTGGGAAATTCCTGACTGGGGAGGAGTTTCCTGATTCCACTCTGCTCCACTGTGGCTGTCTTGCAGTTTGAGCATACCTGTCCCAATCCCGGGGCTTACTGAATTCTCTAGGCCTGCCCAGGGGCTGACCAGGGCCCTTGCTTCACCCCCTTAAGTCTTAGCTGTATAGTCAGAGAAAGTTCAGAGGCCCAGCCGCCACAGATTTGAAAGTCAAAGCCTTGATTCCTCTTTTTTATTCTTTGAGAAATAACTCTGGATATTTTCATACCCCGTTGCCCCGTCTCACCCTCCCTCTCTCTCTCTGAAACCCTTCCCCAATAAGTCCCCCCTTTCACTCCCTTTTTATGTCTTTGTGGTGCTTTGTCTTCATGGTGTGTGTGAGAAACAGAGACAGAGGAAAGCAGAAACACACACACACACACATGCAAGGAGAGAGAGAGAGGGAGGGAGAGGGAGGGAGGGAGGGACACACATACACACACACACACACACAGAGAGAGAGAGAGAGAGAGAGAGAGAGAGAGAGAGAGAGAACCCACTGTGTTTACTGGCAGCTTATACTGCATAGGTGAGGTTTATTTACTGGAATATGACAGCTTTCTAGCTTGCTAGTAGTTATGCCCCTGAAGAGTGACATCCCTCTGTGAGCAACCATTAATAGATCCTAGGGAGGGGAACCTCATGAGCCCTCCCTCTTCCATGATGAGATGTCGAGCAACCCAGTCTTGTAGAGGGTCAAACCACAGCTGCGTTGAGTTCACGAGTCAGGAGTTTCTCTGAGTGTTGTGACCCCTCTGCTCCCCCTGTCCCCACTCAGGGTGAAGTAGCTGGCTCGTGGAGAAGTGCTGGCTCACACACGCCATCTCCCTGGGACAAGGTGCCTGGCCACCAGATGCCAGACCTGTCTCCCTCAGGTGCCATCAATTCCCTCAGACTTCTTCTTCTGTCATCTGAGTTTGGGCTAAGATAATCACAGGCACTTTGTTGCCTTAGTAATTGAAGGTGTCTTGCACAGCGGCTATTGCTCTCCACCAAGAGCCAAGAGCTCCTCATTGCTGGAAGCTCACAACCCTGCCATTCCCCAGAGGAGTATGGGGCCAGTGTGTGAGGTTCAGAGCCACAGCATGTCCCACTCCCATCCCCAGCAACTGGTTTCTCTCTCCCCCATCTCTCTCTCCATGTGTGTGTGTGTGTGTATGTATGTATGTATGTATGTATGTATGTATGTATGTATGTAGCATGTGTCTGTGTGTATATGTGGCATACTGGTGGGTAGCACTGTGGGATAGGAGCCTGACAGTCTAGGAGAAAATTCTAGGTTAGGGGAGCTTGCTGAGAGTCCATGCCAGCCTGACACCCACCAGAGAGCTTCAGCTGGATCTTTCTGACCTCAGCAATCACCACGCTCTGTGCTATGGTGGGAGGCCAGAAGAAGTTTGTTACCAAAGGCATTACCCAAGCAGCAGGATGCAGCTGCACTGGCCATCAGCAAGGTGACAGCGACTGTGGGAGGAGCAACCTGTGGTGTGATTATTTGTTGGGCATCTGGGTGCTTGCCGGATTGCCAATTTGAGCCCAGAAAGCTCAAGCTTATTCATTGCAGGAGACAGAGCCCCCAGGAGAGCCCTGTAGCATGGCTCCTTCCCAAGGGTCTCCAGATGGAACCCTGTCAGCCAGGCCACATTGGTTGTCATGGTGAAGGGTGTCCACCTCTGGACACAGGCTTGAGAAAGGACCACCTCCCATCCTCCTTGACTTGTCACACTTACCTACAGAGTTCTACGGTGGGGCACGCTTCTTCCCCAAGGACGTGGCATGGTGGGGGAGCTCAGTGGCTTTATACTGGTGTAAGGGCTATGCCAGCAGACCGGAAGTCACTGGAGCATCCATCCATGCAGGATGGTCAGGGAGATCCTGACCGGCAGCAGGCACAGCATTGTAAGCCTACATTAGGTTGCCTGTTGGCTAACTGTGGTCCCACCTAATGTTATAAATAAAACTTTAAGAGGATACACCCTGCACATTCAGTTCCATTTGCCTGCCTCAGCTTTTGCATCTCAAGTGCAGAAGTCAGCCTTTGCAACAGACAGGACAAGCCGTGAAGTAGTCACCATCTGTCCCTTATAGAGCCTGCTAGTGGACCCCACACTAGAGCTGTGATGCCCGGATAGGAACCATGAACCACTAACCTGCAGCCTTTAATGCTTCAATTTATTAAAATAACAGTCATCCCTTCCTTGATGTCTATGGAGAACTGGTTCCAAGATCCCTTTGGCAGCCAGTCTACCGCTGCCCGTATCCTTTGTCCTTTGCACACCCTCCCCCATGCTCACATTTATCTGTGTACGCCTTTAAAGCAATGACAACAATAGGCGTGTCATGTGAACATGGCTCCACTGTAGCTTCTCAGGGAATAACCACAGCAGAAAGTCTGCACTTGGCCTAGCATGGATACAACCATCTCGGCTCTCACTTCATAGTGCAGGCTCTGGAGCTCACAGACACAGGGCATCTGCTGTGCCTTCGGGGACAGCCAGTCTTCAGCCGCAGTGCTCAGGGCACCAGTGTCCAGGGGTCTTGCACTGCACGGTTGAGGCGGAGCAGGCCATCAGAGCGTCCGTGGTGCTGCCATAGTCTAGAGGCAACAGATAGAATCAGGGCCCTGGTGCCTGCTGAGGCCTGGTTTGGGTAGGATGAGAAGCTGCAGGCTGGCAGCAGACTGGACAGGGGAGGAGAGAAAGTCCCCGAAGAGTTCAACATGGCCCTTCACGTACCTCCATGAAAGCGTGGTAAGTGCCTCTGTGTTTGGAGGTAGTCCTTTCTGGGTCACAGCAGGTGCGTGTCACCCTGGAAGCGACAGTCGGCTGGGGTAGAGGTCCCCTCACCACACCATTCATGCAGAGCCATCCAGCCATGTGTCAGTTGTGTGACTTGTACTGGCCTCCACTGAGCTGCAGTCCAGCTGCACAGCTCCGTCCTCCCGCTCCACCGTCCTGGTGGCTGTGCACCTTGTGCTGGGCTGGGCATGTGAGCCCTTGGTTCTCTTTCAGGGCATCACTCATTCTGTACCTCCTCAGTTCCAGGGCCCTGCGAGCCAGAAGACCTCATCGATGGGATCATCTTTGCAGCCAACTACCTGGGCTCCACCCAGCTGCTCTCTGAGAGAAACCCCTCCAAAAACATCCGAATGATGCAGGCTCAGGAGGCTGTCAGCAGGGTCAAGGTGGGGGTACTTCCAGACCCTGAGGGTTACTTGGGTGGGTCCCTGGGGGAGCTCTGAAGCGGGGACTACATAGGCTTCAGGAGCTTTGTCCAGCATGGAAAGCAGGCGTGGCCCAGCATCCCAAACCTGTAGCCTGGCTGGCCAATGCTCAGCAGGGCAGAGTCATCCCTAGCTCCTTAAATGTGGTCCAGCCAGTCACTGGGAAACAGTCTTTTAAAGATAACTGACGCTTCTAAAGCATCCCAGTCTTTAAGCATATTTGTTTGGAGCCTTAAATCCGGTCCCAACCGTGTATTTTTAGCACCAAAGTGCTTCTAGAAGCAAGGAGAATGCATCAACTGTCACTCAAATGCATAGCCTCGAGGAAAACCGGCACACGCAACGCTCTGTAGGCTTTGGGGCCTGTGTGGTTTTTCCAGCAGGTGATGATGAGCAGGCAGAACATGAGACCATACTGGTGAAGCTAAGTTAGGTCAGGGGAGGGGACATGACAATATGAGCTGCCCCACCCTGGATAAGGTGGAGCCTGAATAATGTGGGAATGAAGAGGAACAATGCCCCCTGCCCCCACTACACGCTAATCTCCTTGGATGGAAGCAGAGGGCACCCCGAGACCATCTATGCTGGTGAAGATAAGTAGGGAGGACTTGGGCTGGACCCAGCCTGCCCCTTTGGGCCTTATGGCTCCTGACCCACCTTGGCCTCTTTCCTGGTCCCTGATCCCATCCTCGGGTCTATGGAGTGGTCGACAATCATTTCTACGCCTGGGGGTGGCAGGCATGAATGGTCTGCTTTATTGTGTGTTCTCAGCAGGGTGGTGACTGTCCAATGGTCCCTGCAGGGGACTTGCAGAGTCTGAGTTTTCTCTGTTAAGCACAAGGCTGAAATAACATTGCCACAGCTTCCTTCCTGATGTTCTTTTCTCTTCCATGCTGCTCAGAGGGTGCAGAAGGCTGCTAAGATCAAGAAAAAAGCGGTGTGTAGAACCCATGTGAGCGTGTGTGTGTGTGTGTGTGTGTGTGTGCCTGGCTTTCTTTGTGCATGGGGACTTCCGGTGGGCATTCAAGGAGTACCACAGAGCATAGGTTTTCCTTCTCTGTTAGGAGAATGCTGGATTTGGGAATGAAGCCATATTGCTTATTTTAATGAGCTGTTCCTATCTACTGTCTCTCATGTCCTGGTGCAAGGTTCATGTCTGCAGAACTCTGTTTTGCATGGACACTCCTGAACAGGACATCTGCTTGGACAGCGTAGAGTGTCTAGAACTCGGCTTGCCTCATAGTGTTAACTGTGTTGTTCTGATATTTGGGCCGTTAGTTTTTACCCACTAAACTGGGACAAAGAGTTTGTCTTGGAACTGCCCTCTCTCCCAGATGTGGTTCAAGGCAGAGCACCTGCCTAGGGAGCAAAGGTCATGGTATGCACACCTAAGGAAAAATAGAAAAAAAGAAGAAAAAAGAAGGAAAAGAAAAGAGTTTAAGCCTGGGTAGACTTTCAAAACTTAGGTTGACAGTCATTGGTTGTTGACCTGGTCATTTCGTAAATGCTGGTTTTCTATGTACTTGTATAAAACTCCAGCAAGCTTGGTGTCAGAGGGCCTTGGTAAGCCCATGGGACACATAGCACTGTGGCTTGTTATCCATCCCACTTTCTTTCCTTACATTTCAAAGATGAGAAATCTAGTTTCCTGTGTCCTCAAAGCCGCAACGTTCTCTGGGGCTGTGGCCAAAGGACCACACCTGCTGGGCTCCCTTTCCCTCCCTACAGGAGAAAATGGAAGGGGGTGGGTAGGAGATGGGGGGGGATTCTATCTCAGTGCCACTGTGAGGTGATCAGTATCTTCAGAGGTGTGAGAAACAATTAGAAGCTGTCCTGCTTAGGGGCAGGCCTTGAGCAGCTACTCAGCTCCAGGGCTGAGTCGCTTCCAGTGGAGACCACAAAGTGTGACAGTTTCTCCTGCACCTCCATGTCACTGTCAGGCAATGCTCAGCCCTGTCCTCCGTCTCTCCTGGTGGTCTTTGGAAGGGCAGTCATGTGATTATGAACATTTAAGTAGAAAGGAAGGGCTTACATCTGAAGCAAGCTTCTTTGAAAACATTTTCCCCTGTCCCTGTCTCCACCCTCAAGAATGTCCCTGGAGGGTAATGACAGTCACCATCGTAACATTCAGCAAGAATTAGCCAAGGGACCCTGCTTGCTGCTGGGGTGGGGGGCAGTAAGACCCCAGCCAGGCCCCTGCTATGGCAAGCTGCCTCTTTTCCCTGTGCCCTGAGAGCTCGCGCTCAAAAGGGGGCTCCCCACCACGCATGTGTGCAGGCTTCCAGTGGCTGCCCCATTTTGGTTTAGTGTCTCCTTCCGTGTCACCTCAGGATCACTAGAGGACAGTATAAGGCAGTGAACTGTGGTGGGCCTCTGGGGTGTGACCACATCTGTGGTTCTGTCTTAGAATTCGGAAGGCGATGCTCAGACGCTGACAGAAGTAGACCTCTTCATCTCCACCCAGAGGATCAAAGTTTTAAATGCTGACACCCAGGTAAGCACTGGACAGACAGCTGTCCACATCACCATAGCCAGCTGTTGCGCCTGGAGCCTCGGCAGAGCAGGCGTCCAGCTGCAGGAGAGCTTTTCTCGGGAGGACCATGCTTCTATTCCTGAGTTCAAGGTGCTCGTGCCAGAATGCCGTCTCCCAGGGACAGGGGAATGGGCCATCGAGAGAGCTAGTGAGTTTATTCCAAGTCGCTGTTTAGAAGGAACTGGAAGGAGAGGGCAGCAGGACAGTGATTTGGATGGAAAGTTGGAGCACTGGCAGATGGCTACAGGGTGGGGGGACAGGTGAGTGGGTAGAGGCTGAAGTGATCAGGCGTGGCCAGGGACAGTGAGGCCACTACAGTGGCAGCTTCTGTCTGAGAAGCCAGAGCTGGGCAAAGATTTGGGAGCTTTTGCTAGTGGCCAGTGTCTCAGATGCCAGTGTCTCATTGACGAAGACTCGGCCCCCACCTTCCCAGTGCTGTGGCTGATGAGCCTCCCCATAACCTTGGCAGCAAATAGAGCACTGCCTCGTCAGGTGTATGCAAGGCAAGAGGAAGAATCTGTGCAGAGGAAGAGAACTCCAGAGGTCAGAGCCTCAGAGACACCAGATTTCCCTTTGTGACAGGAGAACAAAGGCACAAAGGAGCAACTGATTAGTTTTTCAGAGCCTTTGTGTGCAGCCTTGTTAGGAAGGGGTCATGGGCAAGATGATGCCCAAGGAGATTCCCATCAAGTGACAAAAGACATCAAGAGTAATGGGCCAGGCCAGGGACCACTATGGAGACTTGCTGACCACAGGCAGGCTTGCTACTTCTTCTTAGAACTTGTGGCAAACTCATCATTGGCTTTGACACAGGAAAGCCGGGAGGACATGGAGTCAGCCTGTGTGGAAGCATGCGTGTTACTGGGGTGCGCTCCAGCACATGGATGCTTCTCCTCCATGGCTGACTAGCCCCACCCCGGGCCACTTTGTCCAGGACCATCATGAAACACTATGTCAACTAGAGCTGTGGTCCTCGACAAGGGCCTGATATTTTTGGTTTTTGTATCCAGTGGGTAGAGGCCAGTGATGCCAGTACCATCATCCAGTGTACAGGACAGCCCTGCCCTCGGCACTAGAGTGACCTGGTCCCAAGGTTACAAAACTCCGTGTTAGCCTGGTTGTTCGAGACGAATATTCTCGGTGCTCCCTGATGTGGCCTCTCCTCCTCAGTGCTCCCTGACGTGGCCTCTCCTCCTCCCCGGCAGGAAACCATGATGGACCACGCCTTGCGCACCATCTCCTACATTGCAGACATCGGTAACATCGTGGTTCTGATGGCCAGACGCCGCATGCCCCGGTCAGCCTCTCAGGACTGCATTGAGACCACCCCTGGGGCCCAGGAGGGGAAGAAGCAGTACAAGATGATCTGTCACGTGTTTGAGTCAGAGGACGTAAGTAAGGCTAGGATGCAGGGCGTGGGGAGCTGGCTGCTCTCCCGAAAGGCAGCAGCCACTTAGCTCCAGAGTCCACGCGTGAGAGGAGTCGGCGCCTTTCCTCACACTTGGGTCTCTGAATAAACAAGTTTATTCCCCTTCATAGTACGGGTGCTTCCGGAACTGTTAAATACATCACAACTATCTAGCCAAAGAAATCATTCTGCATAGCCTCTCGCTTGCCTAACTTTTCTCTTATGAAAATGCACATGCTTACATGCCAAGCATGCACACACATACACATGCTTACATGCCAAGGATGCACACATGCACATGCTTACATGCTGAGCATGCACACATGCACATGCTTACATGCTGAGCATGCACACACGCACATGCTTACACGTCAAGGTTGCACAAATGCACATGCTTGCATGCCAAGCATGCACACATGCACATGCCGAGCATGCACACATGCACACGCTTACATGCCAAGGATGCACACATGCACACGCTTACATGCCGAGCATGCACACATGCACATGCTTACATGCCGAGCATGCACACATGCACATGTTTGCATGCCGAGCGTGCACGCATGCACATGCTTACATACCAAGATTGCACAAATGCACATGCTTACATGCCAAGCATGCACACACATGCACATGCTTACATGCCAAAGATGCACACATGCACATGCTTACATGCTGAGCATGCACACATGCACATGCTTACACGCCAAGGTTGCACAAATGCACACATGCTTGCATGCCGAGCATGCACACATGCACACGCTTACATGCCGAGCATGCACACCTGTACACGCTTACATGCCAAGGATGCACACATGCACATGCTTACATGCCAAGCATACATAGAAAGGTGTGTCTTCACAAAGGTTATATAGGCTTTGCTTTTGCTGTGTTTTATTTTTAACCATGTAACAACTTAAAACATTTTTTTCAAGTTTTAAATACCATAGCTAAAAGATCCTAGGGTGACCAAAGCCTGTAATCCCAACTCCTCTGAAGCTGAGGCCGTGGGATCCTGTGTGTCAATCAGAACTGCCAAACAAACAAACAAACAAAAACAACACCAAGAAACCCAAACAACAGAAACAGAACCTGAGGTGACCTTGCGATAGGGGGGCTTCAGTGTCTCGATGAGGTCCTTGGCCTCCATGAAGGCTGTAGTTGAGCTGTTATCTTTTCTCTGTTGACCTTCTGTGAAGAGGTCGTTTCAAGCTTTTGTCAGTGGTGGCAATATTGTGGGAGCACCAATCTCTGCAGGGGCTAAGGCAGGCTCCTTCACAGGCTCTGGGTAGTTTAACATTTGAAACACGGTGTAGAATCTTTCTCTGAAAACAAGGTTCAGACCAGGGTGTGAGAGCTGTTATCTTTTCCCTAAGTCATCACTGAAAGTGTTTTGAAGCAATGGAGTTTTCCATTAGAAGCCTGCTCTTTCTCTTCAGGCCTGCTAGTGCACTAGTGTGCACCACCGTATGAGGTTCTGTGCACAGGTGCACAGACAGATCCGTGTGCTTGGGGATGTCCTAGAGAGCCGGTGTGGTAGATGTCAACTGAGATGTAGTGTGAGCAAGAGATGGCGAGCAGTGGGGCTTGTATGCAGATCGTGGAGGAGCAAGGAATGGGAGGGGCAGACAACTTTTGGTAGAGACTGAGGTAGGAGCTGTCTTTGTGACATTAGCAGGAGATCGAGTTGGGAGTGCAGTGAAGGTAGAACCCAAATAATCCCCCGTCCCCAATCTGTGGCCCTTCTCCTTTGCAGGATGGGTGGCACAGTCCTCCCACTGCTGTTTTCCTCTCAAGACTCCCCCATCTGCTCCTGCACCAGTTCCTTTCTTATCCAGGCCAGCAGCGCCACCTAGCGGTTCCTGGGCTGCCGCATCCACCCACTGCTAATATGCTGATGTGGGAACAAGAACATTGTTGGGCAGGCAGTTCAGCCTAGAATCAGTGAGTATTTAAAGCAAGGCCTCGTGTGCAGAGACTGTGATCCATCCCAGCTTGATTTAGATATGCTTATTCATTCGGAAGCACTTAAATCAAGCATTGTGCAGAGGGAGAAAAGAGTTGAAGCCAGACCCCCCTGTTCTCAGATCATACTGAACCAAGGTTTTTGGAGTCACCCTACAGAGTAGGCAATGGCAGGTGTGTGGGAGGAGAAGCAGAGGGGGACTGGGGCTAGGTGGCGCTCACGGAGCAAGAGGTTTGGGCGGGGGAGGCAGATGTTGGATTTGCTATGCACTGAGATGTTCCCCAAAGTCCCATGCCTTCCTAGGGCTGCATAGCTTGGAGCATGCATGCGTGGTCCAGGAGATGGCTGGCCTCTTTAGATCCTGCCTCCCGGGGTCCTGTTTGTAGCGCAGCCAGGGAGGCTGTCTGTCATTAGCGTCCAGGCTTCCATAGGTTTCTTCCTGGGGCATAGAAAGACGTGCTCTTCTTGAGAACATGGAGTTTGTTCTGGGTCCCAGATCCATGCCTTGTGGCCTTCAGCTTAGCACACCCTTCCATACCAGAGCATTGTGGCACGCACACCAGCCTCCACCTCTCAAGGGCTTCTAATTCCGGAGAGATAGAATAGACAGCTAACCATGGAAGTGTCACTCCAGGGGGTGGGGTGGGATCTCAACTCTGCTTTTAGAATTGAATAGGCAAAATAAAAAAATACATTACAGCCAGGCGGTGGTGGCGCACGCCTTTAATCCCAGCACTCGGGAGGCAGAGGCAGGCGGATCTCTGTGAGTTCGAGGCCAGCCTGGTCTAATTCCGGAGAGATAGAATAGACAGCTAACC
>NC_022023.1:28130051-28160383 GCF_000317375.1 Microtus ochrogaster | reverse complement strand
GGATCTCTGTGAGTTCGAGGCCAGCCTGGTCTACAAGGGCTAGTTCCGGGACAGGAACCAAAAAGCTACAGAGAAACCCTGTCTCAAAAAAAAAAAAATACATTACAGTTCCTAATTAAAGCAAAAAAATTTTGTATTTAGCAAATCCTTCTACTTTGTCATTTTCTGTGAGTTTACAAAAGCCTTGCTCTGTCTCAGTATCTGGACTTGAGGTAGCACAGACAACAGAGATCCTCATCCTGGTGGCCCAAGGTGGTATGTGACAGACAGCTTTTGCCAGCCTAGAGCCCAGGGTCACTGCCTTCATTGTTTAAGCCCCAAAAAAGGGCTCCTTTGAAGGCATATGGGCACCTAGTGGAGCCTGTGTATCCATGCTTTGGTCTAGCAGGCCTGTTCCTCCCACAGGCCCAGCTGATAGCCCAGTCTATCGGGCAGGCCTTCAGCGTGGCCTACCAGGAGTTCCTCAGGGCAAACGGCATCAACCCTGAAGACCTGAGCCAGAAGGAATACAGCGATATCATAAATACCCAGGAGATGTATAATGATGACCTCATCCACTTCTCAAACTCGGAGAACTGCAAGGAGGTAAGCCACATTGGCTGGGGGTCCCCAGGGGGTGAGACACATCGGCTGGGGGCCTCCAGGAGGTAGGTAAGCCACATTAGCTTATTCTCCAAAGCTCATTCTGCTAAATGCTGCTCTCCGAACTGAGCCACCAAAGAGATGGGCCAGGCAGCCTGGGTGTGGGGCTGTCTCAATGCCTCACCATCTCAGCCCACCAGACAAGGATGGGCTCAAGGTATCGGTCCGCACACTCACCAATGTACCAACACAGAGGCCCTCAGAATGCATCTTGCTCCTGCCTTGGAGCTGTGCATGCAGGTGTGAGATGAGACACTTGCAGGGGAGACAAAGATTCCAATCAGTCTTAATGGCCCCGAAAATGTGCGTCTTAATGTTGTTACCACTCGGCTTAGCGCAAGGAGATATTTCTGCAAAGCTCATGGGAGGCATCTTGAGAATTGGGAGCCTGGGTGAGTCGGCAGTGAAATTCTGGTAACAGAAGCCCTAGCAGGTCCCAAAGGCCTTCTTTGGGGGCTTCGGAATGAATGAGTCTGCTCTTTGGGGATTAGTGAGGGGACGATTTTGTGTGTTTATTGGAGGAGTGAGTGAATGAATTATCCTGTATCCTTGTTGGGTGTGTGCCCCATCCTGGCTTCTTGAATGTGTGGCGAATAGTTAGGCATCGCTAAAGCAAAGAAGAAATAGGACTTTGCAGATGAGAGTAAAGGCTAGACCATGGGATAGCCTCAGAGGGTTTGGTGAGTGGGATAACTTCACTGCCCAGGAGCCGTGCTAGCATCCCAGAATCCCTGCTGAGTTGGGCAAGGGAGGGACTCCTTGCTTATCAGTTCCCAGAATGCTCCTGGGTCCTAAATACTGTTAGAAGCTGGTGCAGGATGAGTCCAGAGGAAAGGAAGTTCTCTCAGCCCCAAACCTTTCCTAGCTGAGATAAACGGGCCTTCGCAGGACAGGATCCAAGGGACCAAGGCCAATCATGTCTTTCCCTGGATTTGGCTACCAATGTGCCCCCTCACAGTGTCCTTTCTCTTGCAGCTGCAGCTCGAGAAGCACAAGGGTGAGATTTTGGGTGTGGTGGTCGTGGAATCAGGCTGGGGCTCTATCCTGCCCACTGTGATCCTGGCGAATATGATGAATGGCGGGCCTGCAGCTCGCTCAGGGAAGCTGAGCATTGGGGACCAGATCATGTCCATCAACGGCACCAGCCTGGTGGGGCTGCCCCTGGCTACCTGCCAGGGCATCATCAAGGTGTGTATTCTGGGATCCTGTGCCGGTGGTCTCCTCAGCCCCGCTGCTCTTTGACTCATAACCCTCACTTGAGACTGAAGCCCAGAGAGACCCAGGGATGGGTCCATGACAGTCAGCTGATCCCAAGAGTAGCACATACCTGAAATCAGAGGAAGACCCAAGCTTCGCCAGCGTAGGAAAAGGAAGGGGTTGTCTCACTCCTCAGCCTGCTGTGCCTGGGATATTCCCAGGTTAGCCCTGCAGGGGGCGCGTCTGGAAGTTTTCTTAGTCATGGCAGCCTGTAAGGTAGGCTCGCTTAAGTGGACACAGTACTGGGAGGCTGGTGTTCTTTCTGACCACCTGTCCTGTGAGCTTGAGAGGTGCCAAGGCAGAGGAACACATGTAGGTGGGGTCAGGTCTTCATATGGCCCAGTTCAATACTCAAGGTAGGGGGTGCTGGTTTTGGTAGCAGCACCGCAAGCTGTGCTTGACTCCCCCATCCTTCCTAACCATGAAACTAGAATAAGCCTCTCTGTCCTTACAACATGAGGAACTTTTCTAAGACCAGAATGCGACATGAGGGGCTTTATGAGCCCGTCTAGCGTAGCCTCTATCCAATGGGACAGATACTTGCAGGCCCAGCCTGGCTTTTTCAGAGCTACGTGTCCTGGGAGCCCTGTATGTATCTGCATCTCTGGGTGAGTTAAATTGCAGCCATGAAAGGCCAAAGCACTCTGGCCTGGGGTGCTGGGGGCAGACCTGGTCCTCTCTACAGCCTGGAGCTGCTCTTGGCTCCTCACTAGCCCGTCCTCATGCCGTCCCTGAGCCCCCAGCACCTGCTCAGGTCCTCACTGAGCTGGTATGTTCCTCTTGGGGAGGTCAGTCTGTGGAGTGTTTTTGACTATACAATGGAGTCTTCATAGCCCTCGAGAAAAGCAAGTTCTTTTGTATACGGCCTGGTGACAGCCGCTCCCATACCCCCTGAGTGTGACCCTGGTATTCAAGCCCTCAGTTCCTCTTCGTGGGGATCAGCTAGTGACATGTCCCCATGCTCTGCAGGGTCTGAAGAACCAGACACAGGTAAAGCTCAACATTGTCAGCTGTCCCCCTGTCACCACAGTCCTCATCAAGCGTCCTGACCTCAAGTACCAGTTGGGCTTCAGCGTGCAAAATGGAATCGTGAGTCTAATCCACACTCCCTGCCCGGGCTACCCACTCCATGTGTAGCTACTGGGCACTGAAGGCTGGGGTGCCGCTCTGTCTAGGGAGAGCTGACCAGGCCAGCTCTAGGGAGAACATACAAGCCAGACAGATCTGGATAGAATATGCTGGCCAAGGCAGACAGGGATGGCCAGTGTGTGGCCTGGGATCTGTCAAACGTAGACCAGTGTTCTCTTGAGGTGTATTCTCATCAAGTGCTTACTTGTAAGGGGAATGGCAAACCTTGTCAGCTAGGGTAGCCTGGACACACAGCCAAATGCTGGCATCATTCTCACCATGCTCAACAAAAACATCGTTATTTATTATTTCATTCATTCATTCATTCATTCATTCATTCATTCAATTCATTTGCTTATCCATTCAGCAGACGTGGGTAAAACCCTGGCTCCCTATCAGGCTCTCTGGCAGGCACTAAGAAGACAGGAGGCCTTCCTGAAGGAAGGGATGCGGGGCCAAGCATCTACCTGCTTCCCGAGCATAAGTTCTTCCAATTGGACACTACCTTCTCTGACTTGCTTGACCAGCATCAACTCAGGCTCCTTGGTTTACCCAGTGTGAAGGTCCCGAAGGGCGGAGCTAGTGCCACTACATGAGTACAGAAGGAACCTTGTTCCTGATTGCTTGCACAGCTGAAAGAGCTTCAGGGTGACGAGGAGAGCATTTGCAGGGAAGACAAGGGGATGTGGGGGCTCCCTAATGACCCCGCAGAAAAGTACTAAAGACAGCATTCTAGAAAGACAACTACCACTGAGGGAAACTGTCTTCACTGTTTCCTGTAGGGTCACAGAACCTGGGTAATGTCACAGGTCCCTTTCTGTTTCGGTCATATAGCCTGCAAGGCGGATTGTGTACCATGGGGCTGGAGAGGGGGCATTGGTAAGAAGTGGGGGGAGGCTCTGGCTTGAGCCTGTGGGGGCTGAATTAAGATGAGTGAGAAGAGAAGGGGATCCCTGTGGTGGGCCAGGTGGGATATGAGCCCCTTCCTCAGAGACCAGAGCAGAGACAGAGGGCAAGGTGTGTGTGTGTGTGTGTGTGTGTGTGTGTGTGTGTGTGTGTGTGTGTAACAGGGGCGCTGGAGGTACCAAGGGGTTGGCAATACCCTATCACTGAGGAGGCCTGTAGGGTAGAGGGAAGCCTGTTTGGGGGTAGTGGGGTGTGTGGTAGAAGTTTAGGGGTGCAGAGTTCAGATGTCTGGCTCTGAGAGGTTTGGAGTTGATGGAACAAATGTATAGTTTTGGGTACAAAATTGTTAGTCTCCAAAGGTCATGGGGCACGCAAGAGGGGTTTTGAGGTGGGCTCTGTATGCTCTAACTGTTCAGTATGGACTCTAGGGAGTCTCCACGCTGGCGACTTCTTGACTCCTTGGGAGATCCTGTGGGACGAGAAGGGAGGATCCATATGGAAATAGCCTTAATTGGGTCATGTGGGGCCTGTCTGCAAACTAATGTGTTGTGCTTGGGGTGAGATGAGGCTGAAAATGGGAAAAGCACTTATGCAAAACCAGCCGCGAGGTAGGCAAGCTTCTCCAGGAGGCTCAGGGGAGTCCCAATCACGGTGCATAGCAGAGAGGAACTAGGCTCCCTGCAGGCTCAGCAGGAGAGATGGGCTTGCCGGCCACTGGTGGTGGTGAGGGAGACTGAAGCAAGTACCTAAGACCTTACAGGCAACTGAAACCCAGGTAGGGCTGGGTGCCTCAGGGGCACCCTGGAGCTTCATAGACTCCTTTGGCTGGGTCCTCATCATTGCCCCTAACTGAGACCCTGAGCAAGGTCAGCCCCACCTCACAACTTGCTCCTGCATGCCCCATGGCCTGGCTAATTAACACTATGCTTCCTAGGAAGCAGCTGGAAGGAGGTTTTGTGCCTCTCTTCCCTGTACGTGACATGTCCCTCTCCTCTCCGTGGCCTCTATGGATGCCGCTTTTCTAATGCCTTAACTTTTCATGAGTTTTGTGAGTGAGTGGATGCAGTATACCATTTTCTGGTTCAGTGTCACTTCCCTGAACTCCATGTGCTGCTTAAGAGTTTATCACCGAACTCTCTATGAGGTGGGAAAGGGTCCGACCGACTGTCTTCCTCCGAAGAGCACTGGGGTGTGGCTGATGGAGAGATGCTTGCTCTAGGCAGCAGCAGGAAGAAGCTTTCTGACACCCACACTGTGCTGCTGGCTCTTCTTTTTCAAACCACACTCTAACTCACAGATGGCCTCGTTCATGACTCATGAGTGACACTTTGGGTTCCTGCAAAAGTAGCTTCTCTTCTCGTATCTTTGGGACACGGTGGAACACGTGCAGGGTGTGGTGGCCATGTGTGTGCTGACTTTGCCTGTCCCCATAGATCTGCAGCCTCATGAGAGGGGGTATTGCGGAGCGAGGGGGTGTCCGCGTCGGCCACCGCATCATCGAGATCAACGGACAGAGTGTGGTGGCCACAGCCCACGAGAAGATAGTCCAGGCTCTGTCTAACTCAGTGGGAGAGGTAAGACTCTGACCCGGCCTCAAAGTCCATCTTGTTCACGATGGCGTCCAGGATGACTGGGCTCCTACTTTTTCTGTCTAACAGCCAACCTGTGGGCCATATTATATGCTCTGAGGGAAGTAGCCCTTTCAGGACAGCCTGAGCATGTGGGATGTTGGACTCACTTCCACATGCTGGCTCATGACCTACTTTTTAACACCTGTGACCCAGCTACCCTCCAGTGGCCACTGGGTGTCAGCTGAGAAGCACACTATGTCCCCACCTCACAGTGTCCCTGAATAGGAGAAACACAATGGGTGTAGTGCTCCCAAACACTCAGGGCAAAGGTCCCTGGGCAGAGGCCACCAGGCACAGTTCCCAGCACCTTTTCTGAACAGAATCCTGCAAATCCAGCCCTTAATCCAGGTGGCTCTGGTCACCACATAGCTGCTGTGTCATTGTTGTCCCTTGTGCCCAGGTGCAGGCTGCTTTTCCTTTTCTGTTTCACTAGTCTGTAACCATCCCCTAGTTTAGCTCTTCTTGGGTCATCTCCATGTTAACAAGAGAATGGCCAAAGCTGGGCAGTGGTGGCGCACGCCTTTAATCCCAGCACTCGGGAGGCAGAGGCAGGCGGATCTCTGTGAGTTCGAGGCCAGCCTGGTCTACAAGAGCTAGTTCCAGGACAGGCTCCAAAAGCCACAGAGAAACCCTGTCTAGAAAAACCAAAAAAAAAAAAAAAAAAGAGAGAGAGAGAGAGATAGAGAATGGCCAAGAGGGTCCCAGTGGAGGGGTGCAGCTGTCCTCAAGGATCTCCTAAGTGAGCATCAAAGTGCGTGGTATGGAGCAGGCTAGATTGGGTGATGCCACAGTGCACAGAACGGAGACTTAGCCAGTATGAGCGAGGTTTGTGGGATAGAGATGTGTGTGTGTGTGTGTGTGTGTGTGTGTGTGCATGGGTGAGGTGGTGAGCACGTGTAGTGGGGAGAAGTTCAGGTGAGGGCGTGGGTGTGTGGATGTGTTTATATAAGGTTCAGGGAGTGTGTTTAGTAGGGGTATGTATGACTCTACCTGTGAGAGTCGGTATGGATGTGGGTGCTAGTGATGATAGGGGTGTCAGTACAAATGCATGCGAGTGTGCGGTATGTTCTCGCGTGTCCACGGATGTTTATGAGGTGTGTTAAAAGCGAGAGGTGTTTGCGTCAGTGTCTATGTAGATGAGTGACTAGATCTGTGATTTGTGGGGTCGACGTGTGTTTGTGACCTGTGCATGCAGCGGCGGGAGGGAGAGATGGAGTACGGCCACAGGTGTGTGGAGTGGGGGTGGTACTGTGAGTGTGGGTGCCTGGGAATGTGGTGGGTGATGCGGCGGGTGAGGCTGTGTTTGTGATGTGTGCACACATGTACAAGAACGGGTGTGCATGAATGCAGGCTGTGTGTGTGTGTGTGTGCGCGCGCGCGCGCGCGCAAATGCCTTTGCACGTGAGTCCGAGTATATATGTGTATGGGGGATTGGGATGAGTGTGCCAGTGGGAGCTGACACAGGGTGGTCACAGTGAGTGGGACCAAGGGTGTGGGTGCTAGGAGAGAGGGTGAGCCTGGTGCTCAGCAGAAGCCTTGGGGGAGTTGGGTGCCAGCTGATGTTGGCTTGGATTCTAAGGTCCCTGCCAAACTCCCTCTGGTGGCCACCTGGGGACCATGCAGGTAAGATGGTCAGGGCTCCTTCCCTGTGGGCAGGGAAGGGTGTGAGTTGCTATTTCCTCAGGGTATTCTGGTTCATGTCCCTCGGTGACAAAGTCAGCATCTTGTGAAATACCGGGGCCAGCACATTCCTTGGGCTGGCAGTAGTGATGGCTGACTCTCAGGGAGACGACAGGAAGGAACCGTTGGCTGCCTCTTACTAATGTCTTCCAAGAAAAGAAAATCCAATTTTCCTAAGTAGACATTTAGAAATGACTGTCCTCATGGGAGTGTTCAGCTTCACACCTAAAGAAATCAATCCCGTGGAGGCATGGGCCTGGGACCCCAAGAAATGATTCTGCCTCCTCAGGCCTGGGCATAATTGATACCCAAGGAGGCAGCAAACAGAGGGTTGAGTGACAGACTCCATTTAGCTTGTGGGCTGAGGCTACGTCTTCCCCACTGGGGGATTAAAATGTCTGCCTGCATTTTCCACTAACCCCAAGCACATTTGGAGACTGAGTCACTGGTAAGCAAGAGGAAGAACCTTCCTCCTCCATGTTGATTGTGGGCGGGGTAGAGAAAGGCTGTCCTGGGATGTGGAGGAGCTAAACCATGAACGCAGCAAACATCTGCAGATTTTAGCCTGAATGAGCTGGGCAGAGTGGAGTCAGGGTTTGCTTGCCTGGGGCAGAGCAGACCTGGGGGGCAACTGAGACCCTGGCAGCCTCTGCAAGAACACAGCACACCTGAGTCCAGGAGCATGGCCCTGTTGAGAGGAGCGGATGATGAGACAATGACGCTCACCTGCTCTTTGCTTTCAGGGGCTCAGTATATCTTCCTACATCCCACCGCCCTGGAAGCAATTCCATGGTTAGTTGGCTGTATACCCAGCCTATGGAGAGCCAGCAAGGGCAATCAGGCTGTTAAAAGCATTTGTTACTTGCTCCTCAGAGGATGAAGTCTTGGGACAGCTTGTCTTTCTGGCCTTTTCCTAGTCCCAGAACTCTTGTATCACCCAGTGTTAGCATGTGCCCCTGACAGATGCCCAGCATCCTCCTTGCGGCTCTGGGGTGGGGTACCTGCATCCTACGGGCAAACTGTCGTCACCCTTGGAAGTCTTCACCTTCGTTCTTCTGGTGTCAGTGTGATGAGATGAGAGGGAAAGAGAGCTGCACCGTGCACAAAATCCTGGAAAGGGAGTGGTCCCCGAGCCTCAGCCCGGTCCGTCCCTCTCAGAGCCTCCCCAGGAACTGGACAGCTGCTGTTCATTTTCACTTGATTGGAAAGTGGCGGGCAGCTCAGCCTTCCTCTCTACTTACAGATCCACATGAAGACCATGCCTGCGGCCATGTTCAGACTCCTCACAGGCCAGGAGACCCCGCTGTACATCTAGGTACACCCAGCCTCGCCATGCAGCAGGGACACCAGGCAGATCCACCTGGGCCCAGAGGAGCCAGAAGCCAGGACACAGCCCTGACCCCTCATCCCATAGCCCAACCAAGAACTCTGGCTCCCCTGAAGGGTGTGTCCTCACCACCTAGTTTTCTTGTTTTGGTTTGGTTTTTGGTTTTGCCACAAAAAACAAAACAAACAAACAAAAAAAAAGGTATGTCCTTACCAAGGGGGAGTCGAGGGACAAACTTTTGGGACACTTACCCGTCCTCTGCCACATTCTCATCGCGGCTGATGAAGGGTGCTCACGGGTAGTTCTGTGTGCTGTGCTGTGTTCTTCTTCCCTGAGGCTATGGAATGTGAATGTGGTGCCCACCCCTGCAGCTGTGAAGGGAGCCCTCTGTGATGCAGCTGCAGCCATCTCCTCCCTTTGGCTGGGATGCTTGGGGTTCAGCTGAGTCCCAAAGGGCCCGTATGCTGGCGTAGCCTCCATCTGCATCGGAGCAGGGGCAAGCTGGCTCCTGGGACCCTGGATGAGGCTTGTGCCACGCATGGGAACCTATGACTGATTGTAAGTATTGACGCAGCAAGGGGATACTCCCGAGTTAAATAATAAAAAAAAAATGATGGTCACAATGCCAAAACTCCATATTTATTTAGCAAATATTACTGTTTGGACTTTGACCTTGGCAAGCCATTCTTAAGACATTTAGGTTTTCCGGCGACCTGTGACCACAGCTGCTTCTCCTGTCCTCGCCTGTTCTGAGTCCCCTGAGACCCTGTGAATTTCCCTGGACATCTTCACGTGGACTCCTTCTCCACCACGAGGCTCCCTGTTGAGGGGGGCAACATCCTGCCAGGAACAAAGGCAGAAGCATGGGAGACATCCTTATTTAAAAAAAAAATTACGTATACCCCATAGCGACACACACACACACACACACACACACACACACTGTCCCCAACAAAGCAAGCCCACAGCAGAAAACCCCCACCTCCTCCCTTCCTGAAGGGAACAGCGAGAGTGTAAATTACTTGTCCAGTGAGGTGCTTGGCCATCCCGCGCGGAGCAGTGTTAGTGTGTGGAGCAGAGCGCCGCGGCTGGCTCTGTTCATTAGCGATCAATGTGACCTGACATCATTTTGTCTGGCAGCCTCTTTTTTTTTTGGCTCAGGCCTTGAAGAATACACTGTGACTTAAGAAGCCTTATTACACAGTAACTAAAGCTTTAGAATTACTGTACTCGAGGAGTAACCTGTGTGTTGCATGCAGCCGACCCTAGGAAGACTTCCCGCATATCGCTAATAAACCTGAAGTCATGACAGAAAAGCACTTGGTGCGCCTCATTTGTGGGCTGAGCGGGCCCCGCAGGCCTCTCCTTTCCAGCTGGGATTGTGGCTCTGTGAGTCTGCCTGTGGTCATGTCACCCCTCCCTGGTCTGGAGCCTTCGTAGCTCTGGCAGGAAGTTCGAGGGCAGGTGCTAAAATCACCAGGTGTCACTCACTGATGGTATCCTGTCACCAGGCCAGCTCCAGGGTCCCTACTCACCGGCTGCATGGACAAGACGTGGCTGGAGATGTCTGCTGACTACATTAAGGAGCAAGTGGAGACAGGCTTCTCCAGATCAGCCACCTCTGTGTGTGAGAGGAAGTCGGCCCGCACCCTGGCATTTCTCCACACGCACGATACATACATGTAGAATATTAACATCTGGGCTGCGTTGTACTTGCTCAGTGGCCACAGGTGGGCTGTTCCCTGACGTGAGTGAGGAATGGGAGTAAACTTGGGATTTCTCTCAGGATGTTGGGGTGGGAGACGTTGGCAAGCCAGAGTCTCTGACCGGCCATAGCAGAACAGGTCCCACCGTCGTGAGCTGTCGGCCACGTGCTTTCATTGCTCGTGATTCTGCAGGAACCTCCCGAGGGGCCTGAGCCATGTGCTCCCCTCACTTCTGGCCATCGGGGCAGGTGAGAAGCAGCCTTTCACTGTGGACTCTGGCTCCAAACAGGGACGGTGGAAAGAAACAGCATCAGAAATACGGCACAAAGGTCTCCCCACTCCCCAGAGACAGAAGGCCCAAGAACAAAGAAAATGCTTTCCTGTGCCAACATTCAAAAACTGCTATCTAGATGGCTTGCATTCTTGCAGAATGAAAAGAACAGTCCCTGGGGTGAAAGCTACAGAGCAGAGGAGCTGGCACCTGCTGCCCGCCAAGCAGAATGCCCTTGTGTGTCCTGGACAAGCATGTGCCCAGCTCTGGACAGATTCACTGGGATGAGATGAGGGTACCACATCTACCAACTGGTACACAGTGGGTGTGGGGTGTGCATGGGTTTTCTTTCACTTGTGTGCAGGCACGAGTGACCATCTGTGCACGTGTGGAATGTTATCCTCTGTCACACCTAATCTTATCTTTGGAGACAGAGCCTTTTACGGAGCCTGGGGCTTGCTCTTTCAGCTGGGCTGGCCACCTGGCAAGCCCCTGGGATCCTGCTGGTCTGCACATCCCAGCAGTGTGGCTACAGGATCACCTCCCCTCCTCCTGGAATCCAAATCAGGTCCTCATGATTGTCCAGTGCGTTCTTTACCCACCGAGCTCCTGGTAAACAAGTTCAGGACCTCAAATGGAAGGCATCAGATTATACTACACTTCCAGGTTCTTTTGAATGTCAGGTCCACAGAGGGGCAGCTGTGGTTTGGACCTGTAGGCACAGGGGACTGTCTTTGCTCCTCGGTCCCTGGCACTGAGTTTTGGGTGGACAGTTGTGGTGGCCCACCAGATCCAGCCCCTCCAGGACCCTCTTTGTCCCAGTTAGACCTCAGTGACCAGAAATACTTTTTATTAAAACACTGATCATTATGAAAACACCTTGAGGTACATTAAATAAATACAAACTTTCAAGTTGTACAAACTGGTCTCTGGGGGCCTGAAAGCAATTTCTGCATCAGCTGCAGCTGCTCTAGCAGAAGTGGGGGAGAGAAGATCCGACATGAGCTTTCTGTTCCAGGGTTAGTTGCAAGCATTTCATTTTATCATGGCCTCCTCGAGGCCTTTAGTCCTCGTGATGGGGCCTCCCACCTGCCTTCCTTGAAGTAGAGTTGATGCCCACAGTGGGTTCACATCAGCATCTTCCTGCCCCTAGGCAGACACTTGAAGGATGCCTTAGAAGGTACTGGCTGTTTTTTTTTATTTATTTATTTGTTTGTTTTGTTTTTTGGTGGTGGTGATGGGGCAGGACCAGGCAAATCTGGAGTGAGAGCATCTCCTCCCAAATGATCACGGTTGGACCCAGTTCAGACATCAGAAAAAAAGAAAGAAGAAAAGAAAGAGAAAAAATAATAAAAGAAAGAAAAGAAAAAGCTTCCAAGACAAATGTGCAAATGTGGAGGATGACAGTTTTTGCTTTATGGAACCCACATATTGCCTGGGGTTCCTAGTATACTAGGTCACCACTGAGGCAGAGCTAAGGGACCCAGAAGAGACAAGACAAATCGCAAGAACATCACCTAGTGGCTGTAAGCCTGGAGCTGAGCATTCCTGGTCCTCATGTGGACTGTGTGGGGCTCTGCAAAGGTGAATGCAGACTGACCTGTCATCTAACAGTCTTGTTCTGGGAGTCACGGGTTCTCACCCACCCAGGAGCATCAAGTTCTGTGGTTTCTGTGTCCGTAAGATAAACCTGTTAGCGGAGCCATCTCGTAACCTCGCCTGAATGGTTTGTGCATGTCCCTTTCTTGAGCCTGCCTAGGACTCAAGGCTTCCAGGAAGTGGTGGCCTGCAGCCGAGGGACGGTGCAGGTTGAGGCGAGAGTGCTGCAGGACAGACAGGGGCCTGCTGCAGACGGGCAGCGTGAAGGCCAGAGTCTGGCACTGTGCCCAGAAACCCTTCACCCTGGATGCATCATGAAGATACCCTAGAGCTTGGGTCAGTTGGGTGGGGTGGGGCCCGGCCTCTCTTGGATCTCAGCTTGATCAGAGAGCCACAAGTGTTTAAGCACCTTGTGGCATAGACCCTCCAATCACGAGACACCCTGCAGCTGTCTGACCTCACCTCACCTCGTTTTTGAGGTGATAAAAATGCCACGCGGCCAGGCTATGCAAGTTTTTTTCAAGCTCAGGGGAGGCCATTCTACCTGTAAGGGTTTTGACAAAGTCCTCACTTGAGGAAAATGAGAGGGTTTTAGAGTCTGGATAAAGTGCTTGAAAACTCATCTCTATTGCATCTCCCGTGGAAAAGGCAAGGTTGCCATCATGTGCCTGATTTATGTTCTCCAGCTCCATAACTGTAGGAAGGCCACAACCTATGGCAATGGTCAAGTCATCAGATCATGGAAAGCCAACCACCATTGGGTGTCTCCCAAGCCTTCAGCCCCCAGCTTCCAAACACACAAAGGTCCTCAGTATATTGGCTACAAGGAATTGGGGGGGGGGCTGGGACATGGGATTAGAAGCTGAAGGACAGGCAAGCCCAGGCAGAGTGGAGAGAAGGGCTTCTTAAGCCTACCAGCTGGACACTGACCAACGGTGGTCACACTCTGGTCCACCCCGGCACTTTCCATAGACTTAGGGCCTCGGTGCCGATATCGAGGCTCACAGGCCAATTGGGGTACAGTGATCTCCAGTGCTTGGAGCTGCTGCTTTGGACGAATCAGATATGGGGTTTCCATTTTTCCAGGAAGTTCTTGCAGGCAGCATTGCTCTGGACCCATTGCTGAGACATGGTTAATGTTGATCGGGCCAGAAAATGAGGTCTGAACAGCCAAGAAAGTCTGGGGGTAGCCATCTTTCCCCAAAGTCACCTGGCTATGCCCCAGCTGGTTTTGCTCTGCTTCTATGTTCTCCCAGAAATAAGTGACTGACCATCTGCATCCCTCAACACAGGTGTGTCTGCTGCCACCTGAATCGAGGAGGGGCAACTCTAGCTCACGAAGGCACATGCCTTGGCCAAAGGTGCACACGTAGCAGAGATAAACGCATCTTAGCCAGCATTGTGACCTACCCAGCTCGGTTGGGTGATGTCAGATACCAGGGGAAGCCCTCTGAGGGGTGCAGAGAGGAGCCTATTGCTAAGACACAAGTGACAATTATTTGCTGGAGTTAAATAATGGGAGGCCATGGGGGAGGGACCCAGGGAAGGACGTGGGGGTAGCAGCTCACAGTCAGAGGCCTAGAGGGGAGGCCCAGGACACAAGGAGGCAGGCATTTCAAGCCTTCATGACACCTGCTCACTGTCCAAGCGTGCCTAGGAAGAGTTTTCATGGTAGATTTATTTGCATGATAGCCCAGTGATCAAAAATGTGGGTCCAGGCTGTGCTAACATTGCCTATTTCCTTTGAAAGGAAGTGATGGGTCTGGATTCTTTAAAGGTTTAGCTGCAAGTGATACCAGTCACACGGCAGATGGCTCCATTGCTGCTGCCACCTTCTGCTCAGGTAACACTGAGCTGAACTGGGCCCAGAAGACAACCTTGTGCCAAAGGCCTTGATTCGGAACAGATACAGTGTCCTTATGTTCCATAAGTGTCACCTGTCCCTAGATAGGGATTCCGGTCACATTCTTCAGTTCAAGGTGCTATACCCCCTGATGCAAGCAGAGCTTGCTGAGTTAGTGGGACAGGGGGCAAACAGTCCCTGGGAAGACAACCATTGGCAGAAAGAGTAACAGTTCCCTGCCCGGGCCACCAGAGAGCCTCGCCTGGGTATTCTGATTGTTCTCTGCCCTGCAGGCCAAAGGCCTCTCTCTACCAAACACGGTGGCATCATGCAGGACTGGACTTGCAGGCACTGGGACCATCAGTGTCTACATCCAGGTCTGTAGCTGCTTCATAGCTGGTCCAGGACGCCAGCACCAAAGATGGCCTCCTCCACCCTGGGCTCCTCCGAGGTGACCGTTGAGCGGACGGTGCCCACCACATGTCGCACCTCTGAAGGGAGGGTACAGTGCGAGTGTTCCAAGAACTTAGCCACCAAGACCCTGGTGTTCGTGTAGCCCTTGCTCTCCACTAAGGAATGCGGCCGTTCTTTAGAGACGGTCTGTAAGGTCTCCGGCTTGGTCCCTTGGTCCGTTTTCCAGGTATCTTGGTTGCCAGCAGACGGGAGCTGGTGTTGACCGGCAGCCGTGGCGGGGCGTGATGCAGAGACTAAAAATCAAAGTGAAAGAGGAAGTCTGAAAACAGCTGTGAGCCAAACGAAACCAAAGTTCTAGAAAGAAAAAAATGAGCAAGAGGATGCTGCGAATTCTGTTTCAGAGAAGGCGCCCGAGTGTGACGCGCGTCCTGCCAGCATGGAGGGAGTCGGGGTTAACCTCTCAGGATTGAGGTGGGGAGTGAACTAAGGGGTGGGCCCAAGAGAAGGGCTGCTGAGGGGTTGCTGAGCTCTCCCCAGCCTTCTCCAGCTCCATGACTTTTGTCCTTTGTGGTCTAATGGCCTGTTGGGGCAGAGGAGGAACATCTAGACAGGTTTAAGACTAGAGCTGGGGTGGCAAGAGGTAGTGAGATTCCTCCCCCGTGTTAGCGTAGATGGTGGCCTCTATTCAGGGCCTTCCTCCAGTGTCCTCTAGGCTGGGCCTGAAGAAATGACTCTGGCTCCTTTAGATGTCATAACCATCACTCCACCTCGAAATTGGGACAAACACTGCTTAGATGCCACCTCCAAGAGCTAGGCATCTGTGGGTAGCGAGATACAGTCCACTAACCGAGGACCACATTGAGAATCAGCTTGCCTAATATGACCCCCAAAATAGACATTCTGGGTGGTCTGCTCCAGGGTCCTGGGGGATCTAGCTAAGTAACGAAATACATGATGATGTATAAATCTCTTAGGCAGAGCTAATATTGCCGTAGTAAAGCAAAATAAGGCAAAGCTGGGTGGCAATGGCCCCAGCCTTAGCACTCCGAGGCTGAGACAAGGAGATTGAGGTCAGTCTGGGCTACTTAATGAGATGCTGTCTCAAAACAAAACTAAATGTAAGTAAACAAGTTAAACATACGTGTTCTGTTAGTTACAGGCTTTGATATAACCACCTTGAGATAGGCACTCACATCCTGGAGCAGCTGGATGCAGAGGCAGCAAAGGACCCCTCGCCATGACTCACCCCTTCACAGTAGGTGGATGTCAAGATGTTTGAGGGGTGCCTCGCTTCTCTCCAGAGCAGCCCAGGACAGTCCTGTCTGCACCTCAACTAGAAGAACATCCAGTCCCCACGGGAAGGGGCAGGAAGGATCACTGGTAAAATTCACCAGCTGCCTAGGGCTGAGCAGGATGTTAGATGGCGGACGAGCAGACGTGTGGATAAAAGGAAGTCACCTTGTAGTTCTCTCCCAGGTTCAGGTCCCACAGGAGCCCAGCAGGTGCCTGGGAATACCCTCCAATCCTGAGGCTCTCCAGGGAAGCAGAAGGTGCATGCCTTCAACTTGGGGAACAATGGCAGTCTCATCTCCCAAGAGGAGACTGAAGTCGCAGGCTGCTGTGTGGACCTCAGGAAGGAAAGGTGGCGGCCACCTCTCTCTTGCCCCATCCTTGCGGCTGTTTGTCACAGACCATGAATTCCAAAGAAAGCTATCAGAAGGCCAGAGAAGGGACCTAATCCCCTCCAGCCATATGAGACCCTCTCTCAAAGCCCCGTGAGGGGGAGTGGACACAGAGACTCCTGTGCTGCCCTTGGGGGTGGCATGCACAGAAGTTCTGGGGCTCCAAGTAAAGGAGCAAAGAGAGCATTCCAGGTTTGAGCTGACCTTTCTCCATGGAGGTGCAAGGGGTGGGGAATGTAGCACCCAGATGCTATAGGCACAAAATTTGAGGTTTCTACCAGGAAGATGTTCCCAGATAGCTGGCTTCTGTCACTTTTTTGGTTCCTTCCAAAGGCTGCTCTTCCTTGGCATGGCCAGACTCTAGGCTGCCTGGTGTTCAGCTACATAGGAGCGTGGAAGTGAGGCTGGTGTGGGCATCCCCATGCTCTCTGTAGAGTCCTTAAAAATGGACATCAGAGGAAGTTCGTGCTGCGATGCAGTCAAAGGCCACTAGAAAGTCCTCACTGGCAGAAATTACTCCCCTATAACATCAAGGTTGTGTCCATCCTCCAGAGTCAAGGACATGAGAAAGACTCCCAAGGAAGCTGGTATGGGCAACTGGCCAAAGGAATCCTGTAGTACTAGATCGTGCCCATTTGGAATAAAAACAGCTCATGGTAACTAAGGGCACTGGAAAGTGCTGCCTGTAGTGGTCTGAGTAGGTATGACCCCATAGACTAGTGTGTTTGAATGTCTAGGCCCACAGGGAGTGACATTATTAGAAGATGTGTCCTTGTTGAAGGAAATGTGTCATTGTGGGAAGTGGGCTCTGAAGTCTTATATGCTCAAGCTATGCCCAGTGTGGCACACAGTCTCTTTCTGCTGCCTGTGGATCAAGATGTAGAACTCTGAGTTCCTTCTCCAGCACCATGATGATAATGGAGTTAACCTCTGAAACTGCAAGCCAGCTCCAATGCTTTTCTTCCTTTGTAAGAGTTGCCATGGTCATGGTGTCTCATCCCAGCAATAGAAACCCTGAGCCACTCCCTGAATACACTCAGGGCAGAGGACATACCGCCTACATACAGACTTTATCCGTGCTCACCAGCTCTGTCTGACCTGTACCTCAGAGCATGCATGCAGTTCGGTGCTGATGCTCAGGTGGGAGCTGCTGGCCACCTAAAGGGATCTCATTACCCTTAAGTCTTAAATCCTTCCTCCCTTGCCAGAATGATGCCTCCCTGGCAACACAGCAAGAGCCCAAGGCTCCCTTCCCCTCCACCCCAACTCAGGGCCCTCAAGTGTGCAGATGACATTTCCCCGGATCCAATCTGGGCCTCGATTGTCAAAGGTCACTTGTCCTGCGAGTTTGTCGATTGTCAAAGGTCACTTGTCCTGCGAGTTTGGTACATCCTGAGAATACACGTGAACCATACCTGCTTCACTGAATGCACGGGAGGTGGGGTCACTGGCAGAGCGGGCCACACGCCCTGGGCTTGGCTGTGCCTGTGTGCTCAAGCTTGTTGCTTCTGGTGACATGTGGTGAGAGACTGGAGTAGGTAGAAGGGGCGGTGGGGTGTCCAGAGTGCCATCAGGGGAGGGGTGGCTTGGACCCAGTGAGGTGGCACCCTCTGATGTTGGGAGACTCGTGCTACTAGCAGGCACTGCAAGAAAACAGGTGATTAGGGTAAGTGATTACAAATTTTGAATGCAGAATCAGCCGGATGCCTGCCCTCCAAACCCTACCTATATAAACTCCACAGTTAGAAGCAGGCCAACACTAAGGCAGGTCACCAAACCAGTACCTGGCGTGCAGTCCCTAGATCAGATATGTGAGACAAACATAGCCCACGTGATGCTTGTCTTGGTTCCCAGAGTAGGCCCCGGGGCAGCACCATCAACCTTTCCTGGGAACAAGCAGAAATGAACCCAGAGTTGGGGGTGTAAGTCAGCGATAGGCTCTGATTTGGCAGAGAGAGACATGGGGGCAGGATCCGGGGGAGCCTGGCCGCTCAAGCCCCAGCTGGACTCTAAATTGTGAGCATCGCCACTGTGGACCAGTGAAGCTGACCATGTCTGTGTTTCCTTCCCATCCAGAAGCCCATGGGTTGCACCAGGGGCTGTTTCACGCATGAACATCAAACCCCAGTGGGTCGACACTTCCTTCACCGGCCTGGAATTACTGGCTCTGTGCAGGGGCAAACGCTGCAAGGCGATGACCTGCCTGAGAGAACCTGCTCCATCACAGAAGCCCAAATTCCAGCACAGGTGGGATGCTTCAAGCTTTGTTCCTTCCTTCTCTCCCACAGGGCCCAGTCAGTGCCCCTTGCTTCCCCCGTGTCCATGAGCTCTCCCCAGACCAGGACTTCAGAGACACCTGCCACTCAGTACCCACTGCCGACTCTTGAACCAGCCTGTGGAATATTCTAAAACATTCTTGTCTAACTACTCCACCCCCCACCCCCAGAAACAGTTGGTGACAAGTAGCAGTCCATTTTGCAAAACAGAAATGGTACCAATATATCATATATAAACAAACACCCAGATCTTCAGGAAGATTAACCCTTCTTTTTGGAGGGCATAAACTCAGGAGAAGGAAATCCATAGGAGGACGGCTGTTTCATATATCCTCTGAAGTTTGGAACGGAGAATTCATGGGCAGGATGGAAACCGCAAAGGGAAGGAAGAAAACTGACAATAAAACGCTGTGCGTTTTGGCCCATGGAATCAGCTAAGCAGGGCTCGTGGGGGTCCACAGACTGAAATGGAAATTGCGGAGCCCATACAGGTCTGTGCTAGGTCCCCTGATTGTATGTTATGGTTGTCGTCTTGGTGTTTTGACAGGACTCCTGGCAGTGGGAGTGGGGGGTATCTCTGATCCTTCCCTGCTTTGGGGACCCTTTTCCCCCTACTGGACTGTGATGCTCAGCCTTGATGTGAAGGTTTGTGCCTAGTCTTATGGTATCTGAAGGCCTTACTAGGTTGATGTTCCTGGTGGGGCTGCTTTTTTCTTGGGAGGGGACGGTGGAGGGGGAGGTAGATCTGGGAGGGAGGGGGAGGCTGAGAGGAGTGGAGGGAGGGGAAGTTGCAGTTGGAGAATGCTGTATGAGAGAAGAATAAATCATTCCTTTGTAAGTGTTGTGCTTGCATAACGAACATGGCGCCCCCCAAAGCAGAAGCAGTGCGGGGACGAGTCCGCGCCATGTGTAGGAAGGTCATGCAAGGCCTCACAGACTTTCTCATGACTTGATTTAATAAGCACTTTTTCTCAAAAATCTACTCCCAAAATATCTTCTAAGGAAGAAAACACTTCAGATGAAAGAAGCGAATCAAACCCAGATACACACATGGACGGCAGACCTGTGAAAGTTGCTCAAACCGAAGGCTGGGCACGTTTATGGCCTCTGAGGGCGAGAGAACCCCTCAGGAGGGAAGGCACCCTGCTCTCACTGGCTGGTGTAACTTTCCTAGAACGCAGTTTGGCTGCTCTATTAACACTTAAAATACACGCTCCCCTGGACTCAGCAATTGTTCCCAGGAGTTTATTACCAGACATAATTTGACAACTACTCAGAGATGAAGAGATTGTTTAAAAAAAAAAGCCATAACTGATCATATCAGAAAACTTCAAAGACAGAAAAGACATTTATGAACCCCAGCCAACCTCTGCTAGTTACTCCCCGGGGAACTACATAGTAGTGTGCCAAGATCACCTCAGATAAGCTGAGCTGTGTGGTGCAGGCCCAGACAGTGGTGTACCAAGATCATTTCAGATAAGCTGAGCTGTGTGGTAAAGACCTACACAGTAGTGTGCCAGGATCACTTCAGGAAAGTTAAGCTGTGTGGTGTCATCCCTGCCGTCCCTGATACACAAGAGACTTAAGACAGGAATACTGTGTTCAAGGCCTACATACACTATATAGAGTATTTTTCTAGCTTACCCTTTGGCAATTTAGCGAAAACCTGTCTTAACATAAGAAGTAAAGAGAGCACTGAGGATGGAGATCATTGTAGAATGCTTGCCTAGAATGTGCAAGGCCCTGCATCAAATACTAGTACAGCTCCCAAATATAAATATACATATATACGTGCATACATACATATATACATACATTACATATACACTAGTATCAAATACTAATACTTGTCCCAAATTATATATATATTAGCATCAAATACTAGTGCTACTCCCAAATATATAAGCATCATATAATATATATTATATTAATTAGCATCAAATATTAGTACTGCTCCCAAATGCATATACATAAACATACATATATACATATACACACACTAGCATTAAATACTTGTGCTGCACACACACACACACACACACACACAACTCTTTGGAAAAGATATAGGTATATATTTATTTCATCTTTTTGGAAAAGATTTAAGTCTTGGGGGGTGGGCCTCTGCATTTGAGCACAGGTACCTGCAGAGGCTAGAGGCATCAGGTCTCCCTGGAGCTGGAAGGGTGATTTTATGCTGCGGGATGTGGATGCTGGGATCTGAGCATGGGTCCTCTGCAAAAGCAGCATATGCCCTTAACTGCCTAGCCATCTCTGCAGCCCAACACCAAAATCCATATTTTAAATAGCTTCAATTCATGCTGTCTTAACTCTTCTTGATCCAGTTTTCTTACCGTCAGTGCTAACACAATCAATTCATAGACAGGCAAGTGTGACCTCGCTCTGAATATATATTTACTGGAAACATGAAATCACAGTAGATACTGAAAAAGCTCCCAGTCCAAGACTAGTGGTGTTTTTTCTCGCTGTCACCAGGGTAATGCTGCATGCCTGTTTTTATGACAGTTATGATCTTAATGGACTTCCGATTTTTCATCCAAAAAACCCACACCAGTTTTCTTAGTTAATGTAGAATAATGCATTTTGCCTGTGCCACGTGGTTTTTTTTTTTTTGACTCTCATTAGTGAACTTCACTATGCCCCCAGGTTTTCACTATTTTGAAGAATGAAAACACCTTCACTTTTAGAGTTGGCTTTCCTTATGTTAGATCCTAGGGCACTTCCAGAAGTGGAGATTACTCCAACTAACAATATAAACACGGCACATAGATAAAGAGCCCTAACATGATGGGCTAGTTTATAACATGCCAGCCAAAAATGTGAGTTGTAGCTCCCCTGAGGTCTTGCTGATGTCCAAACCTCTTCGCTACATTATTACTCGTGGTAGTTTAAAACCAACTAGAATCTGTGAAGAACCATAGAACTAAAAAGCAAGTTCAGCGTGGTAACAAGGGACAAGATCGACGTACGAGTGAATCATATCTCTATCATGTGGTCCGCCACACTCAATGACTACGGGACTGGAAATCCCAAGTGCAATACTGTTCCTGAGTGAAGGGAATGAAATCCTGAGGCATGGAGCTGACCCTCTGTGTGCATGAGTTCTGCATATGCCCACTCAACCTTGGCCTTTGATAGGACAGAAAATTAGGTAGGCGGAGTAGACAGAACAGAATGCTGGGAAGAAGGGAAGTGAGGCAGACGCTACAGCTCTCCTCTGACAGTGCTTTAGAAAACTTTTGTGTCTATGCTCACTGTGGTAGTTTGAATGTTATTGGTTCCCATGATCTCATAGGAAGTGGCACTAGTAGGAGGTGTGGCTTGTTGGAGTGGGTGTGGCCTTGTTGGAGGAAGTGTGTCACTGTGTGGGAGAGTAGACTTTGATGTTTCCTATGCTCAGGATACTGCCCGGTGTCTCGGTGTCTCATTGTACTTCCTCTTACCTGCAAGGTGTAGAACTCAGCTACACCATGTCTGTCTGCACACTGCCATGCTCCCTGCCACGATGATACTAGACCAGATGTCTTAACTGTAAGCCACTACCTCAATTAAATGTTTTCCTTTGTAAGAGTTGCTGTGGTCTTGGTGCCTCTTCATAGCAATAGAAACCCTAACAAAATATCAGGGACTGGGGTATTGTGGTGATAGGCTTGGCCATGTTTTTGTCTGGAGTAACAGGGACTTTGAGAGTTTGGGTTAGGAAAGCAGTGGAATGTTTTAAGCGCTGCTTAAGGAGCCATCCTAGTAGGAGCATGGAAGACAGTGGTTCTGAGTGTGACTGAATGAACTGTGGGGCCTGGCTCAAGAGGTTTCAGAGGAGGAGAGTGTTGGTATGTGGCCTAGAGATTGGTCTTGTGATATTTTGGTGAAGAAAGTAGCTGCTTTTTGCCCTTTTTCTGAAAAGTCTGCCTGAGGCTAAAGTGAAGAGTTTAGATTCATTCCTTTGCTAGAGGAAATCTCAAAACAGCCCAGTATAGACTGTTTTGTGGTTACTAGGGATAGTTCTAATGAAGATTTATAATGAAATGGAGCAAGCTGAGCAAGGGAAAATACTTCTGGAGAAAAAGAGCACTAGGAAGTGGGATGGAGCTAAATTCTGTGTTCAAGGAGATGAAGAGATTAAGGAATGAAATAATGGGAGCACTGACCTCAGGGCAAGATCCTAACCAGCTAAATTTCCAACTTGTGAAAAGGAATTAAAGAAAACTTTAGAACTGGGTATGGTGGTGTACACTTCCCAGCACTGGGAAGGCAGAGGCTGATGGATCTATGAGTTTGAGGTCAGCCTGGTCTACAGATCCAGTTGCAGGATAGCCAAGCTTAGGTAGTGAAGAAATGTCAAAAGCAGAAGGTTGGTGAAGATATAATTGAAGGAGGCGGCCATATTCCAGCCCCAGCAAGCAGCAGAACTTGGCAACTTTGGCTACATGGTTCTGGCTTTAGAGTTAAAGATAGAAGAAATGGGTTATGGAATTTACCTCCATGCCTAAAAAAAGCTGCTGAGGCCAGGTTTGTGTCAAGGGCCTCGAGAGGCCATTGTGTGAAGCTGTAAAATTGAAGCCTGGATTGCCTTGGAGACCCCAAGATTTAGAGATGCCAGAGTCTTGGGATACCTGCCAAGAAGAGCTGCAAACAGGGAGTGGAGCCAGCCCAAGAGAAAGAAACGTGTTGCGATCAACAAAGCTGAATGGAGTTGGAGATCTGGAGAGCGCTTTGACATGGAGATGCAGAGTTTGGAGTTTTCCCATCTGGCTTTTGGTCTTTTCTTTAGTATTTTCTCACTATGTTTTCTTTCCTGCATTTTGGAATGATAATGTATATCCTGTGCCATTATATGTTGGAAGTATGTGATCTGCTTTTTGATTTGATTTTTTATAGGTCATTATAGCTAAGAGATTACGTGAATCTCAGAAGAGACTTTGAACTTTGGACTTTAAAACATTGTTGAGACTGTGATAGACTATGGGGACTTCTGAAGTTGGACTAAATGAATTTTTCATTATAATATTATTATAAGACTATAGGGGCTCAGAGAGTGCAATGTGGTAGTTTGGATGTAACTGGCCCCCATTACTACCTAGAGAGTGGCACTATTAGGAAGTATGGCTTGTTGGAGGAAGTATGGCACTGCTGGGACAGGCTTTGAGGTTTCCTATGCTCAAGATACTACCCAATGTCTCAGTCTACTTCCTGATGCCTGAAAAATGTAGGACTCTCAACTATTTCTTTAGCTACACAAAGCACAGAGGGACCAGGTCTTGAAAAATCAAAAACAAAACAACAATAAAACCAATAACATTGATGCATACTTTCGAGGTGACTTATTTTAAAGCATATTGGAGGTCATACATGTATTATATGAAGTATTTTGTCATTTTACCTAAGGAACCCAAATCCCTTATATCTTTGGGATTTGGCATCTGACAAGGGTCCTGAAACCTGTCACCCAGCGATATCAAGGGATGACTGTGCACCTAACAAAGTGTGGTGCTAAACATTATCAAGGGGAGTTGAGAGAAGTCAGAAGTGGTCCAGGGAAGGGGACTGAATTTTTGGATTGGAATGCTCAGTTGTAGGTGAACAGTCTTTCCAGGTTGTTGTATGGGTTTAATGTGGTTTTTATAGAATCCCAGCAATGGTTTTTGAAGGTAAAGATGACTCATTCTGAAATGCACATGGAAAATCACAGGCCCCAGGACTGAACCCCTGTGCATTAATTAATAATGTGGGAATGATACTCTTCCAGATTTTTCAGTTCACTTGAGGGCTGCTGTCGTGGGCAGCACGGCATTGGGAGAGCAGCACACAGATTAAGGAGACATAATAGAGAACCTAGAGATAGATACACATAATTATGTCCAACTGAATTTTTTTTTGGAGGGGGTTGAGACAGGGTTTCTTTGTAACTTTGGAGCCTATCCTGGAACTAGCTTTTGTAGACCAGGCTAGCCTTGAACTCACAGAGATCCACCTGCCTCTAAGTCCTGAGTGCTGGGATTAAAGGCGTGTGCCACCACCGCCCGGCTAACTGAATTGTTTTTATTCCAGTATGGGTGTTGAACCATGGCCTCACATATGACAGTCAAGATCTCTACAACTGCATTACACCCTCACCATTTTCTAACATATATATTATTACTAAAAAGCAAGAGGAAAAATGGACTGGAGCAACTGAACACACATAAGAAAAAAAAAAACGGCCATAAGAAAAAAAACCAGAGAAGAGACCTTGACCCAACCTCATTGTGGTACAATGACCGGAGCGTAGGTGTCGTTCCAACAGTTAAGTCTGCTGGCCTAAAGGCCTCCAAAGTATTGATTAACTAGTACAATCTGGAGCCCCTAGTACTTGGCATCACCACCAGAAGACTGGGTACTGGAAGTACTCCCTTGGTCTTATGGTCAGTTCCAGAGCTCACTGATAAGTTCCTGGGCAAGGAGTACCCAGATTCCTCTGTCCAACTCTGCCTATCCTTATGTAATAGCCAGAGAAGGGTCCCAGCTACCAGCCAAACCCTTTCCATCATAATTTCTCTAGAACAACTTGAAATGTGTAGGCATCTCATGGTTGGGAGCTGTGGGGCATGACCCAAGAATGTAGCAAACTGGTATGATATCACCTTCTAACCACACTTCACCAAACCCCAGAGAAAGTTCTGATGGCTCCTTGGAGTAACCCAAGGAGGGGCATGATCATTTTTGAATCCCATGATCACAGAGACTTGGGGAATGGCTTCTTCCTGCTTCTCTTAGACGTTAACTCTGTACTGGAGGCAAGGATTAACTGTGGTTGGTCATGGGATGTCATGAGTTATGTGACAAATAAGTTGTCCCTATGAGTCTGGATCAAGTCCCCAAGAAAGAGATTCTCTGAACCCCAATCCTCTTATTCCTTTGATGCTGGGGTACATCTGCTTGTCTAATACCCATCCTTCAAGCCAGGTCAGTACCACGGAGGTTCTAATGTGTTTAGGAATCTGGCCTTTCACATCTGCCTTTCAGAACTGTCAAGCTTAAATGACGTCCAGTTTATCCTCTGCTCAGGCTGTCCTTGGAAGCCTGTTAGTCCAGCTTGCCCCCTGCTGATGGAGGGGACCAGTCACAGTCGCCTGGAACAGATGCTCAGGAGTGAACATTGCATTCACGTCCTAGAACCTCATCAAGTTGAGACATTTATAAATGGAAACCCATGTGCTAAACCCCCTGAGCATCACAGCTCAGCCTCACCTGCCGTGAACACACTGAGAGCACACAAACCCACAGCAGCCTATGGTTGAGTACAACTGTCTAATTCAAAGCCTCGTTCACAGGAGTGTGCTGATCGGTCACGCAGTTTACTGAAAATATAAAATCCCAGAGTTGAAAGCAGTTTCCATTGAACAGCACATCACTTTCCTACCACCATAAAGTAAAAAATCCTGAGTCAGATTATCGAGTGCCAGGAACTAAATATTCCTCCTTGGTCCTAACAGAGTGAGCCTCAAGCTGAGTAGTATTTTTCATCAAATTCACATCCTCAAGTGATGGAGAAAGGACACCAAGGGAAGAGGTGACCAAATATCTGTCCCAGAGAAAGTGGGAGCTCTCCTGGGGGCACAACGTGCTGGATCTAGGCTGGGGAAGAATGCTGTGGCTAAGGTACCATGCTACATACAGATAGAGAAGAGGGGTGGGAAGAGGTGGGGAGAAGGAAACAGGAGGAAAGGGACATCCTTGGAAAACACACAAGCAGTGTTTCCAACCGAGAGGGGTATGATTACCTGGTGTGCTGAAGCCAACAGCTGTGTTTGGGTCCCCGGAACTGGAGTCGGCCACCTGGTGATCGACACTTGGAACCTATAGCGAGAAACACACGGCATTACCCTTGCTCAGGAGAACACCTGCCCAGGCAACCTCCAGTAACACAGCCAGTCCTCTGAGCCCTCAAATTCCTTTGATGCAGTCAACACAGATTCCAAATTATCAGGGCAAAGCTTTCCAGAAAGTTCCAAAGGGTGAAGCAGGAATCTCTGTGTACCATGAACTATGCTGAATTCATGGGGATGCGTCTGTTGGGCTTGAAGTACGAGGGAGAGCGTGCAGGTTCTGTGCAAACAGCACTCTATTTTATGCAAGGGCGCTTGAGCATGGGTGGACTTTGGCATCTGGGGAGCATCCTGGAACAAATGCTCTGAGGAACAACTGTGTATTTTATGAGGTGGGCGTATGTGAGAATCGAGAATTCAAGTCTTCATTGCAGAGACTGACGCCCATTTCTCTGGCCTTCTGCACCCAGAGTACCTTCCGGGGCACTGGCATACACTGAGTCTATCCACCTTCTACAAGAACCAAGACAGGTTTGCTGGATAATTTTGTCCACTTGACACAGGCTAGAGTCATCAAGAGGAGGGAACCTTCTTTGAGAAAACGCCTCCATAAGATCAGGCTGTAGACAAGCCTACATAGTGCGTTTTTATAGTTAGTAATTGATAGGGGAGGGCCCAGTCCATTGTGGGTGGTGTCATCCCTGGGCTGGGTGGTCCTGGGTTCTGTAAGAAAGCAGGCTGAGCAAGCCAGGAGGAGTAAGCCAGTAAGCAGCACCCACTCCCTCCACGGCCTATGCGTCAGCTGCTGTCTCCAGGTTCCTGCTTTGAGTTCCTTTGATGATGTACAGTGATATGGAAGTGTGAGCCAAACAAACCCTTTCCTCCCCAACTTGCTTTTGGTCATGGAGTTTCATTACAGCAATAGTGACCCTAACGAAGACAAAAGACCAGAGGATCCTCCATGGTCATGGCGGGATGTAAGACAGTCCCTACTCCAAAATGCCTTCTCTCACTTTTTCCTTGAGGTTCCAGGAAGAATAAACCATGGGACAAATGGTCATGAGACCCGACTTGCTTCACCCCAGCATGGCTAGGGCATGGAATGCGTACTGGATAAATGGCTGGATCCCGAGTGAACTCCCAGCCTACCCTTGACTAGCTTACACTTTTTCTTCCTTTTGTTACCTTGCAGACTGAATGAACAGGAAGCTCCTGGGATATTCTCCTGGCTGAGCTTTGGGTTACAGTCCAGGTGCACACAGGGAGGGGGTGCCAGTCTGACTGCCAATTCACAGTGTAACAGCAATGACATACCATTAAGAGCCACCCTGGCTTGGTGGAATGTGGACTTGGCGTGTTCTCTTCAAGTTTAGGTCAGGGAGATTCTGCCACTCTCCTCCTGGACTGCCTTCATTGGGGTTTCTATTGCTGTGACCAAACACCATGACAAAACGCAAACTGGGGAGGAAAGGGTTTATTTGGCTTATACTTCATATTATTGTTTATTCCTGAAGGGAGTCAGGACAGGAACTCAAACAGGGCAGGATTCTGGAGGCAGGAGCTGATGCAGAGGCCACAGAGGGATGCTGCTTACTGGCTTGCTCTCAATGGCTTGCTCAACCTGATTATATATATATATTCCAGGATCGCCAGCCCAGGGATGACACCACCCACAATGGACTGGGCCCTCCCCCACTGATCACTAATGGAGAAAATACCTTCCAGCTGGATCTCATGGAGGCATTTCCTCAACTGAGGCTCCTTCCTCTCTGATGACTCTAACTTGTTTCAGAACCAGTCAGAACATGGGATGGCTCCGATGTGGAGAGGCCTCAGGAAACAGGACACAGGGGGCTGAGCCCCAAGTCCTCCTGCTCCACAACACTCTGCTTGGGCTGTGTGTGTGATGCAGTTTCTTCCACAACAGGCCCAACTCTTCCAGCTGTGCTTCAGGCATCTGGCATAGGCCCTGGACGACGTGAGACGTGGCACACCCTATCCAGGTGCCACATTGGCGCCCACCCCTTCGCCAGTTCAGGAAACAATATCTGACTTCTTGTGTTATTTCAGAATTGCTTTGGGGACACACTGGCAAGTAATGAGCTCAAGAAGAGATTGGCGAAGGTGAGGCGAGCCCCTGCGGCTTGGTCCGATTCCAGCTCAGGTAATTACATTCCTGCCTTCCGTGGCGCCAGCCACTTCAATCAGAGAGCTGATATTCTGCAAGCTATGGTGGAGCGAGGGCAGGTGACCCAGCTGTGGTGCCAACACAAAGGGTGTGAGCTGCTGCCTGTTGTGGTGGTGGGGAAGCGAGGCGCTGAGGAGAGCTGGAAACCAAGCTATCGCCAGGGAGGAGAGCAGCCTTCGTGCGGCATTTCATCCCACTGATAGGCTTTGGAGCAGCAGCACACACGCTATTCTCAATTCCTAAGCCCCCAGGAGTGCTGGGGAGGGAATCGAGGGAGAGAGAATTCACGCCGCCCTTGTGTCTACACACACCTTTTCCCCCTATGGTATTCACTACACGCCCGTAACCAATTGTGAAAATGTCTGCCAAGAATCTTCCACTAAATAACAGAAAGAAACTGCCTAAAGGGCTATTTCATTCCAGAAGTCTCTCTCCAATATCTAACCCCATATATATGTATATGTATGTGTGTGTGCGCGTGTGTGCATGTATATACATATATATACACACACATATATATGTATGGAGGATGGGGAAGGAAAGAGAAACTTAGAAACCCGCTGCTTGAGAAAGCAAGCTTTGGCAATAAAGAAATATAAATAAAACAAGAGAAATAGAATCCACAAAGGGACAAGGTCAAGAGGAAATTGGATTTGCTTCATATTCTGCAGGGCATCACTCACTTCCCTCTGGCTCCCGTATTCAAGCACCAGGAAATGTAGTTTGGAAAAGAGATGGCTCCTGGGAGCGCATCTGTCACTTCTGAGTAGAGTGTTAGGGGTTTAATTTGAATCTGATGGCAGAGGCCACCTCAGTGCACAGAACTCTGTGGGAAATGGCCATTTGGCTCAGTGGCATTCCAGAGGCAGGAAAGGGGATGGACAACTGTGGCATGAATCTAAATTGAGATTTGAGTTCTGCCACTAAGGCTCATAAACAGGGATCCTGGCAGGATGAAGAGTGTGAGGATTGCAAGAGACAGGCTTCCTACATAACTTGCTCTGGACAACCCAAGCCACGTGAGACTGTGGTGGTTTGAATGAGACATGTCTACCATACTCTTGGGCATATGCCCAGTGGGTGGCACTGTTGGGGAAGTTTAAGAGGTGTGGTTTTGCTGGAGGAAGTATGTCACTGGGGTGGACGTTGGAGAGCAAACACCGCGCTACTTCTAGTTCTTTCTCATGGTCTCTGTTTCTGTCTCTACTGCTGTCTGTCTGCCTCTCTCTCTCTCTCTCTCTTTCTGATTTGCTACTGCAGCTGCCATGCCTGCCACCTCTCCACCATGACGGATGTCTATAAGCTGGCAGTTCAAGATGTGAGCTGTCAGCTTGCTACTGCAGCTGCCATCCTGCCACCTCTCCACCATGACGGACGTCTGTAAGCTGACCTGGTCAGGATGCTTCATCAATGCTACAGAGAAACAAACTAGGGAAGGGACAGCACCTGGAACTTGCTGGCTCTGAGATGCTACGTGGACCAGTTGTCATAACTGAAGAATCAACTGGAATTTAGGCAGATGGGCTCTGTGGGGGAGCCCTGCATGGGAATTCTGCCCATTTCTGTGATGTGTTTCTCACTCCTGGATGAAGCCAACCATCTAGTACCTAGTTCATGAAAAGCTACGGTTTGGGGGCAGTTATCAGCTGTCATGGAGAATGAGGGTTTTATATATTCAAGGTCACTTTTGAAACGCTTTTCTTGCAAGTTTTAAAATGTAGAGGTCATTTCCTTTAAAATACAATTTATAGGACCCACAGCTGGTGATACTATGCCTGCCCATCTCCTTTCTCGTAACTTCCAGTATCATAATAGACTTCCCTTCCTAGTTGAACTGCTACCCAGTCAACTACTGGTTGAGCCAACCTAGATACTGAATTTATCAAAGTCTCTTCCAGTTTGGCATGCAAGGTCAGAAAACCTACACCCAGTGCTATAGCAGATGCCCCCATCCCCCCC
>NC_022023.1:28101348-28129292 GCF_000317375.1 Microtus ochrogaster | reverse complement strand
CACAGCCCTATCCAGATGGCCAGGTACAATTCTTCCCTAAAGTCCCAGGGAAGGTGAACTGTCCCTGTCCCGTCATCACAAGGATTGTCAATGCCATGAAGCAGTAGACTCGTGTTTTTATACCCTGCAGCTAAGAAGTATAGCCACCAGTGAGCCCTGGAATGTGAGTCTGTATCTAGTCAGGAACGTCAAGTGAGCAATTCTCAGTAACTTTGCTGCCCCTGCTAGAGGTTCGCCTCTGTGACATTGCTGTGGAGCACAGCCTGAAGTTGTGGGAAAGAACAACATTTATACCTAAGACCAAGGAAGGGAACAGGTCTGAATGGGCATCCCCAGTCAGACGACTGAAAACAGCCTCTTCGGTGAACACTTGGCAGCTCAGTTATTCTGGAGGCTGGAGAGGAACGCTCCATCGAGGCTAGGAGTTCAGGGCCAATCTGAACAACATAGACTGACCCCGTATCAGAAAAAAAAAAAATCTTCGCAATGGCTGCCGTCTCTTACTCCCCTGCCCTCTGTATGTTGTCACGTCAGCCCTGTCCCTCTATCGAGTTTGCTCCACTCTAGCCAGTGCTGATAGGCAATTTATACACCCTCTGGTGTGCAGGGGCAAGCAATTAACCGCCCCCTCATCCAGGGAAAGCGCTCATGCTGTGAAGGGGCAGCTCCTTGATGCCTGGTCAAGGGAGATGGACCACCCCGGAGGAGGGGGCAGGTGGCTGACGCAGCCTTCCCTCTGTGGTTGGTAATAGGTTTCCCTCACTTCCGGACTCCCAGAGATGTCTGTGGAATTGAAAAGTGCCCTGACACCTGAGCATCAAAGAAAATGGGCCTGGGAGCTGCGGGTCCTTAATCAACAGATGCGTCCCTGCTATACAGGTGGCCTGGAGAGGGGCCACAGGACATGTCACACACATACCTGGCTGGCTCCAGAGCAAATTGAGTTTGTGCCAGTACCTGCAGGGGGCAGGCTTCAGAGCTTTGACCTTCAGCCCTCCTTACCCAGGTTCTCTGAGAGAAATCATGGAAGGCAGCATTTTCCAGTGCCTTTGGGAGAACAGTGTCATATTGATCCCAGAACCATACATTAGCCTGAAATATATTGCATTCTTCAGGGAAAGAGAAAATTGGTGATGAAACATGAATCAATATCCTTCTCATGTGCAGTGTGGAGTGGGGGCACTAAACATCATACTCAAAGTCTGTAGCGACAGCCTGCACCTGCACTTGGGCCTTGCAAGGCTAGCATGGGGCTCCTGGAAAAAGGATCTTACTGTGAAGCCAAGGCTCTGACAGGGCGGTGCCCCAGCCCTGATACTGTCCACAAGGAAGGGCCCACAGAACATGATCTATCCACCCAGCCTCCTCTTCTAAAAACACTAGTACTATATCACAAATATATCACAAAGGGAAACAAAGAAGTGGTTCCCTAGCACAAAACTGGAATTCTCTGATAGCAGCAAGCAGGCTTGCTGGAGAGTGGGAAATGACAGAGCTTCCTGCCCAAGGCAGCAACAAAATTAACATACTACTGCAGACATGGCTTTGAGGCCCCTGCTTCCCAGGATGGGGTTGCCTATTTGCACCCCATCATCACCTCTTCACTTCTTGGTGTCTATCACCAATGGAGGAGCTTGCTGTGGTTCTAGTGCATTCTCCTCTGGGTCCTGCCATGTGGGTTTGGTGATGTTCTCCCCCACGTAGGCCTGGTACCACACTTGCCTCTAAGATCCATCATGTTAATGTCACGGTCTTCACCACAAACCTTGACACAGTAATGTACCCCAGTTCTCAAAGTGAGTTCTAGTAACTCCTGGGAATGGACCCAGGATTGGGATTTGATTGACAAGGTTTTGTGGGACTGGGGGATACCCGCTGGAATCTACAACCCATTCTCAGACCCTCCCTGGATGCCCGAATACAAGCTAAGCACCTCTGAGAGCTAAAGCCTGTCATCACGATCGACAGCTTCACTATTTTTATTGTAAATGGAAAGGTAAACCTCATTGCTAAGTTGCAGGTCCCTGCTCAGCTTGGAAGGTCTAGGCAAACGGCTGTCCAAGCTGAGAGATTACAGGATCTCCCCTTCACTGAGTCTCTAAGCAGCCTTCCTCCCAGGCATTTCCTACACAGTGACTTTTACCATGCACACAAAAGAGGGCAAAATCCGGAGTCTGGAGCTGCCATCTGCAGCCACTCAGGGCTGCATTTTAGAACTGGAGTGGGCACAGAGGCATTATTCAAGGATCCTCTGGTTGTGTCAGGGCAGGCGGGATTCACCAGGCTGACCCAATATGAAGGGAGACTCCCTGTGCCAAATGTATCTTTTTCCTTTGATGCCAACAGCCCGAACATTGCCTGTGCGTCTCTCTGATCACTGCACGCATGCACCCTGCTGTCTTTGCCTGTCCCCTGACTCAGCCTACAGAAAGTGACCCACCTTTGTGGCTCTGATTATCCTTGAGGCTGAGCCGCTACAGTGGACAGACAGCACTCCACAAACAGATATTCTTCATGGGCCCCACAGCTGAGGGGTGGCTGAGGTTAAACACCAGTAACCCTAATTTTCCTCCACCCCTGAGTGTCGTTCTGATGTCCAAGGTGCAGGGTCAGAGCTTGAGGTGATATCAAAAAATCTGAGCCCTGCACCAGGGCTATCATGCAGGGGTCAGTCAGTAGGAAAACGGGAGCAGAGTGCAGACATAGCTCAAGCGCCCTGTAGAGCCTCCACATTGTGGTATTATCCAGCTCCATGACTTGTGCCTGGGACGGTAATTAGCACATACCTGACTACCACGTCCCCATCTTTGCCTCAATCCCTACAGCCTCCACTTAAGGCCTCCCTGGCCCCATGACCTCACCTCTCTGCCTGACTACAGATTTCACACTCAACAAGGACAACAACAATAACGGCTAATATATAAAAAAAAAATGCTATCAAAATATGCCCAGAGACTCCTCCGCCTTCAGGATTTACCACGTTCCCAGTCTTCTTCTGAATCAGCATCATTCCCTTTCAGCCAATGAACTTGATACTAACGCGATTTTTTTCCCCCCATCATTTGTCAGTGAGGAAAGCAAGGCTTTACAGACATACTCAAAGCGCCTGCTCATGGTTGGGAAACATGCAGTAATAGGAGCTGGCACACACAGCTCAGAAAAGGCCTCACAGCCGGCAAGTAGAGACACATCGCTGGCCTGGGGCTGCCTGACCCCTTACAATCATGTCTGCAGCGATGACCAATACAGGTCTTGGTCCCCTGAGTCCTTAGTCACCAAGTCCAGCTCCCCCTGCTCTGGTCACGCGTTAGAAGCTGTCCCAGCTCCTTCTACATTCTCTCCAGACACACTGGGCAGCATGGGACATGGACAAATCTGAGTTGGGCTGTGTGTCTGCCTGTAGGAGTTAAGCTGAGTAACCAAAAGGGCGAGTTCACATATTGATGTGCCCAGGCTTGGGTTGGACTCAGCATCCTGCAGTGTACGCAAGGCTCACACATTGCACGGTACATGCAGAGGCTTCATCACAGGGCAGTGGCTGGTGTCGGCGACACTGTCAGCACTGTCAGGGAGCTTTCTGAGGACAGGCCAGGAAGTGTGGTGTGCAGAGGAGCTGATCTTGTCAGGGCCCAGGCCTCACCTGGCTGGCGGGCGTCTGACCCACCACGGCCTCATATGGTGGGGGCAGCTCAGCAGGATACAGCATGCCCGGGCTGTTGATGGCGACATCGTATATGGTGCTGAAGGGGGAGGAAGCGAAGTCCAGGTGGAGGCCCCTAGAAAACAGGACAGCCCATCACACGGTCATCCCCCGGAGGACAGAGCCCAGATTCTGACATTTCTCTTCAAGTGTTGACTATCTAATACTTGTCATGGTGAAGCTAAAAGCCTGAGTCACAGGGCAGGCTTAACTTTGGTCTTTCTTCTGAAAGATGCCCATATTTCACTGACCACTTAAGCTCTGTCTCCTATAATTAAGACAGTGATAAAGCTGATGAGATTTCTAATTCATGTTCCATGCTCTGTGACAACTGTCACTCAGGAGCAACTCTGCATGCAGAAGAATACAACAGAGTTCATTATTGGCCTACAGTGTCATTTCAGGTGACACCGCAAAGACAAACAGAAATCTTCTGTTCAAGTCAGGCCTTGTGGTGCTTGCCTGTAATTCTAGCACTTGGGCCAACGAGCCAGGAGCATGGTGAGTATGAGGCTATCTGGGGCTACCTAGGGCGTTCAAAGCCACCCTGGCTATACAGTGAAGCTGACAACAACAACAAAATACAAATGGAATGCAGTTAACCCATCGCCACCACCAAAACCCCAGTGAACAAAAATAAGAAAAGAAATACTGTATTTCCAGGTCACATGGCCTTTCCTCATTGCCTACCCTTGTAAGGCTCATGTCTCTGTACCGGCTTTTATTCTGTTCCCCTCCACACCTCTCTCCCCCCTGCCATCATCACTTCCTCCTCCCAAAGACGCTTCCTGTCTGTGGCTTCTCACGCATCATGGGACACAGGACACCGAGAGGAAGACTGACCTGTGGGCCTCCGCTGTGGGCGTACAGGTGTATTCTGGAGGGTAGTAGGGAGGAGGTGGGAGGGGGGCAATGAACTCATCGAAGTCCAGGGTCTGGTGGAGAACGGTGCCATGTGGAGTCACGCAGGCAGCACTGGCCGAGTGGGACCTCTGTGGGAAGAACTGGAGAGCAGAGAGAAGCCGCGTTATCCCAGAGCTGGTGTGGCTGGCGGCTAAGGGAGCTAATTGCAAACACATTACCTATCACGGTTTAGGCTGCCAAGCCATGACTGCTAAACACACCCTGTACAGAGGATAGCTCTGACCTTGCTCTGCTCCACTTCCTATACCGCTATGCAGGAAGCCTCGTGTGTGTGTGTGTGTGTGTGTGTGTGTGTGTGTGTGTGTGTGTGTGTGTGTTAAAGAGCTGGGAAGTCTTTAATGCAGATTCTTCCTGGGAACCTTCACTCCTATGACGCTGATGCCTTAACCCTGCAGTCAAAAGGACACTTGCCACTCGTCCTTCCACACAGCACCAGCAAGTCCCCCTCACAGTGCGTACTGGGTACACGCCCTATACCTAAGTCCCTTCTCCGAGTCCTGCACAGTGCTTCAGGCCTGCACTGTGATCCCAGCCTGTCTCACACGCTTCCTTAGAGTTCACTATGGGCCCTATGAACACTAATATATAGGGATCCACACACTTTGTAGGACATTGCCCCCAAAGGTGAAGAAAGCCCCACCATGAGCTCCAGAATATTCTGTGGGGGCAACTATGAACACTGGGTGCTACTTAAAATTATCAAGGGAAACATATTTTAATAAAAAACAAATGCTCTCTGCCTGCATTTCTGTTTCTAAAGTATTAACCAACACTTGTTTCTCTCTCCATTCTCGGGGCCCTCCTACCAGAGGTCACGAGTTCTATGGAAATGCTCGAGACACTGCTTCATCTATAGGTATAAAATGACCCACACTGTACGGGCCCCGGGGCCTTTCCCAGAGCGTGTCAGCGAGGTAAGAGAAAAGAGACAAACACCAAGAATCACAAGTGCACAGTTAAACACAGCAGCTTCGTTAGCAACTACAGCCCTCCAATCAGTGGGACAGGGCATCTGCCGAGCCTCCGTGAGGCAGGTGAGATCTAACCGGCTGAAGACGGGTGGGACTCCAGGCTCTAAAGCAGATGGCCAGCGAGTGATGTGTTTCAGAAGAAGGAAAAAAAAATGAGGGTCTGTCTGGTCAACTCTTAAGTCTGGGCATTTGCAGGAGCCATTGAGGATGTTGGAGTTGGGTGGCAGGGAACCACCTAGTGGTGGCAGGGATAGGGTGGGCTCATCCAGACAGGGGGACAAGCAGTTAGAGAATTTCTGCACTTGCAGGGCTGAGACCAAGGTTCAGAATATGGTCCAATGCAGTGAAATCAGTATGCTCTGGGCTGATGGCTACATCAGAATGAGGGACGCATGGACTCAGAAATGGCTACCGCCAGCCTTCCCAACACAGAGCACATCCCCTGCCCTTCCAGTTAGGCTGACTGGTTGCTGTTTCCCTAATTGCTGGAAATTAGAGGGGAATTGCTGGCTGTGAGCTGGTTGGATGTATGCGGTCATCCTCTGCTTCAGAAGCTATTAATCCCTGTGCTTGCTGCTCGATAGCTAGGCGGCGAGGGGAGGGCAGATGTTCTGGGGGTCCAGTGAGGAACTATTTTGAATTAGTCTCTATCAGAAATGAGAAGAACCAATTGTATACTCGAGCAAAACTCATGAAATGCAAAAGCATTCAGCACCAGCAGCCTGACGCAAGTTAGAAGACAGTGCCTCCTCTCTGAGCACGACTTTGTCTCTGCTGGGGACCGCTGCTTTCTTTCAGAAGTCGCCTTGGTCATGGAGTTCTAATCCCAGCAACAGAAAAGTAACAAATAACGCTGTCAGCCTGCCTGTGTTTTATCCCCCTGTTCTTTCCTGAATGGGGCACAATACATGCTCAGCCAACCATCAATGGAGTGGATGGATGGATGGATGGATGGATGGATGGATGGATGGATGGATGGACACCTCTCTGCTGCAGTGCCCTTGCTCTTCTGCCCCCGCAGAAGCAGCCAACGGAGCAGTGAAGGAGCAAGCTGCCCGGCCACTGCTCCTGGCATGTGGGCTCCATCTTCAGTAGGAGCTATTTTTAGAGCAGCCCAGATGAGCTCGTGCTGCTGGAAAATCTCTTACCATCAAGACCTCTGTGCACTGAATCCCATCCACTTTCCGGCTGCCTTCCAACCAGTGCCAATCACCCCCTGCTCAGAACAAGGTCTGCTCAGCCACCCTCCACACCATACGTACTTTGTTTCCTCTTTCTGGCAACTTAACCCCTTCTCAGCTGGCAACCTGCCAGTTCTCCCTCCATGTTCGTGACTGGAAGGCCTGTCTGCCAGCCTGCACTCAGGATTCATGCTCTGGGACCTCATGTCTACACCTTCATGGTCAGGTATAAAGCTAAAGCACAATTCTACAGCTCCTGGAGAGGGTAGAAACTCCTGTGTGGTTCTGTCTTCCCTGGGCGGTCGAAACCACATGGAGTCAGCAGCACAGCTGTGTGTGGAAACCGGCCGAGCTGCTTACACGTTCTCCCTCCCCACCAGGGTTTGTCACTCATACAATAGCAGTGTGCACCTGAGACTTTACGTCCTGTCTGTTATGGCAGGGGGGCTTCTTCCAGGAACACCTGAAAGCGAGGGGCACCAAGAGCTGCCGTTACTTGACCCTGGGTAGCTTCCCAAGGCACACAACATGGAGCCCCTAAAATCTGGCTCAGCTCTTACAGTCTGGCTTCTGCAGTCTGGAAGAGACCATGAAGAGGTTAATGCACCTCAGACACTGAGCGGCCACTGAGACCCTTGCGACTTTGCACCTTACTGACCTATTAATCTCAGCGTCCCTTCCCCTGGTGCCACCAGGATTGTAACATGAAATGCCACCCTGTGTCACAGATCCACACAGTGGTGTCAGAAGGCTCAAATGAAGGCCTCTATGATGGCCATTATCTCTCTTGTCCCCGTGCCTGATCTTCTGCGGGGGAACAGGATGGAGGGCAGGCTTGGGCAGCAAGGGTCTGGGTGCCTCTGCAAGGTTTTCCTGATGCCTGGCTCGCTGCCTTCCCTGCCCCCAGCTTCCTCCCGGCATTCTGGCTCTTTGGGTGACTGTTAAACTCCTGGGTGAGTCATGACTTTGAGTGCCCTGCACACCTTCCAGCTGCACACTCGCCATTATCAGGGCCTGTGCACACCCATCTGCACTTTCCAAGTGGCTCTGCTTAGTGAGACATGTGAGCAGACGTGAGCAGATCGGGTGCTGGGATGGCATGATTGTGTAATGGCTGCAGCTGCTTCCGAGGCTAAGGTGGCAGCGAGGGACGTGGGGAGGAGAGTGATGCAGTGGAAAGCAGGGAAATGAGCTTACATTTAAAAACAAAGCTAGAAACAACAGGAGAGGCACTTAGAAGGCAAAGCACCGTCTTCACCAGGCTGTGTCAATAAGTGGAACCGCATCACTGCGCAGTTACTATTTCTGCGCATGTTAGAAGCGCTGGGCTTTAGCAGTTCCGACAATAGGAGTAACACTTGCTGTCTCATGCATTCATGATGTTAGTTCCAACTGCGGCTAATTATCCCCAATACGGATGCATTTGAATTATAAGATGTGGGTACTTAGACTCCTAAAGCCCTTAGAGTACGGCTGAGTCCCGGCTGTGGTCATGACCTTGAGTTGCCTGTCTCCGTGAGCCTACTAGAGACCCGCCTGGTAACTCCTACAGTAAACCAAGGAGGCCACAGAGCAAATGGGTGAAATGTGTCAGCCCGTGATACCAAGTTGGGGCTCTTCTGAAAAGTCAGTGTCACAGTTACATATGAGCCGCAGCAGAAATGGCTGGGGTTTCATCTGCTAACTCTCCAGGGTAAAGTGAACATGGCACTATGGCAGAATGAGTGCCCGTGGATGGCTCATGGCTGCCTTCCCTGCATGGCTGCCCCTGAAGTGGTACTGGAGGATGCTCTCCTTTGACGTCAGGTAGGAGAACCAAGACAGGGTTGTGCCGGATAGCTTTATGTCACCTTGACATGAGTTAAAGTCACCTGTGAGAAGGGCTCCTCTATTGAAAAAATGCCTCCACAACTCTGGGCTGCAAGCAGGTCTGTAAGGTGTTTTCTTAACTAGTGATGGATGGGGGAGGGCCCAGCCCATGGTGGGTGGGGTCATCCCTGGGCCGGTGGTCCTGGGTTCTGTAAGAAAGCAGGCCTAGAAAAGGCATGGGGAGCAAGCCAGTAAGCAGCACCCCTCCATGACCTCTGCATCAGCTCCTGCCTGCAGGTTCCTGCCCTGTCCTGTTCCTGTCCTGACTTTCTTCAGTGGCAGACTACATTATGGAGTGCAAGCCAAACAAACCCTTTCCTCTTTGGCTTGCTTTCTGGTCATGGTGTTTTGTCACAGCGGTAGAAACCAGAGCTAAGACAAGGGCCCAGACTATGGTGCTAGGAATAGGCTTTACCCTCTTGGCCCACCATCCCTGTGTGGAGAGTTACTCAAGAAGGTATGTAAGTGTGGCAGCAGGAGCTGGGTGCATGCATCAGGAGTGCCCCACGGTGTTCTCTGAAAACAGCCTTGTGTGTTGGTTATGAGGTATGGGCCAACGGGAGGTTGCACACATGCTGGTGGGGGCTGCTCACCAGTAGCGACCTTGTCATGAATTCGTGCTTCTTAGAGGAGCTGTGGTTGTGGTATGACACTTACCAAACATGTACAAGACCAGGGATTCAATCTCTAGTACCATACAGACACATATACACACACATGCACACACACACAGATATACACATATACACACTCATACAGTCACATAGACACACACACATACACACACATAGATACACATTCATACAGTCATAGACAGACACACACACACACATGCACACATACATTCACACAGATACACACACACAGATACAAACAAATACACACTCTCATACAGTCACAGACACATACGCATGCATACATACACACACACATAGATACACATTCATACAGTCACATAGACACAGACACACACTTAAATAATACTTCTCACTTGGAGAATCTCAAATAAAAATAACAGAAGAATGACTGGTCAGTAACATGAGCCACAACTGAGCTCAACAAATGGAAATGCAGCCAGAATTGAGATGTCAAAACAAGTTACAGTAACACCGAGGTCGTGGTGAGTGGCGCGTCACAGAACTGCAGCAGAGATTTCGTAGGATCCAGTGGGATTATGCTTCAGACACTGACAAACTGATTCCGAAATTCACAGGGAACGACAAGGGGATGGAATTGTCACAAGCAGCTTGAGAACAAAGGAAACTGGAGGAGTCTCACTCCCATTTTAAAAGGGACTATAAGGGGGCAAGCAAGGCTCTGTGGAATTGCTGTGAAGGCAGACAAGAAGGCTGATGAAAGGGAACTAAGAGGCTCTAGATAAACCCATCTGTGGTCAGCTGTTGACCACCAGTGACACGGAGCCAACTCCATGCCTTAATCTTTGCATTTCAACAAATGGTGCCAGGAACCACACAAAACTGGGCCTCCCCCACAATGTACATTGCAACCAACTCAAGATGTTCCTCAACGCCAAACTAAGACTGCAAAACTCTCAGGAAGAATAATTTTATTTCCCTGGAAGACAGGATACCAAAAGCAGAAGCGGAAATGGAAAAAGGAGACACATTGGGCATCACTGAAACTAAAGTGTTATGGTTTGGGAGCTACCACCAAGGGTCAAGATGATCACCAGGACAGGCGAAAACACGTACACACCGCACATCTGAGGAGAGACCTGTATATCCAGAGAACACAGAGAACTCCATGACTCAACAAGAAGAGACAATTCCAGTTTTGAAAATGGGCAAAGTCGGTTTGTTCCTTCACAGAAGATCTATAAGTAGCCATTAGACACACAGGAAGAGAACCACCATCATTAATCACTGGAAAAGGCAAATCTAAACTACAATGGAACACCACCTCCCAACCACTAGGCTGGAGGAGGGGCAGGGACGAAAGGCACCTATTTTTATGCAGTTGTATGAGTTCTCAGATATGATGGGTACACGGAAGGGTCGTCGCGAAGCTTTCGAGGTTGTCTCGTCCACGCGTGTTTCTTTATGTGCCGCTATGAGATTTAGCTTCGTCCAGTGATCACATATTATTCCTTTAATTAAATGACTGAATGAAATGAAGTAAAAGTCTGAAAAGAGATCTCAAAGCATCTCCTTAAATATCCTGGTTCCATTTTTTGGGGATGTGTCCACAAACTTACAGGGTCAGCCCGCTTCTTCTAGGGCCAGCCGTACTCCATATGGCCACCCTGTGTCTAAACAAAAACCACTTCTCTATATCTTATGATCCAACCTCTCGGCAGTTCCAGCAGGATGGAAGGACTCAAATACGTATAGCACTCTGAACAGCTCTTCCTTCTGCCCCTTCGCCCCACCATGCTGCTGGAGCACACAGCTCAGTCTGACTAGGAGACCAGAATGCTGCCTGTGCCTCACCAGCAGGAAGCTCAGTTACTCCTGTTTCTGAGTCAGGAAGCTTCTGATGGCAGTTTGTTGTGGCTTAGATGTGGTCAGTCCTTCACTGTCCCTGTGTTGGAGGCTTGGTCCTCGGCGTGGTGCTTCTGAGGGGTGGCGAGGAACCTTTCACAGGTGAGGCCTCCTGGGAAGGGTGGGGGTGGTGGGGGTGGTGGGGGTGGAGTTAGGTGACTGGACACAAGGCCTTTGGAAGGAAGTAATGTTGGGCTTTTGTTCAGAGAGCTTGTTATGAAGTACAAGCCTTATCTCAACCATCTATCTTTGCCCATCGAGACACCATCCACCATGCTGTGACACAGGGGAGGAGGGGTCTTAATGAGTGCAGGCACCATGCTGCTTTGCCCCTTCTAAACCATGATTAAATAACCTCTTTATAGGAGTCTACCCTAGGGTATTTCCTTATAACAGAAAACTAAGACATAGCCTTTGTGTTTCTGTAATAATCTGGTTGCTCACGGCACACCACAGTTAGTACAGTAAAGCAGTACTGCACTTGCAGTCAGTGCTGTGATGACGTCACTGCTGTGAGGTCATCATAGTGATGCCACACCTGTGATGTCCAGTAACTGGCTGAAACTCCTACCATCTTGAAAAACTAAGACAAAGCTGGGGACATTGCAAAGTGGTAGCGCTGTTTCCTACTGTGCACAAGGATCCCAGCACCGCCAACAAAAATCAATGAAGATCAGCAGGTTGTCCTGTGAGGCCCCTGTCATGCGTGAGGGAGCTACTGAACGAGTAGGTTCAGGGATATGCTCAGAGGCACCATACAGGCAGAGGCAGTGGGGCTGAGATGCAGCCATGCTTGACACACGACCTCAGGCCTACTTCTGCTCGACATGGCCACCAGTAAGGGCAGCGTGTACTTTGGCGTAATTGTAAATGTTTACATAGCTAGACTATGCCTTATTCTTCTTTAGCTGGCAATTTTCATTTTAGTGTTTAAAAGTGGGGGGAATACAAACTGCCTTCAGTTCTGTTAGTTTGGCTGAATTGGTGTGATATTTACAGATCAATAGCAAAATCCACCGAGGTGGGTAGAGCCTTCTGGTATTTATATTTAACCTTTCCTTTAAACAGCAAGCTGGAGAAAATTGCCAACACAAGGCCTCCATGAATGAGGCCAAAAGTTCATCGGGCTGAATAACTGCTTAATTAGACACCTTCCAGAACACCACGACCTCTCGAGAAAGGTCAGCTCGCTATGACAGCTGCGCGGATGTATGGTGTGAGCACCAGGCTGTGCACCACATACAATTAGGACCAACGGAGGTGTAACATATTGGTAATGATGCTCTCTGGCCTTCTATCTTGATTAACGGATGTGCCACTAAAAGGCAGCTGAGGAGGAAGATTTAAGAGAAAAGCCCACTACAGGGATAACCTGTCTTTAGTGAAATGCTTAAAACATTGGGTAGAAGGCACAGCGGTCTTGTGGGTCAGGTTGAAAGGCAAAGAGAGCTTGTGTGGCTTGTCCCAGCCAAACATTGTGGTGTTAGGAGGTGGGTCTAGTGGGAAGTACTTGGGTAAGAGGGCTCGACCTCATCTGAATGGATTAATGCTATCCAGAGGGAGTGATTTACTCTAATAAGCAGGGTTAGCTTATTAGAGTAACTAACTGGGGGACAGGGCTGTTAAAACAACAACAACAACAACAACAACAACAACAACAAAAGATTAGCCCTTGTCCTTGTTCTGTCTCCCACATGCACCCACTTCCCTTCTGGCTTACACCAGAAGCCAACCGCATACAGTTGTGCAATCTTGGGGTCTTCACCTCCCAGAACTGGGTGCTAAGTAAACCTACTTTCTTTGTAAATTACTTCGTCTTGGCTATTCTGTTACAGTAAGGGAAAACAAAAGCAGAGAGACAGAGAGAGAGAGAGACAGAGAGAGAGAGAGAGACAGAGAGAGAGAGACAGAGAGAGACAGAGAGAGAGACAGGGAGAGAGAGAGAGAGACAGAGAGAGAGACAGAGAGAGAGAGAGAGAGAGAGAGAGAGAGAGACAACACAAATGGGAGGGAGAGAGGGAGAATGGGCACAAGAGTAACTATTACCCTTAGCACTAAAAACCAATACCCATTTCTTTTTATTATGAGTTTCAAAATAATGTATTGAACTCTAGGCTAGGCTGTGGTCCATTCACGCTGAGACCACAAAGAGCCATCATGACTTATGAAGTGTGCGTTTAGAGATGTTTATTAACAAGAACACAACCCTGCTCTGGCCTTACCACTCCCATGGGAGCAGACGGTTTATTTTTTTTAAAGACTCTGACCATGACACCAGATGAGGGCCACTGGGCCCTGACCTCAGGGTTAATTAGCAAATTTCAAAAGCCAAGAACAGCAGTTTTTCAATTTGAGAATCATCTTCTAACAACTCCAAACTTCTTTTATTACAGAGAATTCTGAAGAATAAGGACAGGCCTTGCTCTGAAGTTCCCAGAGGGTGTCCAGCACGGCAGGATTTTAACTTAGTCAGGGACACATTCCAGGTGCTTGGAATCGGGGAGACTCTATCATAAACATGGAACTCTGCTGTTGTCTGAAGTAAGGCCATGGCAGCAAAGATGCAGAATCACCCTCTTCAGGGTGCATCACAAGGTGACCAAGGATCTCTGAGCAGTCTGGACTGACAGAACCCATGGTTCTCTAATCAGAGGCAGAGAACACATGCACACTGGACTCCAGCTGGTTAGAGGAGGGAGGGCTGGGCTGGCCACTCTGAGAGGGCCTGGGCAAGAGCGGGGTCTCACTCACCATCTGTAGGACATCAGCAGAGACCATCTGCATGCAGCACATGGCTGTGGCCAATGCGCACACGATGGTGGAGAGGACATTGAGGGCACACACGCTGAAGAGGAGATCCTGAAAGAAGAAAGGAAGGAAAAGGGTCAAGTTCTTCCTGGTCACTCAGATGCAGAATCCAGGGCACACAGTAAGCCCGGGGCAGCATTTAGCAAATGCTCGTTTTGTATGTGGCTGTATTTTATTCACGCTCAAAATTAGCCTTTAAAATACACACATTTGTTTGTGTTTTACTATGATGCTCAAACTGTCGTTAATACTAAAATAGGCCTTTCATAATTTTGGTAATTCTTAGGTAGTCTGTAAAATAGTCGAGAAAATATTGGGATGTTCATGTCAGAAGGTGAGTAATTTTTATCAGTCACAAAGTGTAGCTCGAAAACGATGAGTGTTTAATAAAATGTCCTTTTTAAATGACCTTTTTGTGTTTATGGAACTGTAGATTCCCATGTAATTGTCAGAAATAATGCCAAGTTATCACGTGTACCCAGTGACAGCATCTTGCAAAACCACAGCTCAGCTCATTATCCCAGCCAGGATACTGACAGCCCAGTCAAGACATGGAACACCCCACCACTGTGGCTCTCCTATGTTGCCTCTTAAAAAGAAACTTCCCTCCCTCTGCCTGCTTCTCACTCCAAACACCTTCTGTGCTTATTTTAAGAATGCTACATGAATAGAATCACAGAGCCTGTGACCATTTGCAATTGTTGCTTTTTTTCTTCTTCATTCCGCACAACTGTCTTATGATCCACCAAGGCTGCGGTATGCATTAACAGGCCATTCCTCTTTATTGGTGAGGAGTATTCCACTATATGGATGTGCCACAATTGGTTTAACCTGGGAAATCTGCAACTTGGGACTATACGAATAAAGCATGCATATTTTGTGCAGGTGTTTATGTGAATGGAAGTCTTTATTTCTCTGTAGCAATTGTCCCAGACAACAATGGCATAGTTAGTTTTGCAAGGAACAGCGAACCATTTTACGTTCACGCCCATAATGCATGAGCAGTCCAGCTTCTCTGCAGCATTGCAAACGTTTTGTGTGGCTTCTAGCTTAGCCGTTCTGATGGGTCTGTGTGGATTTACTTTTCCAGCTCTATTTCCAATTTCCCTGATGTGTAAAGATGTCGAACGATTTCTTCTCGCTTGCTATTTGCCATCTGGTTCCTCTTTAGTAAAATGTCTTTCAGGTTTTGCTCATTTTCCCATTGGCTTGTTTGCCCTTTCACTCCTGGCTTTTAAAAGTTCTTTATATCAGTTCTTTTCACAGGCACACGAGTTGCAGATTATTTTCTCAAACTGCAGAATGGCTTTCCAAGAACTTCCCATGGTGCCTGGGTTTGGGGTGCAATAACAAAAATGTCACCAGATGTGTGACAAGACATTTGTTTCCTACCTTTGGGGGGGCTAAGGGTATAGAGCAAGATATTGTATCTTCTGGCTGTGGCTTTGCCTCATGGGAACAGGGCAGCAAGTTCTCTGGGTTCTCTAAGGACTTGAACCCTTGGAGAACACCTCAATGACATCATTTTGTCTGGAGTCATGACGCTCTAATAATGTCATGGTAGGGTCAGGATTTTAGCATTTCAGCATAGGAATTTGGGGCGGAGGGGACGTCCAATCCATTGCCAGTTAACTTTTCATAGAGCACAAATTTCCAAAATTCTCTCCTCTCCCTCCTTCTCCCTGTCTCTCTCTCTCTCTCTCTCTCTCTCTCTCTCTCTCTCTCTCTCTCTCTCTCTCTCCTCTTGCCATGTTTTAGGTGCCAACTCTGCCTAGCCCTAAATACTTAAATATTTTCCCACGTTTTTTTTCCCTAAACAATTTTAGAGTTTTGTTTACGTCCATGCCCATGGCTCATTTTGAGATAATTACTGGATAAGGTTTAAGTTGTAATTCATTTTTGTCCTTTTAATTTTAATTTCCGTATGCTCATTGTTGAGTATATAGAAATGTGGTGTGTGTGTGTGTGTGTGTGTGTGTGTTTATGTGGTATATTGTGATCTTGAATTCATTAGTTCCGGTCGTTTTAAAAAAGACACTTTGGCATTTTCTATGCAGAGAATTAAGTTCTCAGCAGATGTTGTTTCTCTGCAGTTCACATGCTGCTGCCCACTTGCCCTGTGTTAGATCACTAGCTGGGACTCTGACCCCTGGGAGTTGCAAGACTACGAGATGACAAAAGCAGACACCTTCACCTTGTTCTCCATTGTAGAGGGTCTACTCCACGGCATTGCTCTCCGTCTTAGAGGGTCTACTCCACGGCATTGCTCTCCGTCTTAGAGGGTCTCTCCATGGCATTGCTTTCCGTCTTAGAGGGTCTCTCCATGGCATTGCTTTCCGTCTTAGAGGGTCTATCCATGGCACTGCTCTCTGTCTTAGAGGGTCTACCCATGGCATTGTTCTGTCTTGGGGGCCTGCTTCATGTCATGGTTCTTTACCTTAGAGGGTCTGCTTCATGGTATTTAACTGCCCAAAGGCAATTCATTCTTCTTTGGGATATTCATAATGAAATGCCATAAATATTATTTACAAAAATCCTATTTTTACCAAAAAAAAAAAAAAACCGGGGCTGGAGAGATGGCTCAGAGGTTAAGAGCACTAGCTGCTCTTTCAGAGGTCCTGAACTCAATTTCCAGCAGCTACATGGTAGCTCACAACCATCTATAATTCAATCTGGTGCCTTCTTCTGGCATGCGGGCAGCACATTGCATACATAATAAATAAATCTTTAAAAAAATGACCCCAAAGATTCACAAAATTGACCAATGATCCATCACCCAACTCTAGCTTTTTTGAATAGACAAAACACTATACACATCCCAAAAGTTACCGGTAAAGATTCTCTTCACAGAAGAACAACAGTATTCAAGTTAGATACAGTGATCTATCAAAGGGTGAGCATCTCCGAGAGGAAATAAAAGATGATTCTCTCTGTGACTGACATTGTGCATGCATGCAGGTGTCCGTGTCCATCTGACTGTCTAGTCCACCACAATTTCCAGGGCTTGTTCCTGTAGTCATGAACCAGTGTCTTTAATTCTAGAACACCTTCTAGGAAGGCTGTCACTGCAGAAGTCACTGTCTACTCCCTTCCCTTGGAACCTCGAGGCCAACTTGCGAGATAGAAAAGGGGTGTGATTCTGACAATACTATGGAGTGTAAATTTAGCCCATGGCATCTCATGGTTCTCAAGGTTGGATAGTCCAGTGTAAGTGGAGCCAGAGGAAGGAGTCTGAGCTTACCATCTAAGCAGTGCTCAGTCTGTGGCTAATGGTTCCTACTTGTCATCCCCGCCATGGCGACACCTCTAAACAATGTGAGAATCCAAGTCTGCCCAGCCCTGTGAGCCCAGGCTCAGTGTCTCTAATCCTTTCTGGTAGCCCTGTTCCTGGCCTCTAGTAGTTTCTTTCCCAGCATATGATAACAGTGTTCAACAGAATACCCAAGGGACACTCTTCACAGACCCCGTAGGAACCACAAGTCCTTTACTGCATCCCCATACATTTTGTCAATTTGGTGGTTGCTTCAAGCAGGAGGTAAATCTCGTCCCTGGCTACGCCATCTTGGGAAGAGGCTTTGGGTGGCGTTTTTGTTTTGGATTATGGTATAGCTGAGCAGGCCATAAAGTTGCTACGGCCACTCCATACGCCCCTTCTGCTCCTCAAGCCACTAAAGAAGGAACAGGATGGGAGTTTGAACATGGAACAGAACACATACACGGTTCTAGAGAGAGGATAAGGAGCTCCAGCTGTGTTTTTAACTCATTACCAGTGAAAATGTGTGATGTTGGAGTGGCAACAAGAGCTTCATTTAAAATGACTGAGAAAGTAATTTGAAGGCTATAGCATAGAACCTGAGCTTTAACAGGGCTCCAAAGTTTGGAAACACCGAAGAGACTGGTGATATGCTATCATAGAGGGGTGTGAGCCACAGCCCACAGATATATGGAGACGGCATCTGAGCCAGACTTCAGAGCCCAAGTCAATACAGTGTGGCCATGTTTTGTGGATGAGTAGGGGGATAAATGAGGATAAAGAGATGACAGGAGGTCATCCTTGTTAGTGTAACCTGGGACACCAGCCCCAGGGTCAGGGGGTGATGGGAGATGTCCATTTCAAACAAGTATCATCTGGGACACGGGATGTACCATTCCACAGACAAGCTAGAGAGTGGTTGGCAAAGCAGATCTGAGGCTCATGATGGTGTCCAGATCTGGAGGAGCAGAGTTGGAGCTGTCCCATGACCTTGACCTTGAGAATGTTCCTCACGTGTCCAGTGGCCTATATTTACTCCTATTTCTAGTTCCATCACACTTCAGGGGTCAGGGTACCCCAACCAGTGCCCTGAAGGAGACGCATGTCTGCAATGAGATCACCATTTTTACCTTACATTAGAGAACATTATACCGGACTCTTCATTATATATTTCACATGTGTCGAAGGGTAATTCCAAATTGTAACTAAAAGAGTGATCCCATCAATGCAGCATAGCTAGAAATAGATTGAAAACTGGGAAGTTCAACTTCAGTGACCACATGTCCCACTGTCACTGAGATGGATGCCCTGAAAGTATCACTAATTTCGCATCCACTTCCACCAGCCTTAAAACCTCTCACGAACACACACCCCGAGGCGAGCGCTGCTTTATGTCTTGTGAGATGTGTTTATTTGAAACACATTACAGAATGACTTCTTTCCCACCGCTCCCCCAGCTGGTTCTCTAACAACACAACGCTGGAATTGGGTTTAAATGTTGCTTTACAATCCCTTTCTGGTTTAAATGACACCTTCACCGCCACGGCAGCGTCCTCAGGGCGTCACCGCGAATGCTAGAGTTCAGTCTGTAAAATCCCTGTCCACGGTCAGTGGACATGCAAGCATGGTGACAGCGCGTCTGTCAGTGCTGATCATGAAGCCGGCCGCTAGACACTTGCCACCACTACCTCCCAGGTTACTAATCTAATTCTTAAGAAACTCCTTCACAGAACACTTCGGGCATAGAACAAAAACAAGAGGGAAAAAGTTGTAGATACTCAGGCAAATCTACACATGATGAAGTCTCCAAAGAATTTCTGCACTCCCAGTAAATCTTCCAGCACAATTACTAGAGACGGGTGTCAGCAGCGACAACTCACAGATGCCTCCACATCAGGAAGCTTGCAGTCCAGGGCTTTGATACCTTTGCCTTCTGGAAATGTCCTTGTGCAGATGACAAGCCCCTATAACCCTTTCCGTGCATCCATTCACCAGCCTTTTCTCTTTTGACATGTTTTCCTTCTGTCAGCTGAGGCGTCCCGCTGGGTAGCCTAGCACACGAAACAGGAGGTGGAGGATCATGGATATCTGATGTAACCGAATGTGGAGTGGGGTTGGGCTTTGCCTGGCTTGTCATTTTAGATACCTACGCCCTGTATTGTTTCTATCCTGGACATGTCTGACACTAGCTATGTTTTCCTCTCCTACCCGACATTTATTTATCTGTGTGGGGAGGCAGTCAGCCACGGGTGTGGGCACACCTCCAAGTTCCTTCCGATCCAGATCTTAACTGCTCTCTCTGTGCAGCTCACTTCCCTGGACTGAGTTTGCAATAAGCAATTCTGGAGAAAGAGGAAAGAGGTGACATGTGCCCCCAAAGTGTAGATTTACTACGTAGGCATGGACTCCCCAAGTTCCACATTCCTCGTCCGTCACCAAGCTTGCTGTGTGCACAGGCCTCCAGACTGAGGACTTTGACTGAGGGCAGATCAGTCCCTCTGGACAGTGCTTCTGTTGGGAGCATTCAGACTCCCTGTCTCTGAACCAGGACTCTCCTGTCTTCTGTCAGAGAGATAGCAGCAACCAAGAACAGGTGATGTCCCCAGTTAGTTCCTTGGGCAGCTGAGGATAGGGAACCTGAAATGACCCTATCCTATAGCAATACTGACGAATATCTTGCATTTCACCATAGAACCTTCATCTGTTGATGGATGGAGATAGAGACAGAGACCCACACTGGAGCACCGGACTGAGCTCCCAAAGTCCCAATGAGGAGCAGAAGGAAGGAGAACATGAGCAAGGAAGTCAGGACCACGAGGGGTGCACCCACCCACTGAGACAGTGGGGCTGATCTATTGGGAGCTCACCAAGGCCAGCTGGACTGTGACTAAAAAAGCATGGGATAAAACTGGACTCTCTGAACATGGCCTACAATGAGGGCTGATGAGAAGCCAAGGACAATGGCACGGGGTTTGATCCTACTTCATGTTCTGGCTTTGTGGGAGCCTAGCCAGTTTGGATGTTCACCTTCTAGACATGGACAGAGGACCTTGGACTTTCCACAGGGCAGGGAACCCTGACTGCTCTTTGGACTGGAGAGGGAGGGGGAGAGGAGTGGGGGGAGGGGAAGAAGGATGGGAGGAGGGGGAGGGAAATGGGAGGCTGGGAGGAGGCAGAAACTTTTTTTTTTCTTTCTCAATAAAAAAATTTTTTAAAAAAATGAACAGGCTGGTTTGTTAGTTTAAAAGGAGATAAAGTCATAGACCCTATGGGAGAAATAGAGAACATTCCAACTTCCATCTGGGAGGGTAGCAAGACCAGAGACCATGTCTTCCAGCACTGTAGATGGCAGAATGGCGTGTTCATAAACATTCATTTGAAAATATATAAGCTACCTCATTGTACTCTTTTGAATTTTAAGTTCAGACTTGAAGGAAACAATATATTTAATTCTCATATTTCTAATCACACAGAGAAAAAATTAGTTTAACCTTTCTATAAAGTAATGCAGAAAGTGTCTCAGTAAAACAAGACACACAAAACAACCCTTTCGTTTCTGGTAAAATAATCAATGTGTGTGCATATGTATACGGTGACTTTCATTTCCCACATTTTTTCCCAATGAATTTTACAATCACGAAGCAGATACCGAGCCACGTAATTTGCTTCTGTAGAAGGCCATGGTTGGATCCTGGATAGCCTAAGCTCAGGTCCTAGGAAAGGGGCTAAAACTAGGCTGCCCTATAAAGAAGGTGAGTGACATTTTCTTATAGAACTTAGTAATGACAATCACGGCAGTGTGGCACAGGCCAGCCCACTATCTGTGAAGCTCCTATCCACAGATTCAGTCACCCGTGGATGGAAAAAAAACACAGGGGAAAATGGCTCTACAGTGAACATGTACAGACTTAAATTTATTTGTAATTATTATAGGGGTGTGAGAAGGCAACTTTGGGGAGCCAATTCTCTCCTTCCCCTGTGAGCTCTAAGATGAACTCGGGCTCTCAGACTTGCATGGCCAGCACTTTCCCCCACTACACCATCTCATCTACCCCATGTGCAGACTGTACTTCCTGTCAATAGTCTTTACACGATACAGTAGGATAATCTTTTGCATAGTGTTTCCCTTGCTAGGTACCACGAGACTTGTACAGCACACACACGGACACTGTATATTTTCTCTAAGGCACTTGAGCATCTTCAGATATATACTGCAGATACCAAAGAATGAGGGTGTGGCAGAGGGAGAGAGAAGAAATAAAGACATATTTAGTGGAAAAGAATGCAAAGAAATATTAGAGCTCGGTCTGTGACTAACACGGCAAAAATAGATTTTGATGGAAAGAATGAATTAGCCAGTAACCCCAAGATCAATCACTGCTTATACAACACGCATGAAAAGATGAATAGGTGAATGGGAAAGGAAAGTTAATACATGAGCATACCATTATGCTTAGACAACAGCAATGGACTTCCTAAACAAAAACAAACCTCACAGAAACGACAAAAGCAAAGAGCCGATAAAAATCCATCCGCAGACATGAGTAGCGGTTCTCAGGAGAAGAAGGGGATGGTGGACAAGTCTCTGAGAAGCTCATCATGGATGGCCAGCTGGCTCAGGGGGCAAATGTGCTTGCTGCCTGACCTGAATTTGATCCCTCCTGCGCGCTGTTGTTTGACCTCCATACATGCACCAGCCATCCATGATGCACATATGAGCGTAAATACACACACACACACACACACACACACACACACACACAAACACACACACAAATAAATAAATAATGGGAAATAGAGAGATTTCAGTAGTAGCTAAGAAACATACATCAAAACCACAACATAACCTGCTGGACAAATTCTGCAAATAACCTTGCCAAGTACCGCAGTGAGCCAACATGGATACCAAGACGTTTCAGGTAGAAGTAAATGATTTGGTATTATCTTTTAACGTTGACTATTTCCACTTCTCCTTAGGGTGTACTCACCTGTGGCTGTAAGGTGGATGGATACACAGGTGTTTGCTCTGACCAGCTCTCCTGCCAACATCAACTCTCCTTCCATAGGGCAGGGTTGAGCATACTGTGGTTTACATACAGATGGAAAATTCCCGAGCAGGGAAAACAAGCTACCAACACACAGAGCACATGAGGGGTTCTTGGAAATGAGCTAGTTATAAAACCAGAGTGAGTAAGGTGGAACAGAGTTGCTAAGAAGTAGGAAAATGGACAAAGAGCAGAGGAGTTCACAAAAAGAGCTGGGAGACATGACACCCAGCAAATCAATAGGATTGGGGTCACAGTCAATGACACCAGGCCCATCATTTATGTGTGGAGAGCCATCAGCAATGTCACACTGTTCCCAAGGGAGAAATTACAAACCATAAATCTGCAATATGCCACTACAACTTCTGGATGAAAGCATAAAACCCGCAGCTCTGAGGGAGAGGACGGTGGGTGCACTCGATTTTTTTGTGAGTTTTGCACATGCAAATTTGGCAACTTGCTAAGATTTATTTTTAATTCCAAAATGTCTCTCTCCCTCTCCTTTCCTGTCTCTGTCCCCATTTCTGTCTTTCCTTCTCTGGATGCATGCGTACTGTGTATTGTGCGGGTCTGTGGTGTGTGTGTGTGTGTGTGTGTGCAGGTCTGTGGGGTGTGGGGTGTGTATGTGTGCGGGTTTGTGATGTGTGTGTGCGGGTCTGTGGTGTGTGTGTGGGTCTGTGGTGTGTGTGTGTGCGCGTGTGCGCGGGTCTGTGGTGTGTGTGTATGTGTGTGTAGTGCACGCACCCATGGGTATGTGCGTGCATGTGGAGGCTATAGCAGGGGATGTGGCGTGCCTTCCTCTATCCCTCTCTGACTTGAGAAGGGGTCTCTCGGTAACCGGAAGTTTGTCCTCTGGCTGAGCGGCGGGTCAGTGAGTACTTAGGATCTGTTTATCTAGATTCTCCCTGCTGCTGAGGCTACGGGCACGTGTAGGCAGTCACGCTTGATTTTTACTAGAGTGTAGTGTATCAGATGCAAACTGGGGTCTTATACTAACAGAGCACCTGCTACTAAGTCATGTCCTCAGCCCCTACAGACCCCCCCACTTGTCCCCCCCCCACTGACCCCTCTCCCAAAGAAATCCTGTCAAAGTCATAAAATAACCATGCAAAACACGGTTCTCTATAGATAGTTGGCAAAAGGTTCTAACCAAGGACTTGAAGGAGCCAAGCCCCGTTTTTTACCTAGGAGTAATTGTTTCCTGTGGGATTTGATGTTCGTGGCAATTTTAGAAAATATAATTTTATGAACAAAGAAAACTAACTGCATTTCTTAAACAAGGCAAAAGGCATAAATTATAAGAAAAATGATGAACATTTGTATTGAAATGTTAAGACATTTAATGAGAAAAAAGACATTAAAACCAGAAAAGAAAATTAGGGTGCAGATGGAGGTTCTGTCCGCAGTACACTCACTCCAAGAAACAATCACTATTCAGAAGGCAAAAGGAACGTTTACAAATTCAAAGCAAATTACAACTCAGTGCAAAAGTAGTGAAGGAGATGAACAAAGCCGCTCAGTGGTCTTAGCACATGCAGGCTGCGGCATTGCCTGTGGTCAGGAGGATGCGCAGACCAGCCCTGGGATGATGTCTTGACCTGCTCTCGGGTGCCCACAGCAGAAGGCATGCAAACACGTGGAAACAGACAGAGGCATGGGGACCTGGACAAAGTGGTGGCGGGAGCAATGCATCCAGCCGCTTCGGGGAACAATTTAGCAGTGCTCAGTGAAGTGGAGGGCGCACGAATTGCAGGACACCGTGCTTTCCTCAGTGCCCAGGAGATATGAATGCGATGCGTGGCATACTACTGTTTGGAAGAAGAACGCATCGAGAGTCCACATTTCCATCAAGGAAATGCTGTAGGTCCATAATGAAGCGTAGAAGTGAAAATGATCTGGATTCTTTCCCATGGATGACTCACAAGCAAGGACAGATATAGGACAAATACAAGGTCACAAGTGCCATTTATGTGCAGCCTGAGACTATGCCAAAACATATAACATATAACATAGAAGCAGTACTCAAGCTTCTGGACCCCCAAATGTGAGGTTCGTCCTCACCAGCAAACAAGGAGGCAGGTCTCCTGCATCGGACACCAGCAAGGGCATGTCTGATCCAGTATGGTTCCTAACTACCTAGAGATAGCTTAGATCCCACAGGCTAAGCAGCCCCTTGAGTCCAGCACCTCAGATATCAATCTCTAGTCCCAGGCTGTTTGACCAGCTAGTCACAAACCGAGCTTCCAACAGCCCACTCGATGGGTTTGATTTGCTAGGGGAACTCAGAACCTCAGAGAAACACGAACACATAGCACTTGATTACTGAGATGGTAAGGCGGGGAATATGGGAGGGGCGGCAGAGTGCCATGTCAACTCTGGGTTTGAGTCTTCTGGAGAGCCCTACGAAGTTCAGTGATTTGGGAACTTGGTCTTGATAGTGAAAGCAGGTCACTGGGTGGTGTCCCTGGGGACTCTGCCTTCTTGTGTTCCCCCTGTCTCTGCTTCTCATCTGCCACAGAGAGGAAATCCCCTCTCACGATGCTCTGCCCATGCTGCTCTGCCTCACAACAGGTCCAGAGCCACAGAGCCAAGTAACCATGGACAAAACCTTCACAGACCACGGGCCAAACGAAAACCTTCCTCGACACTGTTTCCGGCAGGGTTTGTCATGCGGCGGGGAGGCTCACCAAGATACATGCTCAAATGTTGACTGGAGAACGGTAAGCAGGTCAAAGAAATCAGCAAAGCCTAGAAAATCCCAGAGTTAGCCAGAGTGGGGCCCAGTTATCATCACAGGCTTGACCAAAAAAAAAAAAGGAGGGAGCCATATTATCAAGGTCTGTCTAGCTAAAGTGTAGCCAAGAGAGTAGTGCTCCTCCAGAGAGCAGGGTGTGTAGCCAAAAGCTGCCAGGGAAAATGGGCGCTGGAAGAAAGCAAGTGGCTCACCCTTTCACTATCTCTCCTACCAGTGGGGGAAACACAGCTAATGTTATTCTTCTTAAAAAAACAGGGCTGTTCTTCTTAAAACACGGGGCACAGGACAGACACACACGGCGGAACAAACACAGACACGACACGGCGGCTCCCACGTGGGTCCACTTTAATGGGGGAGGGGAACACAAAAGGGCGGGGAGGCGTGCAGGACGCACAAGGAAAGGCGACAGCAGAGAGAAGTGAGCCCAGGCATGCAGTGTGCAGGGTCAACCCTGGCGCTCACAGAGAGACTCAGCATAGGTCCTGGGACTGGCAGGCAATAAAGAGTCCATCTGTCTCCAACTCTAATCCGTGATACATTCATTCAAACAACAAAGTTGTTCACACAGTTAACTCCTTTATATGTAGTTTTGTTTTCTTTGGTTTTATTTACCCCATGGTCCAAGAGCATTAAATAGAGAATTCCAGAAAAAAAAAAAAACTACCACACATTTAAAATAATGTATTATGCCGTATTTACACAAATGCACTATTTTGCTTTTAGTTCCTGTCAATCTCTCACCATGCTTACTGTATAAGTCAAACTATGACGTAAACACATATGTATAGAGAGAATAGGCACATGTACCGTGGAAGCATCTGTGATTCCACGTAGCTCCTGGGAGCCCTGGTCTATGTCGTCCACATATGAAGGGCACTAGTGTTTTGGTAGAACAATAGCTCTGGCTTTGGTTAAACATTTTACGTATATAAATGGATGTTGTATAAATATTCAAAAAAGAATTAATATACTATAAGATTTCTTACCCACCAGGTCTCATCTATAATATATGTGTCTACCTATAATCTAACTAGTTTTTAGTGGCTTTACAGTGGTCAGGTATTGTTTTGAAAATGAGAGTTTGTCCTTGTAGTAGTTTGAACGAGATAGTCACCATAGGCACATGTATTTGAACACTTGGTCCCCAGCTGGTGGTACTGTTTGACTAGGCTTAGGAGATGTGCCCTTTCTGGGGGAAGTGTGCCACTGGAGACAGGCTTCCAGAGCTTCAGGCCCAGCTTCCAATTTGTTCTCTGTACTTTGTGTTTTCAGTCCAAAATGTATGTCCAAAATGCCTGCTGCTGCAGCCCCACATCTGCCATGAGGCTTGCTGGTGATGGAACCATAGGAACAAAGAAACCCTTCCTTCCATAGGTTGTCTTATCAGAGGGACAGAAAATAGCACATGCGCTATACACTGAGCTCTGCGGTGCTCAAGGTTCGTGTTGTAATCACTGAGGGTTGAGAAAGTGCCTTTTGCTATGCAAACCTTCTCAGAGCAATTGTGGGACTCTGTCATAACTCTCTAGCTCTGTACTGAATCAGTCTTAAAATGATAGGTTTTCTTGAATAAAGGCCAAGGTAGCATAAAAGAGATGAAAGAGATTAGTGAGATTCCCGATGACAAAGGTTTAGAGCCAGTCTGCCCTGGGGCTTTATGGGGATGACTACCTGTAGGCCCCTTCTTCACCAACACGATGTGAAATAAAAATTAAAAGTCCACTTGGGCACTGGAGACTCCAGCTGGTACTGCAGTTGAGGGAGGAAGCCCGCCATATGAAGTAACACCTTCCATGGAGGGCTTGACGTCAAGCCAATGTGCCTACCAAATTGTTATCTGGAAAGCGTTTGGTCTATTCCTGACCTCACACCAAGGAGATGCCATTGGTGAGGACACCACCCTTGAGGCCTTTGCTATTTGTGGTGGTGCCACCCTGAGTAGTCCTGAAGAAAGGGCTGGGGACAGGCTGGGGACAGCAAGGTTTGTGCCTAGAAAAAAGGGGTGAGGCTGAGGGTTAGATGGCTGCCCCTGGCTGTCAGTGGGAGGTCTGCTAGGCCTTGGGCCAGAAGGGACCTGGCCAGATGGTTGGAGCGGGATCATGTTGATCCTCGTTGATCCTCGGTGTGTCCCTTGTACATGAGTGTGTACAAGTGCATTTATGTATGTGTGTATGTGCATGTGTTTGTGTACATGTGTGTATATGTGTATGCTTGTGAGTGTGCATGCATTTCACTTGTGATGCTTGAATGTGTGCATGTATGTTGTTTGACATGTTGTGGCATGAGATAGGTGTCTGGCTCTACAGAAATTGCAGAAGTTGAAGGCTAGGCACTCATGATATCTAGGCATAACGGCACCTGAGTGGGAGGTCCTAGAAAGAGAGGTTTGTTGTCTGTGTCAGTGAGAGGGAAGAGACTTCGCCCCCTCACCCCAGAGCCCAGGGAAGGCTTGGGGGCACCACTATGTAAGGGTGAGAGGTGGCCTTCATGGCCCTTGGAATAAGGCCAGGCACTAGGCAAAACTGATGTATGCAGACGCGTGCCATCCTTGCAGAGCCTGCCCTGGAGGCAGGGAAACTCAAAGGAGCAAGTCCTATCCCTCCACAACAGGAGGCAGTACTGTCCTCCCAAGGCCACTCGTGGGTGATTTGTGAACTGTGACTGGAAGTGGTGACTGATGTGAGTTCTGAGAGGTAGCTGTGACCTATGGCCTGTGACCGGTGGACAGCACTAGGTGAAAAAGGCCTGAGGTGGAAGGGCGAGAGGTGGGTCACCAAAGGGTGAGAGTAGGGGTCAGTTGTGACAACATCTGCAGAAAAATCGCCTGTGTCATTCATTTCTGAACTATTAATTCATTTTGGGAAGAAAGCGTATCAGCATAAACTATGATGCGATTTGTTGTATTTACATTTTAAAATACTTAGCTCAAAGCAAAAC
>NC_022023.1:28088334-28100455 GCF_000317375.1 Microtus ochrogaster | reverse complement strand
TGTGTGTGTGTGTGTGTGTGTGTGTGTGTGTGTGTGTGTGTGTGTGTGTGTAGTTCCTATCATTAAGAGCATCTCTAAGGCCACTTGCCTTCTGACTGTAGGGCCTGCATTGTAGCATTCTGTACTTCTTGGGGGGTACGCATGCTCCCACAAATAACAAGGCACAGCCACCTGCACACCCTGAGCAGTACAGCGAAGGCCTGCACCTGGCATTCCTGAATGCAGCATGGAGATATTCAACAAACCATCCGCCCTGCAAGGTGCCTCCCCTCTTCACCTCCTGCTGGAAAAGCCAGGAAGGTGTTGGAAACAAGGGGTAATTTCATCAGCGGCTTTAATTCTGACATAAGGAAATCTTTTATTTTCCTTAGCAATCCCCTTTCCCGTAAAGGCGAAGGTTCTCATGAAAAGGCTCAGGTGTTCCAAGCTAATCAGTCACGGGCTGAAATAACAACGGTCCACAAGGTGCTTTCTCGATTTTCACGCGAATGTTTTACAAGGAGAACTTCAGAGGAAACAAAGGCTTCGCAGCTGAGAGCCCTGTGGAGCGGGTAGGAAAAGGCCAGGCAGATCTCACCTGCGTGTTAAAGGCGCTCTCTCGCATACCGCAACTGTGAGCGTGCAAGCCCTGGAGCCGGCGCGGTGCAGCTGTGCTCCCAGCCCCACGCAATAGCACCACAGGAACGCTGGTTTTAACTAGCACCATCTTCCATTACTGTGTGCCATCTCGCACTGCCAAATAATTCCCCAGGGAAACACAGAGGGGCAGCACATTTGTGCTCAGGACAACCCTGAGTCTATCTGTTTTGCTTAGGAACTGAAGGCCAATTAGCTTTGCGCATGACTGAAAGAAAATGTCAATATTAAAGGACTCAGTTAGCCCTCTAAGCCCATGATCTTCAGGCAGGGATGGCTCTAGGCTTCAGAATCAGGCAAAGCAGTCAATTACCATCCCTTCATTCGCTATTGATTCCATTGTCATTGTGTGATTAGGCAGTGTTCTAGTAATTCAGTGCTCGAGTGTCCCACCCCCTTTAATTCCAGGGACAGCTGGGCAGAGGATGGTGTCCTCCAGTGTCTGTCTGATGCACTCCTGCAAGAGATGGCTTCTCCGTCACTAATGTCCCACTCTCCTCTAGGGGAACAAGGGAGCAAGGCCTCCTGAGGAGAGCTGGGTGAGGACAGGAAGCCAGGAGGAAGCCCCTAGAGCAGTGACTGGCTAGGCAATCACCTAGTGAATTCCATTTGAATGGAAAGAGGTCCGGCAGGTAGGGAAACTATTGCAGCCTGTCCTCTTGACCAGTGGCATTACAGGTCCGCACCTATGGGTGGGGACAATGATGGCTCACCTGAAGTAGGTCAGCAGAGATGGACATGGGGAAAGTAATGTAAGTCCCATTGCCAGGTTACTCAACAGGGGCAGTGAGGAGAGGGAGGTCAGCAAGGGCAGTAAGGCCGTGGCTCCTTACTGTTTTATACTGCCCTTTATTCTTGGTGTTGACGCAGTTGGTAGAGATGGAATCTTTGCATCACCCCCCAACCCTTGTACCCATGGCAGACATATCCAATGAGGGTCCACTCAGTATGAACAGATAAAGATGGACACACAGGTCCAACAGAGCGGCATTATTGGGGGACAAAGATTGTCATCTGGGTAAACTGAGACAGAGGAGACTTGAATAGTGTCCCATGAGGCTGATGCTAGAGAGATTTCTTCCAGGGGGGTTGCGCAGTATTGGCATTCACTGGCTGGAGAGAACTTCTCAACTCACACCCTTCCTGTTGGCTAGAGAATTACTATTCCCAGTGGAAGAGACTGTAGATACTGACTTCAGCTGTTTATCCGAGTCTACTGGAACATTCTGTAGTTTAACCCTTAGCAGGCATGAGTACAAAAGCCTCTTGGTAACATCCTGACTCCACTTTAGAAGACCCTAGTTGGCATTGTATCATTTTTGTCTTACCCTGTCTTCTAAGGTTCAACACCTCCTACCTATCGGGTCACTTGGCCACAACTGACTGGCCCAGGCATGGGTACCTAACAACTCTCTAGCCCCACTAACTACCATGCCACTGTGACAGAAGACAAAGCTGGAGCTGCTGTCTGTCTCCAGGAACTCATTTCTTGGTCACATCGTACAGCAAGTCTCCCTCATCTGATTCCCTTACTCGGGGGCATGTGGCTTTGAGTGCTTCTTTGCTGCTCTGGGCTTGAGTACCCGTTCTGCAAGGCTGGGGCCAGGTTAGCCTTCCAATGCCAATCTCTGGAACGACCTCTGCCCTGTGTGTGCAGTTACCTGCCTGTGGCATCAGGATGCTCCTTACTGGGAGAGGGGTCTGGATTACAGGGCATCTAGGCCACCGGGGGAGGGTGGGACCATTCATTTTCCTGTCTCTGTGACTGACTGTCACAGCTGGACTGATTTTGGTCACCTAGGAAATTCATCCCTAAAGCCATCCCAGAAAGCAGAGAGTCACTCGGTTGTTTGGCTGCAGACGTGTCATGAAGTGCTTCGAGGAAGTTATAGTGGCGAGAGATGATTATTCCTGTATTTAAGTTCCTGTTGAGTGGGAACAAAGTTTTAATTGCTTTAAAGTATGCCTCGGAGTCTCTCATTAGCAATTACAGCAGCAACTGATAACTATTCATAAGAGAGAAACTTTACAGTTCAAATTAATCTCTTGATAACCAAAAATAGAAAGAAAATCCCACTCTTTTTTATTTAGATGATTGAGGAATATTTAAGATTCAGGAAAAATAACAGGGCTTATTTCAAACACTATTTTGGGAGGAAAAAGCCATCTTAGCCCTTGAAGAAAACTTTGCAATTGAAGACTTGTTATGCTAGTAAATTCCAAAATACAGACACCTGCAGATCTAACCTGCTTCTGGAGATGAGCCTTCAAGGGGCAGAGCCCTGGAGCTCCTGAGTCCTGCGTGGTAATGCCTATTTCATAGATAGGCATTGTCATTTTCCCCCGTGTCAAAATGGCAATTTATCCTTCACATGACAGCAGAATGGCCCCTCGGGTGAAGGGACACATTGCCTTTTCTCAGGAGTCTATCAAAACTCAAAACTCCTTACTCTGGGAACCATAAAGCTTTGTCATTACATTGTAAAATACGAACTTCACTCAGTGGCTATTTATTTCCTGGGCAGAATCCATAAAAGTTGGGCTTGGGGAACACATCCATCAGAAAGCGTTCCGTGAGGAAGAGAACAAGCTCAATACGGAACACATGAAACCATGGCTTGTTAGTTTCCTAGTAATTTTTCCAAAGACATGAAACATCCATGAGAGAGAGCAAGTTTAGTTTTGCAAATTCAGAAAAGAATCAGTTACTGGCTGGGCTTTGCCTTGTTCCAGCCTCTCCCATGCAGCTTGCAGTAGCTGAGCAATTATCTCCTGCCTGGCCGGGAATCCCTGCTCTACCTTTGAACGCGAGATGATTCTGGGATTTAGTGCACATGCCTCAGGGTCTTCATCTGTTAAATGAGAGCAATAATACTCTTTCTGGCAGGGCAGTTTCAAGGGTAATATTAGTTCAGAAGTGTGCTTCCAGCAATGCATGGCACACAGCAAGGGTCAATAAACAGTACCTATAATTACAGAAAACTGTTAACCACCTGGGTGCCTGAGTCTTAAAAACAGAGGCCTGTGAGGAAGAACTCAGCAGAACTCTTTAGTCCTTATCACTGATGCTCAAAGTAAAGCAATACTGTTGATTATTAGACAGTCGCATGGCTTAAGTGTCCCTACCAGAACATGCTGAGATGTCATCCCTCTCGGGAGGTATTCAGACGTGGGACCTTTAAGAGGCAATTAGTGATCATGAATAGGTTAATCATGTAGATTGATGAATGGGCTAAGAGACTGTCTCCAGAGCAGATTGTCACAGAAGCCAAGCTGGTCTTTCTTCAGTGATACCGTCGACCTTGTCAAGATGCGGTACCAGGTCGCCACCAATAAGGGAGATGGCAGCACCAGGCTCCTGGACTTCCCAGCCTCTTGAATTGTGAGACAATTAACTCTTAGTCTTTGTTGATTACCCAGTCTTGGGCATTTTATTACAGCAACCCAAAATAGACTAAAGTCACATTCATCCAAAGAATGCTCTTTTTCTCCTTTAGAGCGAATGATTGAACAAAGTTCAGATGTCTTCCGCCTTTCACCATTCTGTTTCCCTGGCTCTCGAACGTTCTCGTGGTGACGTGTTTTACCCCGATAAGGTTAAGAATAAGCAAAAGCAGTTTGATTAAAGTCTAGGAAGATGAAGAACGAAGTTAAAAAGAATGAAGAGGCACTTGTGGGAAATAGCCGTAGCACAAAAAGCCATTTAAGTGATCTTATTATTAGCCTTTGCCTCCGGAGTGCTTGGGAAATGTCTGTCACCAGAAGTAACATTCCCAGTCTATCTAACTAGCAGTCCCAGGCTCCCTTAAAGCTATCAGCATGCCTCTTTCCCCACTCTGCCTGACTGGATGGTTTCCTTGAATGCCCTCCAGGGCCAAAGCAGATAGTGGTTCATCTAGGGATACAGGAAGAAGGTTATTAAGGATTATGGTCTCTGTGCATGTGTGCATATGTGTGCACATGTGTGTATGTATGTGCACATGCATGTGTGTATGTGTGTGCACATGTGTGTGTGTGCGTACACATGTGTGTATGTATGGAGGTTAGAGGTTAATGCTAGCTGTCTTCTCCATCACTCTCCACCTTATTTTTTGAGACAGGGTCTTTGACTGAACCCGGAGCTTGTTAATTCAGTGAAACTGGCTGACCACTGTCATCCTCCTGTCTCATTTTCCCAGAGCTGAGATTACAGGCATGTGCTATCACCTCCAGGCAACATACGTGCTCTAGGGGACTGAACTCAGATCTTGATGAATGGCAAGCACCTTACCAATTAAGTCACATCCCAAGTCCAACCGTGGAGGTAAACTTCAAGGCACGGTGGTCAGTGCTTGAGTGTGGGATCAGGCTGAGGAGGGACGCAGAGGAGAGAGCAACCGGCGGCTCCTTTGGGTCAGCAGTGTATCCCTCCCCACAGCATGTAGCAGACAAAACCCACCAAGGACCAGGAAGGACCTGTGCCCTGTGAGAGCTGTCTGCCAGGAACGGTGACATATGTTGGGTAAGAACCCCTGCCCCCCACCGCAACTGTCAAGATAACCCTGGCACTTAATCACTGGGGCCAGGACAGGGGCCTTCGGAAGTTTCTCTTCCTTGCCTCCAGTTTTGACAGTCACATCTCTGAAACAATATCTGCTGTAGAGGACGTTTCCTAATCCCCACAGTGGGTGCCTGAAGCCCGTATGTATGACGGCTTCTCTCGGTAGCGCTTGGGGCCGCTGTTGTTGAAAAGGATGGTGGTCTGAGCTGTGATCCCTCTGCAGTTGATCCTATAACCCAGATGGCATAAATGACTGACTGATGGGCAGGCAGTGCACCCAACATGGATACGCTGGACCAAAGCATGACTCATGTTCCCGGTGGAACAGAGTGAGGTGGTGGTATGGAATTTCATCTCGCTGTGCACAATGGCGCACTGTTCCACCTCTTCAATTGTTTACTGTTGGAATTTCCTCTTCAAGATTTTTGGACCAAGGTTGACTGTAGGTCACTAAAATCCCAGAAAACAAAAGGACGGTGGAGCAGCACCGATTAAATCAGCCCCCGCACTCCACCTCCTCTGCTGGCCTCTGAGGGTTCAGCCCCTCATCGGCTCTTGGCCTCCAAGTGGAGCCTCTTCGTCCTGGCTCCACAGCTGTTGGACGATCTGTTTCCACAATAAATCTAGCTACCGGGGCTAGAGAGATGGCTCAGAGGTTAAGAGCATTGCCTGCTCTTCCAAAGGTCCTGAGTTCAGTTCCCAGCAACCACATGGTGGCTCACAACCATCTGTAATGGGGTCTGGTGCCCTCTTCTGGCCTGCAGGCATACATGTAGACAGAATATTGTATAGACAATAAATAAATAAATATAAAAAAATAAAATAAATCTAGCTACCCTTCTTCCCTCTGACACCACTTTTGGTCACCCCCCCCCCGGTCCTAGCTTTTACTTTTTCCCCTTTTAGAGAACAGGGTCTCATAATGTTGCTCAGACTGGCTGTGGACTCCTGGGTTCAACTGATCCTCCTGCCTCAGTCTCCCGAGAAGCTAGAATGAAAGCAGTGGACCAGCATACAGGAGGTAGAGGAGAGTGGACCTGAGGACAAGAACAGAAAAGAGGAAGGGGGAGGGGAAGGAGAAGAAAAGTAAAGAGGAAGAGGGGGATAGAGGGAGGAGTAGCATAGAGAAGAGGAGGGGAGTGGGAGGTGGCAACCCCCAAGCTCTCTACCCTGAGCCGCCAGGACTGATGAGGACATCATCCATTGGTTGTGATGGGGAGAGAGGAGCAGGAGCTGAGATGCTAGGTCCCATTAGGGGGAAGTTTAGGGAGGGTGGTGGGGACCAATCCCAGGGAGTCCTGCTTGTCCGCCCAGCCTCTGTGACTCCGCACAGATGGAAGCTTGTAAAAGCTTGCCTGTCTGGGGATCCTCATCTGTGAGGAGAGCCTAGGTCATCCCTGAGTGTGGAATGACTGACTGACAGATCTACAATAGCCTGGAGCAACAGCAGGCAGCGGAGGTGAGCCAGCATTGGGTCATCAGAATGTTAGGTGTTTAGCTCTTGCAGGTGACAGGCATCTGTACCTAAGTGGGTGCGTCTGGGTTAGAGTCAGCTTAAACACGGAAGGAACCAACACAAGAGATAAGGACTCATGCAACTGTGGAAGTGGGTGAAAAAACAGAAACTAGACATTTTTAAATAAGGAGATTAAGACAGCTGATGATTATCTATAGTCAGAAAAAACCTAAATTATATATGTATATATACATACACACATATATGTATATATATATATATATATGAACTAATGTCTCATTATGTAGATCAGGCTAGCTTTGAACTCACAATCCTCCTGCCTCAGCCTCCTGAGCGTTGGCGCTGTCTCAGGCTTAGATTCGTGTTTGTAACACATACAAAGTTAAACCCCCAATGTGAAATGCCAAGTTTTGAAACATAAACTCTAGGTATGCTTGTGAGTTCAGTCCAGGAAAATATTTCTGGAAACGCAACACAAAAAATGACAGTGGCAAAGGAACTGAATTTTCCTGCTTTACAACTAAAGGCTTCTCTGTGACAAGCAGCACCCACACAGCATGGAATGATGAGGCCCGGACAGAAGATGCTAGAATGGTGGAGGATAACAGTTTAGAACAGAGAACAAATAGCCTACGAGGAAAACTGACGAGACTGGTGGCCATCCTCCCATGACAACACGCCATGTATGAAATGATAGCATCCAGAAGAAAGGGCGCCTCTTCTAAGCCCCATGAGACTGAGTCAGTTTGGTTGCCATGGAGAGCAAGCAGGAAAGTCTGGCAGGTGTACTCTTCCCCACCCCAGGTACGCATGCTAGAGAAAATCTGGCTTGTGCTCCAAAGTTCACATGGCTGTTGAGTGCCCACTGCTACAGTGGAGAACCTGGAAACAAGCCAGCTCCATTCACAGGAGACATGACCGTGGCCCCTATCTACATGGTACAGACACAAGAAGACAGGTAGGAAGAGACAGTCGTTCATTGTACCGCTAAGGGGCAAACTTTTATGTAAATTTTGATGAGGTGTGCAGCTGTGCAGGGGAATGGCTAAAGTCTCCCCCACAGCAAAGGCTGCCTCTAGGCAATCATCGAACCTGTAGAGGGAAGGAGGGAACAGAGGTGAGGGGTTTTTATCTGGGTATGTCACCGGACATTATAATAAACCATGGTCTAAATGCTTTACCCCCAAGGTTTCTGTGTTCAGAACTTAACCTCACGTAGAAGACCTGGGTTCCTTCCAAGCTCCCACACAGCAGCCCACAACTATCTGTAATTCTAGTTCCAGAGGGTGCCCTCCTATCTGCATGTTCAGTTCCTTGAGACCTTATGACTTCATCTGACCTTTGTGGACTTCTGAATACACGTGGCACCCCTAAACTCATGCAAGTCCAGACAGACACACACATAAAATAAATAAATAAATAAATAAATAAATAAATAAGATTAAACTTAACCTTAAATGTATGTGTCAAAGGCAGTTGGAGGTAGCTTCCTTAGGGGTGAGGGTGGTACGGGCTAGATGAAGCCAAGTGGGTGGGATACCCTCCCCTATGACAGCCTTAGAGGCTTTTAATGAAAAAGGAGACATGAACTCAGACACTGCTGTGTCCCATCGGGTGATACCCTCTGACTTACCAAGACCAAATGCCACACTTCTTGACACCCCAGTATTTAGAAGCATGGGCCAAATAGGCCTCTTTTATACTTTATACATTTCTGGATCTCAAGAATTTTGTTATAGCAACAGGAAGCACACTAACACAAGTGTCATGGCTAGACAAGCCAAGAGCTACTATTATCACACCATTCTCGTGTGTGTGTGTGTGTGTGTGTGTGTGTGTGTGTGTGTGTGGGCACGCATGTGCTGAACTTGTTAATTAATTCTCGGGGCAGGGTGTACATTACTCAATTCTAAGATTCTAGGATGTGCCAGCAGGTGCATGGGACAAGGGACAGCCGAGGCATCCATCTGAACAGCAAGGCTTCCTTGACCATCCACAGGTCAGCCACAGTGCTTCAGGCACCACCACGTCTCTGTCCTCTAGCAAGTGGACTGCACTGGGAGCAGAGGATGGACCACATCAGGTATGGAAGCCAGAAATCTAGTTGTGAGAATGCTGCTCAGTCCCTGACATTATGGGGTTTCCCTGTCCTTCTCCCTAGAACGAAAATAAAGAAGTCCACACTGCTAACCTCACACAGGTTGGAAGACAATACAGTGTACTAAAAGAGCTGTGCATACAAGGCTACAAAGGATAACACTCAGAGAAGCCCGCCAGGTTCCTATGAAAAAAATAAGAATAATCACACTATCAGATCTTATCCTGCCCCTAGGTTGCTTTGTCCATGGTACGTTACATCCCATGCCACAGGCTCTCTCCAGAGGCCCCTCTCAATTTGACCACCTCCCCTGTGGCCTTGATATAACGAGAACACACAATAATTTTATTCAGCGCTTCCGTGATTACATTATTCCTCGGAAGTTCCTGTAGCCAGTTGCCTATTGATTTCTGAATCACATCAATGCCCGAAAGAAAGCTATGAATTCAGCTCTCTCTCTTTGTGTGTGTCTCTCTCTGTATCTCTGTCTCTCTCTCTCTGTATCTCTGTCTCTCTCTGTCTCTCTATCTGTCTCTGTCTTGCTCTCTGTCTGTCTCTCTGTCTGTCTCTGTCTCTCTGTCTGTCTGTCTCTCTCTCTCTCTGACTCTATCCTTTCCTTTTTCCCACTCACCTATCACGAAGGCTTTGAGAGCTTTCTTCAGGTATCCCCATACACAGAAACTGCACTTGCTTCCACTCCCGCGGTTTGCTCTTCCGCCATTGCCAGGTTGCCTTTCTCACGGCCTCACCCTTCCCTCATTCCTGCACATCTTCTCCTACGGCACATTTACCACTCCTCATCACAGTCTCCTCTCATGTCGATCCCAATTCTAAGCTCTGAAAACAACCTGTCGTTCCAGGTGTGGGCTCAGCCAGCGCTTCCCCAGGCTGCTTGCTCAGCCGCAGACGCGCTCGCTCTCCACCCTCATCCTTGCCTCCTCCCTCAAGCCCCTCACTCAGACACTGGAGTGACTGGGATGCTTTCAGTGTCCAGATGAGACCAGTGAGTCCTAGTCTAGCAGTCCACTGTGAACGGACAGTCCCCTGTCTCCAGACCTTGGAATGGAAAGCACACAGCAGACAAGCTGCAGCATGAAGAAAGGAGCTGCGGGTTCCTGTGAGAAGAGAAGGATTGCACCTATGTCTCCCACAATGCACCTGAGCCCTCCCTAGACTGCCCCCTAAGGCTTGGATTCTTTTGTGTCACAGCACCTGTGTTAGGGGTGGCTACAAAATTCTTGTTAGGAGGGGAACTAGGGCAATAAACTGGGTGGACAGTAATGGGGGAGGAGGCTGAGAGGGCTGTCACATCTTAAAGGGACATTTCCAGGGTGCATCGCATTAGACCTTAAAATATCTAAATAATGAGACTGCAGCTCATGGAGATGAAGAGTGTCTTCAGCATTAACCTTTCCAAAAATGACCCCTTTCGTATCATAATTGATTTCTTATCTAGCCTCCCAGACACCTAGCAGTCCTGGCTCTTTAAAATTAAGGTGCACCTCTTCACGTACTTCACAGAACTTCATATAAACATTCAAAAAAAAGTTACACTATCTATATTACTTGGTGTTTGTATTAAAACATTTCTAGAATACACCGGAAAAGACTAGTTCCTCTAGCTTTATTCATGTCTGTGGTGACGAAGGATCATGGTCCCCAGGACTTTCATATCCAGGTGTGGTAAGGGGGGGGGGCAGTATACGTGTGGCCAAACATCTGTGCCTACATTGTCACCAAGTGTGCAGCTGTTCTGGCTGGAGATTATTAACAACAGACCCTCAGGTGCACCCGAGCTCTTCCCACTTTCTCGGTTGCTGCCCACCCTTTACTTGTAACTGTGGAGGAGGTGCACGTGCTTTGGAGGTCAGGAGAGAACTTGTAGAAGTCTGTTTCCTTTGCCTGCCACGTAGGTCCCAGGGACTGAACACAGATCACTAGGCTTGGCAGCTACTATCTTACGTCCCCAGCCACCTCAGCACAGCCACACCTACAATTTTGCCCACCCAGCAAAATAATGGATATTCCTCTTGAGACAGAAGGAGAGATTGAAAATATCCATAATCCAACGCTTTTGCTTTGTTATGGCAAAAGCAACACATCACCCAGCAAGGCTCCATTGCCCTTGAACATGCAGAGGCTACTGTCTCAGTGGCTGTACACGCAGTGCCTGACTCAGGCACAGAGAGGTGCCCCCAAATCTTCCAGAATGAAGAAGCTAATCCTTCTTATTGAAAGGCATTTTTGCTGACTTCAGAGACAGGGTGCTTGCTGGACCATGCCCCTCGGTGTAAGCCACAACTGTCAGCCTAAGATAGCCTTCCTGTCACTGTGCTGGAGGCCGCACAAAGGGTGGGCAGGGTAGCGACTCAGCATGGCAGTCTTGGTGACAGCCCAGGGAGACAGGGTCAGAATCCAGGCTGCTGGACAGTGTATGTGCTGTGTGGGGAGACGACTGTCACGTATGTAGTGTCAGAAGTCATGTATGTATGTCAGAAGTCATGTGTTGAGGGATGGCGATGGCAGGGAACATGGGTTTATTTTTCTTACCCTCAACAGAGTAGAAACTTAAAAAGTAAGGAGGTGAGGGCATAGGGATTCAGCTGTCCTAGTGTGATTTGGAGAGAACCAGGTCACGTGGTGACCTGGAGGTGGGGCCATGCTCTGTGTTGGAGCAGTAGAAGCTGGGATTGGAGAAGGGTATGTTAAGAGCAGGGAGGACCAGGGCTCTACGTTTATACACAAATTGTTTTCATTTCCTTGGCACGAGTAAGAACATGATCAAGATTGAGGCATGAGTTGGCTTTTCATGTCTCCAGGTTTTTAAGGACATTGTCTTGTTTTCTCCCCCCACCCCAAGCTTTTTTGGAGACAAAATACCTTTAAAGTAAGAGCACACACTCTTGGGAACTCACTGGTTTCTTGAAAAATGTTGATCTCCTCGCCAGGGGTTTAGCTTTCCTTGGATTATTTGGCTTAGTGTAGCTTGATAAATTAAATCAGGTACATGAAAGAAGGTGTTTCAGTTTGTTTTGAATTAGAATTGGGTCATTATAATAAAATCACAATGGCTTCCTTGAAAATAGCAAGGAATTTAGGGGGGCTAAATATAGTATAGCCCATTATGAATATTCCACTAACCAATTTTGATTTTTATGACTTTAAAAATCTTATAAATACTGAATAGAAAATGTCACATATTTGTGTTGGGTTTGACCTGGTGAGTATAATCTTTAAACACTAATTTTTAAACAACAAGAATAAGCAATATTGCCAGGCGTTGGTGGCGCATGCCTTTAATCCCAGCACTCGGGAGGCAGAGGCAGGCGGATCTCTGTGAGTTCGAGGCCAGCTTGGTCTACAAGAGCTA
>NC_022023.1:28073568-28088234 GCF_000317375.1 Microtus ochrogaster | reverse complement strand
CAGCCTGGTCTAGAAGAGCTAGTTCCAGGACAGGAACCAAAAGCTACGGAGAAACCCTGTCTCGTCTCGAAAAAAAAAAAAAAAAAAAAAAAAAAAAAAAAAAAAAAAGAATAAGCAGTATCTCACCCAGAAAGATCCACAGACATGTGTTTTCAGTTACTGACTCGCCACTGTCAAAGTTTTGGGTAATCAGATACCCATATCCTCATCTTTAAACCCTGTTTCCTGACTACTCAGAATGAATGCTGACAGCTATGCCCCTTCATCAGAGGCAGGGCAGGGATCATGGGGGAGTGAGCTCCACAAAGGAGACTTGCTCACTACTGTGGAATAATCCTTCTGTACACTGTGAATATGTATTACTCTCATTGGTTAATAAAGAGTCGACTGGCCTATAGTTGGGCAGGAAGAGACTGGGTGGGAGAGGCAGGCTAGGAGGATGCTGGGAAGAAGGGCAGAGTCAGGAGTCACCAGCAGATGCAAAGAGAAGCAAGATGGACATGCCACACTGAGGAAAGGAACCAAGCCACATGCAAAGTGTAGATAAGAAATATGGATTAATTTAAAATATAAGAGTTAGGTAGTAATAAACCTGAGCTATTGGCCAAGCATTTGTAATTAATATTAAGACTGTTGGTTATTTGGGAACTGGCAGGTGGGAAAGAAAAGTTTTCCTACAACTCGTTGCCCATATCGGTGGGTCCCTCCTGACCTCTCCCAGGTTGTGGTCTTCTTTCCCATGCCATGAGTGCTTGGCCAGTAGGATGTCATCATGCTCCAGTCTATAGGAATCCAAGAATCCTAGCCTGACACAATGAAGTTCTGGGTCCCCTCAGGTTGTTGGCTCTGTTCTGTCCTCAACTTGGCAGCTAGAGAATACGACATTTGCCATGGCTGTAGTACGATGTTTGAGAGACCATCAATATCTTTAAGAGAGAGGGCGTTTCTGCCCCAGGGTTCTCTATTAACTCTTCAGAATGGCATCAGTGTGGCATGATATGGTGGGGTGAGGAGAGGAAGAGCAGGGCAGTGTAGGAGGCAGAAAAAGATTTAGGGGCTTGGAGGCCTCCACACAAGCAAAGACTACACGAAGCATGAGACGCTCAATGTCTGCATCTTATTCTGGATTCCAAGTCCCTTCGTCATCAGCCACAGGCATAGCTCTGGGCTCTTTCCCTGGCTGGCAAATTATTCCTCTGTAAACTCCATGTACCACACAAGGGGCAAGGAGGGCAGTATCACAGGCAAGAGCATTTAACCAAACCTCACTAATTCAGTACCAGTCATTCAAACACTACCAAAACCAAAGCTCTTTGACTGCCAAGTGGATTATATGGGATTTTGCCAGCATCAACTGAGTTCCTTAGAAATGCAGGATGTATAATCTATAATTTAATATGGACACTTAGACACGGAGTGTTACTAATCAGATAAGTAAGACCTCAAATGGGACTATACAAAAGATCAATGAACCCACTACAATTGCTGACCTAAACAGATAGATGGAGGAAACCAATCAAGGAAGCATTTCTCCAGCCCCCTCCTCCACTAGGTACTGGAAGCGTTCTTCAAAGGCTAAGCGGGGCTCCCGTGACCATTTGTGCAGATCAGTCCTGCCCAAGGTGACCCCATTCCCCACAACCCAGATTTGTTCTAGGGCCCAAGAGCTCTACCACTAGCAAAGCAGCACAGGGCCCCCAAGGAGCCCTCCCTTCCTCGGAGGAAGCCATCCATCATAGCATGTCTTAAGTTTTCAACAGCAACGTTGTGTTAAAAATGACTGCGCCAGTAATTACAAGAAAATGCGACAAAGCAATTAGATTTATATGTCTCTCAGAGGAAGAAGTATCTGTAACTGTGAAAAGAAAGTAGAATGTCTTAAGTCAAGCCTATTCGAAGAGCACAAGCTTGGGTAGCATCGAGGGTCTGGAATCTGCCTTAGTGCTTTGATGCATCCACACTGCTCAGAAGAAAGATCTAAGGAAGACCTGCGAAGAGCAGGAGGAAGGGAGAGGACAGCTGTGGTCCAAGGGCTCCAGGACTATGATGAAGACTGACAGGGGGCTGCCGGCTTTCATCATCACACTGAAAGCAAAGGGGAAGACAGCGGATGCAGGGACAGCAGGGAGAGACGGCAGAGAAACAGAGCGAACTGGGGTGGAAGACGCAGTTTGAAATAAGAGGAAAGAGGCAGTCATGAACTATAGATAAAAATGGTCCACAAAATATGCCACTGTTGTAAATACACGGAACTGGGGGTGGGGGACAGGGGATCAAATACATACTTCAAAGAAATGTGTACTGGGTGGGAGAGATGGTTTGGGGCCCGAGTCACGCTGCTCTTGCAGAGGACCCGAGCCAGGTTCCCAGCACCCATACTGGGTTGCTGACAGTTGCCGTAACTGATGGATCTCGTGCCTTCTTTTAGATTCTAGGGGTGCCTGCACTCATATGTGCACATCTACACGCTGAAACTCTTTTGTAATAATAATAATAATAATAATAATAATAATAATAATAATAATAATAATAATAATAATAATAAATCCTTTAAAAAGTAAACCTGTCTGAATTAGAGCGAAATGCAGACACATATACCCAATGGCCATGTGGTATCAAGACATGCCTTAGTGGAACTAATAGACCTAATAATTGAAAAATGCTATTGAAATCACACCCAAAAACTGTCATACCAGCTCTGCGGGTAGGGAGAAGATGGGCCATGAGTAAGAGCATACAGGTACCTGACGAGAAAGATGGAAGCAAGGTGGGTTTGGTCATGCTGCATTAACAAATCTCCCAACAAGACATTACTTCTCATTCATATTATACACCCAATGAGTAAGTTGCGGGAGGCTCTGTTTCCTGCAGTGATCTTATCCAGCTGACGGGGCAGGACAATGAAACATTTCACTTTGAGAAGGACCTCTGAAGACACCCTACAGTCAAAGCTCTGGAAATTATACCTATACATTTGCTCACGTGCCCTCAGCAACCACAGGGAGCTGAGAAATACAGCCTTGCAATGCGTGGGAAAAGCTACAAATTTTTTTAATGAATTAATTACAATTTATTTTTAAAATTAATTAAAATTAATTTTAGTTTACATGGATGTGCGTGCATCTGAGCATATGTATTGCACCATGTGCCTTCAGGAGCCAGCAGAGGTCAGAAGAGGCATGGGTCCCCAAGAAGTGGAGTTACTGCAGGTTGTGAGCCACCAAGTGGATGCCGGGAACTGAACCCAGGTCCTCTGTGAGAGCAGCAGGTACTTTCCGTCCCTCAGCCGTCTCTCCAGCCTCAGCTGGAAAGGCTGAAATGATGTCAGGAGGATCTTAGGACTTTCCCTATGTAAATATTCAACGACAAAAGAGAATAGCATGTCCTAAGATGGAACTGCTGGGGGAGCTGTTCTCAAGAATTTCATATTGGCAGAGACAGAAGCTTCTGGAACAGTATTCAGTACACTTCATAGAGAAAACCGGCAAGAGCAGCGCTTTACGGTTAGAACAGGACACTGGTTACTGCAAAATCCCAAATGAAGTTGAGTCCGCTCATGCTTCAGGTCACAGGGCAACCCACCAAATTCTAAAAGAAAGAGGGAGCCTCCAAGGAGAAATATGAGAGCCAGCTTGGAGTAAATGCAGTCAAACACCAGCTCTAGCGGAAAAGACGGGCAATGAACAGGACCACACAGGTAAGTCACCGGACAGATGAAAGCAAGAAGAACCGGTCTAGTGGAAATGAACAGTGGTCTGCCAGGAGTAGTGGCTCATCCATGAAATTTCGAGCAGTCGAAAGGCTGAGGCAGGAGGATCACCAAAGTTCAAGGCCAGCTTAAGCTACACTGTAAGACCCTGTCTTGAAAAAAAAAAAGTCATAGAAATGAAAAATGCTTTAGGACCATCAATATAACCAAGGGAAGTGACCGAGGAGAGTTTGGGGTGTCAGGTTGGCTCAGCACAGAGAAGTCTCTTTCCACGCTATCAGACTGCAGACAATAAGAGTGTAAGATCAAAGAGGAAATGAAGAACATATGCTAAGCGTTTAGTATTCTGTTGTGCTGCTGCCCACACTAGGGAGGCTTTCTCGCTTCTGCCTGAGAGCCACAGGATTAAGTAGAGCTGGAGGATTAAGATGTGCTAAAATTTTCCTGAGCTCTGCTTGTACTCCTGCCTGTTTCAGCGGAATCCCTTTCCTCTTATCTCAAGAAAGCAAAGGTTTGCAAAGATGTCCTAAGACATGATTGACACCGCTATCCTGTTAAACGGCAAGAGCCCATTTACTAAAGAATGACCTAGGGGCTGTCTGCAATAGCTGCACCTCTACCTATGCTTACACTGCAATAGAAACTTCCCTTCAATAGCCAAGGACCTAGGGACCACCCAGGGATGCTCACACAGACAGAATCCAGAGACCACTGATGGTTACATAGAATTCAACACCATGGCTCAAACCATAGAAGCTGAAAAACAAACAAACCGTAGGATGGGGTTGGACTCCAGAGCTTTAGCTATGTCTACTGCCTGCTGGAATACAATACCTGGTATTTGGTTTGTTGAGAGCCTCATTTCTATAAGTAGATGACCTACAAGATGCTGTTAAGAGGACGACAAAATACAACAACATCCTCTCATGGACGGGAGTGGAATTTACTACCCAGTGATGGGAATCACTAGGCAATTTGGAACAAACAGTATTTATAAGCTTTAATGTCAGGAGCAGGGAAAACAATGTGTGCTCCCCCTTCCCACCTCCATTTGGCAGTGCCCTGAAGTTCCCAGTTATAGAAAAAAAAAAAGCCAGGAAGGTGAGTGAGCCATCCAGACTGGGGTGTGAAGGGGTCATTTCAGGAGTTGATGAACTGGAGAAAGGATGCCCAGAGAACCAGTAAAGCACTGATCCCAGGCGTGTCTATGAAGGAGAGCTGCCCACAAGTCAGTGGAGCAAGTGGGGAAGTCTATTTTCAGTGTGGTTAGGGCACCATCCGATCAGCCTAAGCCTCAGACACAACAAAACATGAAGGTGAGGTCCCTGTTCTCAGTCCTGATGTCCTGCCTGCGACATCAGAGAACTCCAAGCACTCTGACCGCCAGGACCTACGCTACTGAAGGTTATAATCTGTTTCCTTGATCCGGAAGCTTTTGGCTTGGACTGAGCTTCATTGCCAGAATCCTAGGGTCTTCAACTTGTAGACAGCCTGTTGTGAGACTTCCCAGTGCCCATAGAAAGATACTCTGACTGTATTTATGTCTATAAGTGTCCTGCTGGGTCTGTTCTCTAGAGACCCCTGGCTAATACAGAATAGGAGATGTAAAACGACCTCTGTATTACAAAGGATCAGCTACCCAAGAGTCCCTACTGCTAGAAACTGACTTTAGCAAGACCACGGGATACAAGATCAGTAGCAAGCATCAAATTCAGATACAACAATAAGAGATGATTCTAAAGTATTATGAAAATAAATGGGGAAAAGGGATAAATAACTCAGAATGTGTGAAGATCTATAAACTGAAAATTACATGCTGATGAAGATAATAAACACTGTTGGAATAAAAGGAGACCTAAGTAGACCTGTTCAAAGTAATGTGTGGGTTCCATATGATCTCAATCAGAATCCCAGCAGGGCAGCCATAGAAACTGACAAGCTTGTTCTAAAATGTATATGGAAATGCTAAGAACCTAAGATGATAGGAACAAGTTCAGAAAAATAACAAAACTGGAAGACAGCAATAAGCCACAGACAGACACTCGTGTCCAATAGTCTCCGTCTCGCTGCTCTCAGGCAAAAGCAAGTTCTCATCCCAGTGCCACTATTCCCTATAGAGACCTCCATTAGGGGTGGGGCAGGGTCCCCTTCTCCTAATTTCCATCATTGCTATGACCAGATCATCACCCTCCCACCGTGGTCATCAACCCTGTCTCCCTTGAACCTTCTGCCATCGGCTTTGATAGCTTCTGCCTTGAGTGTATTTTGCAAAAAGGATCAATAAGAAGTTTGGGAGAGTCTTTCTTTCATCTTCAACTCTTATCGGTATCAGGGGTATCTGCATCTACATGAGGAAAAGCCATTGGCAAGGTTCAAACAGTTAGCTGTGCTAGTCAGCCTTGGCTTGAGTTCCTTGACTTCATTACATTTGGCTACTCCATAAACAAATTTCCCATTGCCTCTTCTCATCAAAGGACAGTAACAAGGATGAGACTTCACAGTCCAGGCCACCCCAGGCTTGAGCCTGCACCTTAGAGAAAACATCATTCCCAAACTTCAATTCACATCTCCTTGGAGGGCTTTATGTAAGTAGACCTTGTGTCTCACTGAGTAAAGATTCCAAGAGGAAGTCCAGGGCCTTGGGGCAGCAGACCAAAGACTCCATAACCCATTAGCTTCTAAAATAGCAGGACCATTTGGCTAAATGTCTGCCGATGGTTCACTGTTAGAAGCTGGATCCTTGGGGCTGGAGAGATGGCTTAGCAGTTAAGAGCTCTTGCTGCTTTTATAGAGGAACAGAGTTCGATTCCCAGCACCCACATGGCAGTTCATAACCATTTATAATTTCTGTTCCACCCTGCTCTGGCTTCTGTGGTCACCAGGTACATACAGGCAATTTTATACTTGTACATATAAAATAAAAACAAGTAAATATTAAAAGCTTGGGGGTTTAGGAGGCAAGACTTCAGGAGTCCTCGGGTCACTGGTAGAAACCTTCCTGGGGGATTGTGGGAGCCTGATCTTTCCTCTTTCGCTTCCACTCCCTTGCCTGCGGTGAGGTAAGTGGCTCTGTGGCAGGGCATGCTCCAGGCATGCTATGCAGGCTCACCACAGCCCAGAGCAGAAGGCATTATTTGATCACACACTTAAAACTCTAAAACTATACAACAAACTAAACCTTTCCTCTTCCAAGTAGATATTTTTTTGAGAATAAATTTTATTTTATTATTTTTTTCCGCCTCCTCCCCGTTTCCCATTTCCCTCCCCCTCCTCCCACACATCGCCCTCTCCCCCTTCTCCTCTCCTCCCCCTCTTCCCCTCCCCCCCCACTCCATTCCCCCTCCCTCTCGAGAATGAAGAGCAGTCCAGATTCCCTGCCCTGCGGGAAGTCCAAGGTCCTCCCACTTCTATCCAGGACCAGGAAGGTGAGCATCCAAACAGACTAGGCTCCCACAAAGCCAGTTCATGTATTAGGATTGAAACCTAGTGCCATTGTCCTTGGCTTTTCATCAGCCTTCATTGTCTGCCACGTTCAGAAAGTCCGGTTTCATCCCATGCTTATTCAGTCCCAGACCCGCTGGCCTTGGTGAGCTCCCAATAGATCAGTTCCACTGTCACAGTGGGTGGGTGCACCCCTCGTGGCCCTGACTTTCTTCCAAGTAGATTACTTGGATATTTTTATAGTGCCATAAAGTGACACACACAAGTGGTCCCCAAAGCCCGAGATGCCCTGGAGGTTTGCTGGCTTTTCCAGGAGGTGGTGGGTCATACTGTCTTTGTGATTACCTAGGGTCTGATTATGTTCTTTACATGCAGAGAGAAAGCATACCTGGGCTCAAGCACTAACTTAGACGACATCAGAAAGAGATCTTAGAGTAAGCAAAGTTCGTTCACTCCCCATTGCAGTGGGCTATGAATGGCCACGCAGGCACTGGACACGGCTCCTGAGCAGACCCCAGCAATGAGATGCATGAACTATGAAGATATGTAATGGAGAGCCACAAGAAAAAGTTGGTACCAGAGAAGCATCCCTGTGAACCTGCAGCTCTGGCTTCCCCCGTTCTCACGGGCTGTCACTTCGGTGGGTACTAGGAGCCAGAACTTGGCCCATTTCCCCATGTGGATAGAGCAGGTGTTGGGGATACTCCCTCCAAAATAAGCATAGGTACATCCCATGTGACCACCGTCCTTCTTCTCCCCAGGTTGGAGGCATCTGTCTTTGGAGCCTGTGGTCCACAGAAGTGGTTTCCTGCCATAGGCCAGAGCTCTCCACTGTAAACAGTCTCACCACCAACAAAGAGGTCCTTTGATGGCAGCACAGCTTTCAAAACATTTCAGCCACTTCCGGTCAGGCCAAGGAAAGGACTAGGTTGACTGTATTTTTAAGAAGCCACTTTGGGTTTTCAGGAAAATAGCCCTTGAAAGAAGACAGGTGTGGGGGGATAATATAGATAGCATTTCCATGTGCCCTCCCCACTTTTTCTTTGAGACAGGATCTCACTGTCTGGCCCTGGCTGGCCTGGAACTCTTCATGCAGATCAGGCTGGCCTTGAACTGACAGAGATCCACCTGCCTCTGGAGTGCTGGGATTAAAGCATCATCATCGTGCCCAGATAATAATCTCCCTTTAAAAAGGATCAAATTCTTTATGTAAGAACCATGGGCTTCTTCCTTTATCATTTAGTTACATTTGCTTGTTTGTTTATTTATTTGTAATTTATATATTGGTTGCATGAGCATGCCACTGTGTGTGAGGAGGAAAGAAGACATCGTTCTGGGGTCAGTTCTCTCCTCTTTCTATGTGGGCTCTGGGGTTCTAACTCAGGTCACTAACTTGATGTCAAGGGTCTGTCCCCACCGAGCCATCTCACCAGCCCTACGTATCATTTTAGAAGTCAAACGCATCACCATGTAGACCTTGATGGAGTCACAGCAGAGACTGTAATCATGGTAAGCTCATCTGTGAAGAGGTCTTTCAGCCATTCTTACCCTGCTTTGATTTGTCAGAGGCAGGAAAATGACCTGGCAAAGATGGAAACGGGGGCCCAGAAATCAGAGCTTCCAAAGGACAGTCTACAACGCTTTGAAATACGTTTCCCGGAAGGATGATCCTCAGCATCCTTCAGGATGTGAAAGAATTCGCTTTGCTAATAAATCTTCCTCCTGTCTCCAGGAGAGGGAAGAGCTGGCAACAGGCACCGCCCAGCCTCACCTTCAAGGTCAGCCGCACAGCGTTGCAGTTCTCCTGCAGCGGGTTCAGCTTCAGTGTCTCCCCGAGGTTGCTGCATCCGGATGAGTGGTGCTGCAGCTCGCAGCAGACGCACACCTCCACGCTGTCGAACTTTATCTAAACAGGAACACAGACAAGTCTCGCATTAGCACAGCATCTGGCCTCCAAAGTACGCTCTGAGGTATCAAGGACACGTGAAATGGCTCCATTGGAAACAGACCAGGACAGCTAAAACAATTTCCATTGACCAAGGCCACGAATTACTTCGACTTCTTTTTTCAAAGCAATCATTAAAAAAGAAAGCGGAGCTGGAGAGCTGGCTCAGCGGGCAAGCGGGTGCCACCTGCACACTGGTATCTGAGTTTGAATCCCTAGAGCCTAGGGGAAGCTAGGCAAGGCAGTACATGCCTATAACTCTAGTGTTCCTATAGCAGAATGGGAGGCAGAGGCAGGAGAATCCCTGGAGCTCACAGGCAAGCCAGTTTGGTGTGTACAGCGACAAAGAACATAGATTCTTAAAATCTATCTTGAGAAAATTCTTCTCTCATACAATACATTCCAGCCACAGTTTCCCCTCCCTCCACTAGAGGCACTGTCTTGAGCAAGGTGGAAGGGGAGGACAGATTCCCAAGGTTGTCCTCTGGTGGCATGTGTGTATGTCTTCTCTCTCTCTCTCTCTCTCTCTCTCTCTCTCTCTCTCTCTCACACACACACACACACACACACACACACACACACACACACAGAAAGAGAGGAACGTTATTTTTCAAGCAGTCTTTAAGTTGCATGATGCAGGTGAGCTACAAGAATAACTGCAATCTGAAAGATACTCCAGCATTTACTGCTCTGTAGAGATGAGCTTTGCCTCGTTCTTCTCTCATGGCCAGAAATCTCCTCTTACTCCATCCCTCCATGATCCCTGGCATCCTTTCCATCCATCAGCATGCAGCCCATCTTAATCTTCAAGGCTCGGTGGGGTTTCCCATCCCCACCTCTACCTAATAGTTGTTTTGTTTCCCTGGAGTCTCAGCTTGTTGTCATACTACATGAACGGTCACTGTCAGGGGACTCTGGATAAATTAAAATAGCTCAGAAAATTAAGGGCCATGGGAGGGAACAAATGCATTCATACATAGAACTTTGAAAAACAGTAGCAAAACAGGAAATAAGGTATGAGGTTCTCTGCTACAAGAAAAAGAACAGATTTGCCAGTGCCTGAGCAGAAATGGGATTTTAAAAAGAAAAGAAAAGCAAACCCGGATATAAAAATGCCTAAACAGAAAACAGTCGCTTAAACCTGTGGGATTTTATTCAAAGCTGATGTAACATGAAACAAATTCTTTCCCACAGACTAGCAGGTGCCCACTTCCAATAAATCCTGACAAACGCTTCACACCAGGTGACTCAAAACGCCCATGTTATTTTCAGACAAATATTGGCCCGCTGTAACTGTAACAAATGAGTTTTCATCATATGATGGACTGCGAAGGATGGTGCCATAGGCACCCATGTATCATGCCTGTCATTCCTAATCACTGGATGTGGGCAGGATGCATCCACCACACATCCGCAGAGCTAAGGATTGTGCAGGGATTATCAGGGGCTGGCTCTTCCTACAAGGCATGCCCCCTGCAGGTATGCAGCTCTGGTCCCCAGATGTCAAATTGCCTTTTCATTTGAGAGGTGTCCCTGGACAACACCCACACCAAGCTCTTTCCCTGAGTTCCTGTAACTCTCCCCCACACTGCTTACCTAGGCTTCTAAGAGTTTATCCATAGAGCTTCTTCCTTTATGCCTTTGCTTTCCTCGTGTGTGCAAGCATGCATCCCCAGCATCTCCACATCAATACACAGGAGAACAGCTTCGGATGCATCTCAGGGCACCCTCAAGACTGGGCACTGGGGATTTTGTGACTGGCTCTCACCAGCCAATGTGAGCAAAAGGGATTGGATGGGAGCTCTGAGCCTCAACTTCCCTACCTAGGCTTTGTGATTCTGCACCCTCCTTCCAGAACTAATTACCTTCCAACGAGACAAGACTAAATTCTGGGGAACTGAAAGGTCCCACCCCAGGCCTCAGCAGGAGATTCATAGAGTATAGCTATATATCTTTTTTCCCATTGGTACAAGCACACATGGTATTATTATGAAAAGGCTAATAGTTTTCATATTATCCAAATGAAGCCTCTACCAACAAAAGGCATAAATAAGCATTCAAGCTCACCTGCATCTTCACCAATTCTCCCTAGGTGATGCTGGACTCAGACACTGCTGTCTGTGGGGTGTGTCATACGATAGCATCACATTTTAGGAGATGGGGCAGCCTTCAACCTTGCCCATTTTCTTCACCATTCATTTTGTGAAAGAGAACACATACACACACACACACACACACACACACACACACACACACACACACGTGTTCAAGGCAAACCCAGGCAGGCCTCCCCTTCTCTGCCCAGTAAGCTCATCACCTCCCTCCTTGTTTTGGGGATCACTTGCATACTTCAGTCTGTATATTTTTCCCAATGACACTTTCATTAATTTCACTAATTTTATGCACTCAGAGTGTTACTATATTTAGATGCAGGTGAGTGATGTTTGTTGGCATCATATTAAATGGCATGAATACACTCTATTTTTATGCCTAACCTACTGATGGACATTTGAGTTGTTCCCAGTGCTTGGTAGTTGTGGTGGTTTGAAAGAAAATGACCTACAAAGGGAGTGGCGCTATTAGGAGGTGTGGCCTTGTCAGGGGAAGTGTGTCACTGTGGGGGTGGGCTTTGATGCCTCTGGCTTAAGCCTCCCTTAGCATGACAGCCACCCAATTTCCTGTTGCAAGCAAGACAGAGCTCTCAGCTCTTTCAGCATCACACCTGCCTGTATGCTGTATGCTCCCCATGACGATAATGGACTGAACCTCTGAAACTGTATGTGAGCCATCCCAATTAAATGTTTGCTTTATAAGAGTTGCTGTGGCTGTGGTGTCTTTTCACGGTAACAGAAACCTAACTAAGGCAGTAGTTAAGAGTAAAGCTGCTTAGCCATCCTGCATTCCAAGTCACATACACAGCATTCCATTTGAGGATAAATAGACCTCTGAATGGAGCTACTGGGCCTCTAGGGGTCTTTGTAATAGATCATGCAGGAAAATTTCCACTGTGCGTGTGTGCGTGCATGCGTGCATGTATGTGTGTGTGTGCTCTAACCAATTTACATGCCACCAGAACAGTGCCAGTGTTCTTAACTTTCATATTCTGGCTTCATAATTTTGGCAAGAAAAGTAATGAAGGGAAAAGTTCACCAAAATGAGAGCCTAGGCCAAGAAGAATGCACCAGGCAAGAGATAGAGGAAATTCTAAAGCAATGAGGAAAGAGCAAACAGACCATCTCTGCGACCAAGCGAGTCACACTGAAGCAGGAGACAGAGGCTCTGGAATCTATTCCAAAAATGGGAAACAAAGCTCACCAAAGCCACCGGGGCAGGCTCATATTGACAGATTCTCAGTCCTTTTGGAGCGACCGAGGAGAATTAGAAACAGGAATATAGGGCACCAAACACAGCATAATAAAACCATGATAACTCCAGACTCCAAGAGCCAGTACACGCATACATGGTTCTGTTAAATATGTGGCTTGCAGACCCCACAGTTTCTCATGGTATAAAATTGCCCTTTTCATCCTCCTCAGACAATTACCATAGGGCAAAAGTTTTCAGCTTTGGTGATGTCCAAATGTTTACTCGTATGTTCCAATCATTAATGTAACAGCTTTTCCTGAGCCCTAGATGCTAATGATGTTCTACTGGTTTTCTCTAATGGCCTTATATGTTTATCACTATTTTTTGATGCACAAGACTTTTATAGTTATTTTTTATGTAAGAGGCAAGACTTTGGTTGAGGCTGATGATCTGTGCCTAGAGATGTTTAGGTGATCTAATACCTGCGGCAAGGCCTTCTCCTCTGCTTTGCTTCAGACCCATGTGAATCCACTTCTGGCTTTACTGGTCTGTCTGTCTCCACCACACGCAGTCTTGATTACTGCAGCTATAATCCAGAAATGGAAAAGAAGTTTCCTCCCCATTTTATTCATTTCATTTTATTCTTTTCTCCCATTTTATTTCCTCCTCTTACTCCCATATATGCTTTAGAATATGACTCTCAGTGTCTATAAAAAAAATTCTCGCTGGGATTTTGATAGGCGTCAAATAATCCTGTGCATCAATTTAGGAAGAATGGACAGTGATTTTTATGTTATGTTTGAATTCAAGAATAGGGCACGTCCCTCCATTTCCCTTGATTTATTTCACTACTGTTACAAAGTTTTCAGTGAATGAGCCTGACACACGCTTTGTTAGAGTTATACGTATTTTGAGTGACTAGAAATGATACTTCACTTCACATGTCAGTGTCTTCTTTCTCATTCCCAGGGTAGACCAACACATCGAATTGTGGGTTTCAGCGTGTCCTGGAACCTTTCCAAACCCATCTGTTAGTTCTTTGTCGGTGTTATCTATTTGCATTGTTTGCTGTCCTTTAAAAACTTTCATTGGGATTTCACACGAAGACATCAATGCCATCTAAATCGAGTTGGTTTTACATCTTCCTTTGCGATCTCTATGCCTGTAATTTTATCTTCTTGTCTGACTACGCGGGCTGGAAATCCCATCGCTGTGGCCATGCTGAGTAAGACCCGAGAGAATGAGCAGGCTTGCCGCGTTCTGCATTTCAGGGGGAAAGAACTCATTCTTCCAGCACCAACTGTGTTAATTGTAGGATTCCGCAGCCACGTTTCCAGCTTGAGGGCATCGCCTAGGCCTATTTTTCTAAATCTTTTTGTTTGTTTGTTATATTTTTCTTAAAAGTATGAGCTCACTTTCTTAAATTCCTTTAGACATTATCCAGTGAGAAGAAGGCTTTTACAGTTGGTGTGTGGAACCCGAACCCGCAGTCGGGTTAGGCACAGTTGTCAGTTCATAAAAATAAAAAAAATAAAAAAAAATAAATTCTTCCAAATAGTCACAGCTGATTTCCAGTTCTACAGATCTTATCAGAGACTTCTGGCTCCTTTTTTTTTTAACGGAAAATCGATTTTTTTTCATACAATATTTTTTAAATCTGATACGTTATTTTTTTTTAATCACAAGAGGACGTTCAGTTTTGCCAACTGTCCTTCCTGCATCAGCTAATACAACCATGTGGCTCTGCTTCTTGGTCCTGTTGAACGAGTGGATTAAATTGATTGGCTTTGTAATGATGTGTATGATTTAGAAACATGAATATGTATTTCCTTGTGCTATTTTCAAGGACTTCTGTGCATATATTACTGAGTAATCTCCGGGTCTCTTTTTCCGCATTGTCTGTGTACTTTTGGTAGAATGATACCAGTTTCATTAAACCAACCAAGGAGTGTAACTTTCTCCTCTATATCCTCAACTACCATGCAGAAATGATATTAATTTTTAAAATATTTGGCATATTTGCCAATGAACCCTTCTGGATCTGGCTATTTTGTTCTGGGGAGTCTTGAAATTATGGTGGATTAATTTTGCTATTTCTCAGTGTCTCTATTATTTTTTGTTAAAATTAATCATATATATTATGAGTCTATGGGGATCGAGTGCAGCGTTGAGTTTACATTGTGAATTTCGTTACCCCAGTCTACAAATCTGTCATTCCACAAACCAATTCTTTTGTGGTAAAACATTTTAAAATCTACCTTTAGC
>NC_022023.1:28066558-28073433 GCF_000317375.1 Microtus ochrogaster | reverse complement strand
GGCCTCCTTTAGCGATTTTTAAACATACACAGTACTGTCATTTATTATACACACCACTGCGCAAGAGCTTGCTAAGGCTTATTCCTTCTGTCTTCCTCAGTGGTTCTCAACTTTCCTAATACTATGACCCTTTAATATAGTTCCTCACATTGTGGTGACCTCCCCCAGCCATAAAATAGTTTTCGTTGCTACTTCATAACTGTAATTTTGCCACTTTTATGAATCATAATGTAAAAACTATCTGATACTTTTGATGGTCTTAGGTGACCCCTATGAAAGGGTAGTTCGACTCCCAAAGGGGTCGTGGCCCACAGGTTGAGAACCACTATCTAACTGAAATTGTGTATCTTCTGACTGGCACATCTTTTTCATGTCTCCTGCTACAGGGATTATCATTCTGTTCCTATGAGGTCGTTATTTGGATTCCAATGTAAGTGGCTCACATGGTGCTTACTTTCTGGGCCTGGCTTGTTTCACTTAGCACAGTATCCATGTTTCTTACAAATGACAGAATTTCCATCTTTTAAGGGCTTATAAGTACAACGGGATATAACCATTGATCTAACAATGGGCTTTCAATCTAACACTGGGCTTTCATGTTGTTTCCATATTTTTGCTATGAGGAGAAGCAATGAACCCACCTGTGTGTGCCGCCATTCCTTCCAGCACACATAGTTCATATCCTCGGGACACAGACCAAGAAGTAGGGTAGCCAGATCACATGGCAGTTCGGTATTATTTCTGCAGAACTCCTACACTGTTTGACAGAGTGGCTACGTTAATTGTATCCCCACCTGCAGTAAATATATTGGTAAAATGGCACGTGATTTCAATAGACTGAAGACGCTGGCGTCACTTTAGGCCAATTAAGAACAGGAAAAGAGTTATGTTTCTTAAAAGTTCTCACAGATAAACGACAAGCATTGTTAGACTGGAGAATCAAGGCAGCTACACATCTGGCTCCTGGATGGAAAGAGCTGCAAACCCTCCAGATGTGAGCTTTCCCAAGGAAGATATGGCAGTGTGATGGGTGTTCAATCAGAATCCCAATGCTGCAGGCTGATTGGGAAGATGGTACTTTAGAGATCTTATAGAAAAACAATACATGCAAGAATTACCCAGAACGTTCTTTACAAAGGATAACCATGGGAGGGGTGGCTCTCAATCTCATGTTCGAGGTGCTGAAATCAAAACACTGATATAATGGTTTTAAAATAGAGACCAGTAAGAGAGTGTCAGGAAGAGGAACAATGACCCAACAGAGTGCGATGCAGGAACAATGACACTTCAGACTGATGTAGGGAAAAAGAGTCTACTTACAAGGAGCGAGTTTGGTGGTGGTGTGAACTCATGCAGCCACTATGGAAGTCACTATGGGAAGCCTCAAAAACACTAAAAACAGACCCAGTCCATGATCCAGCTATTCCACCCCCATCTGTCATTAACCAGTCACACATATGCCTGAGGTTCAGTGGGTATAGGTTCACTGCTCTCAGTAGCTGTGTTATGGAACCAACCTAGATGCCAACAATAGAGGAGTGGATAAAGATAAGGCCATGTGCATACTCAGTAGACTTTCATTCACAGGTAAGGGAGAATTGAATTAGGCAATTTTTCAGGAAAATAGAGGCAACTGGAAATATTGTCACCTTGAAAGAAGGCCGTCAGTCACACAATACCCCGTTTCCTTTTATTTGTGGTCCCTACATCTCACACAGATGCATAGAGATGAATTAAAGTAGAAACAGGAAACTAATGGGAAGGGGAAGAGTTAGTCGGGGGATACAGGGCATTGCTCAATGTTTAACGTACAGTCGGATGGAAATATGCAATGCATATACACAACAAAAGATGCTTAAAGTTTAGGCAAGAATGTATAGAGATTAGAATTCTCTTGTACATTCCCTTGTCTATTACTGGCAAGAAGGCAAAATGGTGTTGCCTTGTGGGAAACAATGCAGCAGCATTTCTTCTTAAATTGGAACCACTGTGTATCCAGCAAGTGAAAAGGAGCCACAGTCGCAGAAGGGCGGCCACTGTGGGATCCTGCTGGGAGGGGCAGGAAGGAGGAGGGGGAGTTCCAGTTTTTCAAGGTGGGAAATGTGTGAAGAAGAAGAGAATGGGCTTCATGATATTGTACAAATGGTTAAGGTAGGAAATTTTAAGATGTGCTATAGTGATATTTAATTTGTATTTTAATAAATAAAGCTTGCCCGAAGTTCAGAGTGCAAAGCTAAGCCACTAGAGGCCACGGAGTGGGTGGCACACACCTTTAATCCTAGGACTCGGGAGACAGAGGCAGACGGATCTCTGTGACTTCAAGGCTACCCTGGGCTATACAAGATCGATCCAGAAACAGATCCAGGTGGGTGGTGGCTCACACCTTTAATCCCAGCACTAGGGAGGCAGAGAGAGGAACATAAGAGGGAAGAGACAGGAACTCACTGGAGTGTGGAGTCTGAAGTTTGGTAGAGACCCAGTACAATCTAGGCAGACTAAGGAGATCACCCCTTAGGTCTGAGCATTGGTAGAGGTAAAAAGTCTCTCTAGTGGCTTACTGCCTATATAGCCATCTCTGGGCTTTTATTATTCATGCTACAAAGTGTGTTTTCTGCCACAACTGAAAATTAACATCTGGTTTTCACAGACTTACTCATTAATTAAAATATTGACGGCAATAGAACACAACATTGGCTCTGTCTGATCTTTAGCAGGGTCCCAGAGAGTTATGTGGTTCAATGATACTCTGAGTACTCCATGACCTTCAACAGGTGACAGCTATATCCCAGCAAACTATCGTAGTTAGGAACACAGACAAGCCACAGATGGATTCCCGTACTCAGCCTCACCTACCTCAAGCATGCTCAGAATGCTCCCCATTAGCTGCAGTTGGGCATAGCTGAGCACAAAGTCACCACTTTGCTGCCCCACATAATCTACTGAATAATGAATGGAAAACACAAGAGTCGGTAGGCTTTCAACAGACATCAAGTAAAAATCCTTGTGACTTTGGCGTGCCCTCTGTGAGCCAACAGTTCACTCTCGCTGGCCTCTGTCTCCCCTCTCCTGCCTTGCCTCCCCTGGGCTAATAACTCAGCTCCCAGGTTCAGGCTTCCCCTGGCCTGTCCTTTGGCAGCACCCGAAGGTCACATATCTAGTTCCTCTGTGCTCTAGCAGAGGACGGCAGGGGTGGAGCAGGGTCTCTTTTTGTTGTGTAAGCCTTTCTACTCCCAGACAGGCTGATGGACCATAAATAAGGGGGGCAGGTTAAATGCACCAAAGAGATTCACAAAAGAATTACTGTGGTTTCATTTGCAAAGCTCTGCTGTGTCTTTTCCAGTGACCCCAACGCCAAGGGGGCACTCTTGAAATAAATCTGTCAGCTGCCAGCACACCCAGATGTCAGGGTCAGGGAACTAATCATGAGCTTTCCCGAATTCTTCTTGGAATTAATCACCAACTCGGTGAAATAACTGATGGAAAAGATTTATTCGGATGTCCCTTTCCTGGGGCCACTAGAGGGTATTTTGGAGTGAAAAAAAATAAAAAAATAAAAAAAATATGCTTTTCAGCTAAACCAACCTGCCTTCCTTTCCCTGGGATTACCCTGCAGTGCGGAAACAGTTTTGGCTTTAGCATGAGCTATTTCAGTGTCAGTGACAAGCACAGAGGTGGAGCTAAGATTATGTAATGCTTTGATCCACGTTCATGAGATGGTTGAGAAAAACCACACTCATCTCTCACTGCCCGGTGAACATCAGACACCCCACCCCACTGCAGAGATGATAGAGTCAGCACAGGAGAGCCCACAGATAAGAGGGGTTTTTGTTTTGTTTTGAAAGATGGACTTTGGGAGCTGGAGAGATGGCTCAGAGGTTCCAAGTACTGGCTCCTCTTTTTAGAGTACTGGGGGTTTGATCTCCAACACTCAGACTGCAACTAATAACAGCCTGTAACTTCAGTCCCATGGGATTTGACATCCTCATCTGGCCTGTGTGGGTACCGGGCATGCATATGGTATACACATGCAGGCAAAACACCCATGCACATAAAATAATAATTCAAAAAATAAAAGGTGACTTTCTGAGCTAGGTTGGTGGTCTGCACTTGCGATTCCTGAACTGGGCAGGCAGAGCTAGAAGAGCGACGAGTTCAAAGAGAGCCTGACCTATGGAGTAGAACCCATTCTACAAACTAAATCAAACAAAAGCACAGCAAAGGAGCCGAAGTCCAATACAGCCAGGCTCACAAGTCCTGCCAGCGTGGTTCTGACCCAACCACACCCACCCCCTTGCCCACGGTTATCGTGTAACACAGACTTGACAGTGGGACTTGACTGGTACTGATGGAGTCGCAAGGAAAGAGAGAAAAGCAACCATGTGGCATATTCCCTGTAGTTTCTTACTGTGGGTTGATTAGTGCTAAATCAGAGGAGCCTTTTTAGGGACGTGTGACCACCCATGGCATGCATGCCAGGCACAGGGTGCTTACTCAGTCACTAGAAATCCATGAGCCACTCTGTGCCGTCAGCACTTTTCCAGAACTTGGAAGCTTTACTCCATTAGAGGGGAGCTCAGGGTGTGCACAACATGGATTACAGGGTGCATCACAACTATGCATCTAAAGGAAAGGAAAACTTGCTGGGCACCCACGTGTCCTCAGCTCGTCTTCCAAGACCCACTGCTACTGTGTTAATAATGCGCTCTTACCACTAGTACCATTTCCTCTGTGAAACTGGGTGTGTCCGTGTCTGTTGGATGTTTGAAGCTGTGATGTCTTCTTGATGGATTGTTCTTCTAATCCACGTGAAATGATTTTCCTCTCTTCTGAATAGTTTGGGTCTGACGTCCATTTTGTCAGATACTGGCACAGTGCTACACTCGCTGTTTCCCATGAACATCTGTTTAGAATACCTTTTTCCACCCCTTTAACCCGAGGCTGCATCCGTCTGTGATGCTGAGGTATGTCTCACATATGTAACAATAAATGGATCCCATTGTATGACTGAATCTGATAGCTTGTGTATTCTGGGAGGGAAACTGTAACCGTTAATAATCAGAGTTAATACTGAATGATACGTATTTTCTCTGGTCATTTCATTGATTTTATAGTGTTTGGTGTTTTGTATTCCTCATTGGCTTAACTGCTCTACTAGATGTTACTCATGTTCACTCCACTATCTTTGATAATCTAAAAGAAATGAAGGAATGTTTAGATGCATATAACTTACCAAAATTAAACTTAAGATGAAATAAATTATTTAGAGAGAGCTAGAGCAAATGTTCACACTGAAGCAGCAACTAAAACAACCTCCCAATTGAAAACAAAATCTAGGCCCAGATGGAGCCACTGCTGAATTCTATCAGACTTTTGAAGCAAAACTAACACCAATAATTCTCAAACTAGTCCACAAAATAGACAGCTAGAATTAGCCAGATACCAAATCAAATTAAAAAAAAAAACATTTTAAAAGGGATAAGAAAATTACAGGTCAATCTCTGTACTGAACATAGATGCAAAAAGCCTCAATAAAATATTTGTAAACCAAATGCAAGAGCACAACAAAAAGATCATTTACCATGATCAAATTGGCCTTATCCCAGAGGTTCAGAAATACACACAGATCAATACATGTGATAGATCACACAAACGGACCCAAGCATAGAAATCACATTAGAATCTCAATAGACACAGAAAGGGCTCTTGATGAAACCTGGCATAAATTTATGAAGAGACCTCTGAAGTGATGAAGAAAAATGAAACACATCTCAATACAGTAAGGGCTAAGTATGACCCCCAGACACGCTGCGCCGTGTGGGGAAAACGTGAGGCTTTCCCACTCAAATCATGAACTCTCCTGTCTCCACTCTTGCTCAACACAGTACTTCAAATGCTACCAAGGTCACCAAGACAAAGAAAGGAAATGAAGGAATACAAATATAGGAAGGAGGAAGCCAAAGAATCTCTACTTTCAGATGCAATGATTCTCTGTATATGAACCCTGAAAACATTTTCCCCTTTTCTGTAGGATGCCTGCCTCCCTACCCTGCTGACTGAACCCAATTCATTTTAGATTTTAATTTTTTAATATTGCTGCCTCTTTATAGTACCAAAGGGATAAGCAATCATGAACAGGCATCTCTAAAACTGGGAGTCCAAATAAGCCTTCTCTCTTTATAAGTTGATCTTCACAAACATTTTGTTCAGCAGTAGAGAGGTGGCTGGCACACTTGTGCGCGGGTGTGTCAGTGTGTGTACTGGAGTTCATGAGTGGAGTGTGGACTGTGTAAACATGGCAGAGTGTTTGAACGCTCGAGATCAGAGGACGTGACCGAGGAGGATCTTCTGTAAAACCTGCACTTACTCAGGCTGCAGAGACGGGCTGTGCACACAAACAAGACGACCTGAGCTTGGACTCACAGTGCTCGTGTAAAAAGGTGGGCATGGCAGCACACTCTTAGGACCCCAGTGCTGGGGAACGGAGACAGGCAGATCCCTAGATCCTCTTAGCTGGTTTGCCTAGCCAATTGGTGATGGTCATCTGCTGTGAGAGACCCTATCTAAACAAAAATAATATGATGGGCAATAGAGAAAGACAGGCCAATGTCAACCTCTGGCTCCGCATTTGAACCCACATATACATGCACAGACCGTACATATATATATGCACACATACTATACTCTGAGAAAATGGGAAGATAAAGCTTTAGTTATGCAGTATGAGAAAGATATCAGGGGAGGAGGAGAGTGGGGCTCCTATATTTGATACCAGTGGCATGCCAGTCAGCCCTTAACACACACACACACACACACACACACACACACACACGTGCGCGCATGCATGCACGCATGCACACATGCGAACACGCACACAC